>NC_090661.1:37679108-37994386 GCF_013368605.1 Nyctibius grandis
TACATTTAAGGAACAACACTCATTCTCAAATCAGATAGCCACCGTCATTTCAGAGAACAGGTATCTAATTATAAGTATATGTGTGGACTCACGCAGAGCAGACAATGAGATGCCTTGGCTACTTGCAAACCAGCAGATACTGTGGTTCACTGAGTATCCAGATTATTTGAGGGCAGTTTGTCACATCTCTAGATGTGTCTTTAATGAGTTCTTTTTGCATTTACCAAGCTCCATGTTCATTGTTTTGTAAGAATTCTATTTGTTCATTTCTAGTCTAATATTGTTGAGTTTTTCCCAGCAAAATTAACTAGCTTTTGGGAAAAAAAATATATATAAATTTAGCTTTGCAAAGATTTTCTGTGGACAAATTAGACCAATAGCAGTAAATTTACGGTGTTGAATTGATATATCATAACAAGAAAAATGACCGGAATTATCCACTTAGTTCAAGTAGTGGTAAAATAGGACACCAGAGAGAAATTTATGGTAGTCTCCACAATACCTATTATCCTGTTTAGGCCCTGATCCTATAAATGGGTTTGCCAGCGCAAGGGCTATATATAGTGTGCTCTTCAGGGTACATGCAATTGGGATTTTTTTTTGCGGTTTGGGTATTTTTTTGCATTACAGGTGAGGCCTAGAGCAAAGTAGATGCTACTTCAACAAAAGATAAAATACTGAAATAAGTCAATAAAAAGATTTTCCTCTTTTCACTGTATAATGAACGTCTGTAGATATATTACATCAGCATGGACTATGGAAATAAGAAGACATTGAAATATACACAGTGTATCCAAAGAGTATGGGACTTTATTTCAGTCCATGGTAGAAATAGAGAGGGATTCTTGCCTTCTTAATAATACCCACAGTTTAATACTGATTTATCAAAACATCTCTCTGAAATTTCAACAGGGGCAGGCCAGAATCTCTGACTGTAAATAGTAGTATTTAATATCTCACACTTTCATGAGACTTTTCAACCAAAGATGTTAAACTGCTTTACAAATATTAATTAAGGCTTAATTAAGCAATTAATCAACTGTGTCATATTACTTTATAATTATGATTTATATTGCTCCCAGTGTGTGGTAGGCAATTTACAGATATATGAGTTAATCTTGTCCTGAAATGTAGAAATTTAGATAATGTGGTCTTTCCTTGTTAATCATGACCCACAGATATCAAATATTTCTCTCTCGTCTTCATCTTCGAACTCTGTACTACCACCATCATAAATCAAGAGCGAGTATCTAGCTACCTCTGTGGGGGACAAGGTCCTATCCATAAAGATTTTTGTGCTGAGTTCCTTTCAACCAGGACAAAGCCACAGGTGTTTCCCGTTTCATCTTTCCCTCTCTCCTAGTTTATAACTTGTACAGAGGTCTGAAGCTAGAGTGGGTCACTGTGCCTGTGGCTGTGCAATCCAGGCTTTTACAGCTTTTCCAGGATCTATTTGTTCTGTGAAACCTTGGGAAATATGACCCAGGGAATGCTCTACACCACAAACATAACCTAAAAATGGTTCCAAGACAAAAGGGTTAACCATGTTGCAGTGTGACTGGCTCTACTCAATAACATATCTACCATTAAGTAGTGCAAGCTCCCTTTCCCTGCAAAGGGCTACCAACCTACTTTAACAGCACTGTGGAGATAGCTACATTTTTGCAAGGAATGCTTCACAAGAAATGCTCTTCCACAGCTTCCCTCTTTAACAATCACTGAGAAATACTGCTGGCTTCATTTTTGTAAACTGGTGAGTCTATTGCACAAAAGTTAGCACAAAACACTGCTCAAATACTATTGATTCTTTCTACAGTTGACTAAATAATACAAATTAAAGCACACTCACATGGATACACTGCCTGGGATAAAAGAACGGAAATAAATTTTATGGAATATTCACAACAAACAATTTGGTGACTTCTATTCACAGCACCAAGTGACTCAAACTGACTGCTCAGTGTCCTAGAAATGCACAGTTCACAGTGCACATGTCCAGAGGTGCAACGCATGAGTGGGGTCACAGTCACATTGGTAACACCGCAGCTCTCTTTCTGGGCATGCCTGAAAAGTGCCTCCCACTACTGAAGGTTGATCGGTCTGTTTCTCATTATTTGTTTGCATGGAATCCCAACTGTTCCTCAGATACTACTGATCCAATAAAAGAGGTCTTCTCAGAGCTGTGAAGACTGGCTTAATGGAGACAGAATTTAACTGGGACCATGAAGAAGGGTTCACTTCCTCCGTTGGCTTAGCTTTCTACAAGCGCTAGCCTGCTATTTCTTAATATTTGTCAAATATTAAGCTTTTGTTTTTATTTATCAAATATCATTATTTATTAACTATTAAGCTTTTGCTTAATATTTATCAAACCATGGCCCTACAAGCCACTGACAGGATGTCGTGAAAATAGAATCCATTTGTGATTGTGAAGCTTTCCCCTATTAACATAGTGTTGAAGGTCACGTGAGTGAAACAAATGAAAAGGCCATTTCTTCTAATCAGTATGCATCTTTACCACTTCCTATTAGCTGTTTTTCCTTGAAAAAAAAATTAACTGGTATGTTTACCATTTTACTTAATTGTAATGTAAAAAACCTTGGTATTATAAGAAGCGTTAATTATATCACATGCAATAGATTTGGATGTGGTCACATCACAATCTGCTAAAGCTTTCTTTAATTTTAAACAAGTCTGAAAACACATCAATAAAAAAAAAATCCTAAGTATACACTAGAACTTGTAATGATATCAATCTGCCAATAAAGGGAGTCTGCATTTGTGCCTTGATTAATTTTGAAACTTTAGGCTCTAATCTGTTATTAAAATAGTAGATAGAATATAAAGGTTTTCACAACGTTCTTAGGAGTGAATCTCCTGGTGCTTGCACTGGGAGATTTGTATGCACATTTGAAGAAACGAACAAAGTAACTGGTTTTAATGGATTTGAATAGAATCATGTGGAAGCAGAAATAGAAGCACCTTTACGGGTGCTCACAGGAGTAAAAAATAAAATTTGCAAAACTGGTTACAAAACTCAGCTCATATTCTATTTTAAAGCTAAAAAATTCCTGCAAACACTGGACTCCACCTGTTGGATGATATGCATGAACTAGGTCATTTGCTACTACATATGCTATCTCTATGAACTTCCTTAGGCACTCTTCTTCCTCCTCTTTTTATAAAGAGTAAAATACTGCAAGGATCAAGACATGAGACAGAGGAGTTGAAACAATGCACTTGAAATTCCATGGATTACATTTTAGGGAGAAAGATGATGAACTGAATTAACAGAGAATTAATATTTCAAGGTTTCTAGGAAAAATCATACATATATAATCTTTTATATAATACATTATTTTTACTTTTGCTCCAAAGAGATAATTATTACTACTAAAGTATTCCTGATCAATTATGATGGGCTTTGAAAAACTAAAGGTAAAAGGCCAAAAGTCTATCATGAATGTCAGGACATAGAGAAGATTCTCTAGCAGGTTAACTGCCTTGATATATTTCTTCATGTCTGTATACAGTCTGCTAGTGTTCATAGGTATATAATTTGACAACCTAGCCTGCAGAAAATGGAAAAAATACAATTAAACTGTAAAATAAGATTTTTACTAATTTTACTAATCTCAGACATATCTGTGAAGCACTCCTTCATGTCAGTTATAGCTGCAGATAAACAGGTCAGAAATAGGCCTTTTATTTTATTTTTCTTTAAATATTTCAAAAGTTCTAAATTATAGCAAAGTAAATTGGACATGCGCTTGTACAAAAGCTCGTCTAATATAAGCACTCAAATATGAAAGAAAAGATAAAAAATATTTTTTGCTTATTCCTAAAAGAAATAAGCAATTGTCACCATTATAAGACTTATCGGTCATAGATACACAAAAGGAAAAACTTTTTAAATATTCAATATTCATGCCAAGTGTATGCTTCAAGACATATTTAATTTTAAATTTTTTGTTTCGTTCTAATATTTGAAGGTTTCAGCAAAGTTATAGCACAAAACGTCTTTCCTAGCAGCTCACTATTTATTACTGTAGCTGCTCTTTATCTTTTTACACTGTAGTAGCCACTGTACGTCAGCAGCTTTTCTGGCACTGCATTGTCTAGAACTGCTAAGGAAGATGTCTGTTCACTAAGAAACTGTCTACCACATTATTTTGATATGCTCCATAAGTTAGCAGATCAATAGTTAAAAAAAATCTTTGCTTTTTGATATTGTATGTCCTTTGTTGCTTCAACCATTAACATTTGTGAGCTGCCGTCAGTAATTTCTTTAATGAGATTGTTGTAGTTTTCTTTTGGAAATGCAACTGTCAGGCATTTTACATTTGTCCCTACTAATAATTCCCCAGGCCTTTATTAAAGAGATTTACAGATTTCTTAAATCCACAGTCCTGCATCACTCAGATACACAGTTCTAATAAAATGATAAATTAGATTGTATTCTTTGCCTTATCCTTACAAATGAACAAATTAAAAAAAATGTTTACTGAGCAGTCTGTCTGAAGTTAACAAAATAAACATTACTGTTCTCCAGTCCTTTTGATAGAAGCAACACACACACACACACACGAAGCAATGTACAATGCTGCTTCTTTAAACACATTTTTAAAGTGAAATTGAAAACTTCAGAAGAGGAAAGGAAACATTGACTGTAAACATTATTTTTATCCAAGACATGAGGATGGACACTAATACACTATTTTCTTGCAGCTGTTTTGGGGGGAAGTTATTTTTTTTCTTCTTCCTTAAGAAAAGGTGCTAAATTGTTAATGGTTATTTTGCACAGTGTTTGCTTTCAGTTCATTTTAACAGATACAGTCAAGATAATAAGCTGCAGATCAATACTACTAAAATATTCTAAGAGTTTTAAAACTCCAGCCATAAAATAATCGAGAGAAATGTTAAGCTACTTTGGAGCATTCTGGAGAATAGCAAACATGGAGACCTGAACGATTTTAACTCTCCGTGCCTTCCTTTCTACCTGAGTCCTTTCCACTTTCTCTCCGTAATGCCATGTTGGAGTACATCCTGCTTAGCCTCCAATCAACGTTTCAAGCACTGGGATCATGTTTGATATTGTCAGATGGCCTGGAAAATTAAAAACCCAATTAAAGGCTCAGCACGCGGGTCAGCTCTTCTGCATATCAAAAGGCCTCCTCTGGCTATTCTGCTCAAATTGTATCTGTTAACAGCTCACTTTGCAGAGAGTGAAATAGCGCAGCGTTTATGAGTAATAAGTACCTTCCAGCTGATACATTTCAAACACAAACCACTTTCATGGCCCCAGCAAAAAGTACAAGTCATAATCAAATTGTCAATTTTTTCCTGCGAGATGCATAGATCCATTGTAACTGTGATTGTTAAAGAAGGAAATGCATTTTATTCACACGTTGGGAAAAAAAGATGCACATTTTCCCTACAATTAAAGATTTTTTGTCACTTTTTTACATTGCCTTTCCTTTACATTTCTAAATAGTTACTATAATTGATTTTCGGGTTGCATTCAATTTTTTTTTTTTTTTAGGAGAATCATTTATAGTTTTTATGTAGTGGAAGAAATGGTTGAAGTGAATAGCATTTTTGTTTAGCTGGAGGTATTAATGTTCACCCAAATGTTTATAATGTGAACGTGCAAAGCACTAAAAGCTTTCGAGCTAAATGCAAATTAGCAGAGCACTCAAATGACATTTTTAGAAGGAGTTTTCATCTGTCAATGTGGCATAATATTAAGTCAAACTAAAGTCACTACTTCAGCTACTGGCCATTTGAAAAAAATTCATAAGATACTGGGGTTGACAGAGAAGAAAACAAACTACATAAATATTTTTCAACATATTATATTAACCAAGCAGCTGCTACAGGATTTCACAAGAAGTTAGCATATAATGTCTCCCTTTAGAATATATTTTGAGTGTATGCAATGTCAAAAATCTAAATCCCTGGGTTTTGCATAATGCATTAAGGCCCACATCTGAGACTAGAAAGATTTTTCAAAGCAATGTCATGTGATGAAATAACACATGCTTCTCTCAGGAAAAAAAAATCAAGGAATATTATGAGTTAGGAAAAAATGCAAACAGATTAATATTCTGAAGTGTTAATCCATGTAATGTAAATGCATTAATCACCACTACTCTAATTAGATTTTTTTTTAAATCATTTACTTACAGCAAACACTTAGATTTTTCTGTTTTTTTAAACAAAAGGCCAACTGTTAATCATAAGAAACTGTCAAGTGACATTAAAGATTAGAAACTCACAAAAGCAAAAAATCTGACACTTATGGCTGAAAGTCCATCTTCTACGATGTGCAGGCTCATCCCGTGTTTCAGGCCCTTCCAATCCCCCAGCAGCATAGAAGGTGATGTTACTGGAATTTTCATACACATTCCCAGTTTGTGTGCCTGAAGAGGCATAGGTTAGCCCTTTAGGAGCAATTAGGTGCAAGTCGTGCTTACGGGTCAAGCCCCCTGGTTTGTGGCAGCATGGCAAAATTGGACGAAAACACTGAAACAGGTAGAAAAGTTTCAGTAGTTGATCCGACAGGATTTTAGCACCTCTTCACACAATATGCACGTCTTCAATTTATCTTCATGATATGTTTTCTGGATGAAGTGAGTAGCCTGTGTTTCTGGGGACATGTCCCTCGCGGAGGCCAACATGGCTGCCGCCAGGTGCTGCAGGCAGAGCCGGCCCCACGAGCCCGGGGACACTAGTGGGCGCCATCATAATGACTGTAGATCTGCGACAACTTACTCCTGTGAAAGAACAACATATTGCATATTAATAGACGCTTTAAAATAATTACATGCTTTAATATTTTCTAAAGAACAGTGACTTCTCTTTTGAAAGTTTCATACTTCTTATAGAAAAGAAAGCAAGTGCTTTTTCTGAGAAACAATGTATAATAATATGTCAGTAAAGATTGAGCAATTTTGAGTAGTGATGGGTGAAAAGGACATTATGTTCTTTTTTCTTGTCATGGTCGGTATTTTTCTGTCAGTTGGCAAAGGCTGCACTCAGCAAGAAGAAGCTAAAGACCTGCATTGAGAGATGTGAGGGTGACAGCTAACCTGACAGGTCAGAAGATGACTGCAGAATTAGCCTTACTTTAATTCTCACTAAAATTCACAGCTCCTGACGAGGAAATGGGAAAAAGAAATTTCCTTACACATTTTCTTTTCATTTCATGTGCAGATTATACATATTCTGCTTCCATTAACAAGAAGGAGATTGTGCTTTATGCAGCTCTATATTTAAGGGCAAAAGACCAAGCAGATGACAAGAGTGACCCTTCTCTTTTCTTATGATCACTGCCAGTTTGACATGACACTAATTAGACTGCCTTAATCTAAACCCAGTTAGTTCTGCATGCTTGCAGCAAAACCATTGTAAACCCGAACATAAATTGCCTTAGGCCTTTGTCTTCCTAAGATACATACACACACGTATACACACACTCTCTTTCATAATCCAGTCCTCATAGTCTTAATATATGAGACTACTGCATATGTTATTCTTAATTTTCAATTTTACAATTACCTTCCATTCCTGCTGTAGAATATTATACAGTGTACACGCCAGCAGAGTCAGAGGAGCTGTAAGGAGGTTGTTTCATAGTTCATAAAAAAAATGTATGCTGCATGCAATCTGAAATAGCCTGTGGTTTGTAAGCTTAGACACAGTTCAGTTTACATTTTCCTTTAATGATGAGATATGATTGCAGAACTATAAAGTGAAATGTACACAAACTAATCTCATTTAAAAGAAAATCTTCATTTTGGAAAACAAGTCTACGTACAAATTAATTAAAAATTTTACCATTCTTAGTACACCAAAAAAATATCTAAAAATGGTTTGTTTAGAAAATTAAAGGGATAAAAATTTTATTACAAATACAACTGCAGGTACTGAGTAAAAACTAACTGATTTGGACTACAAAACACTATTAGAAATGGTAGTTAATAGATCCACAAGTAACCTCTGAATGTTTCCCATTCTGCTTTATCTGTTATAACAGAGCTAATGTGTTGCAGAAATACACTTATTCTTAGTTAAGTGAATTGCAAATAAAACACTTGAAAGGTATAACGTTCCTTTAAAAATGAAAACAAATTTGCTTTATGTTGTGCTGTTATTCTTATTTGTACCGATCCTCCTTAATGCTCAGTTCTCTGGTATTATTTTGTTGATTTTGGAGTTGCTGAGGTTCTTTTTAAACAATTAAATGGAAAGTTTAATGAATGAAGGCTTTCAAAATGAGATCTTTGCACTTAACAAAACCAAATGAACACTATGGCATGAATCTAATTATTCATACTAGCTGAAGAGCTGATTTAAACCATCATCATCCACTGTTTAGTCCAGAAGAGGAGGTGGTTGTTTTTTTTTTTTTAATCTGTGTGTTTTCAGTTATGGATTGCTACTCTTTTTTTCCCCTCTCTTTTCCACGTTTGCATAACAATGAAGCTGAACAATGCAAAAATCACCTCTAAAGACAGTCAAGAAGTTGGATTAATGAATATTAAAATGTTGTAATTCATGCTGAAACAATATTCTATCAACTTTTTTCTGTGCAATTTAACTAAAAAAACAAGCATAAGTGGTATATAACATTTCCATGAATGGGACCCTTAGGCTTATTCAGCTGAGCATGTTTAGCTTGCCAAGTTTAAATATTTTCAGAACTGATCCTGGGACTGAGAAGCCTTCATCACAGCACAGCATTTAAAATGATGGATGTGATACATATTTAATACAATAAAATGTCCATTTATATGCTCATACTAGGCACAAGGGAAATCCTTGTAGGAAAGACTTCTAAAATCAAAAGGGGCCTATTCTCTCATTGCTGTGCAAGGAATTTAGGTACCTGGCCTCCATTACTGATGATGGGTGTTACGAGCCCAGGTCTTCCATGCATCAATGGGACAATATGTATTTATGGGTCCAGTTCAGCAGAATGGAGGCCCTGCACAAGTTGAGCTGCAAGAAATTCCACAGGTTTCCCCTGTGCAGCTTAATGATGGGGGTGAACCGCAGTCCAGGGCTATCATGGCTTCAGCCTAGCAAGCCTTCACAGAGTGCATCTATGTGCCATCTATGCTGGCTATCCCCTGGCATACAGAAAATATGGATATAGCAATGATCCCGTGGAGCTCCAACGAAAGCTGCCTGAATTTTCTGACTTCAGTTATGCCCAGCTGGGCACCAAGATTTCAAGCAGCTAGGAACCCTATTGTATGGCAAGGCTGTCTTTTATCATCTCAATGTCACTTAGAGAAAGTGTGGGAGAAGGGGGGTGTGGAAAAGTGAATCCAAATTAATTAACTGAAGCTTTCCAAGAAAATGTACGCAGCAAAAAAATAAGAAAACTAGAGTGAACTAACAGCAGCACTGTAACAAAAAAAGATTGGGGTAGACAGAAGCAGGGAAAGAGCAGTAAGAACATACTACGTGCTATCTGAACACACCTACAGTGTTGTCAAGTGTGGTTGGTTTGGTCCATCAAAGAGATGGCCACGTGCAACTGCACAGTTGTTATTCAGTCCTTTCAGTTTACAATTAAACATGCCAATTTGAGCTACTAACAACCCTCCTGAATGTGGACCACAGTACCCTTGGGAAGAAGTCTGTAGGATGCTCTTATGCCATTCCTCCCCCCCTTTTTTTTTCAGGGACACACTGAAAGCCCATTTTCACAAACAGGAGTCTCTGCTGAGTTCTGATGGCTTTTGATCAGGCACTAGCCCTTCAGCACTGCCGGCCACTGTGGCAAAATTGACCACAGCAGCATTAAATTATTCTGACTCATATTGCTGGCTGTGCAACTAAGATCCGTAACATCTGAAGACATTTCTAAGATGATTTCATGGCACAGTAGAGAAGGACACCTGAGCCCAACTTCTTTATAGCTACTCATAATATATGGAAATCCATTAAAATCTGACCAACATACTAGTTTTGTATTTGCATGTCTGATTAGAAGGCTGTGCTACAGAATCATCTGGTTTAGTTGTTAACATCACGTGTCCTGGCTTAATAGCTGAACCACTGGAGCAGATATTGTAACTTTGAGCTTTTGTTCAATGGCTGCTAGTAGCACTTACCAGGTATGAAAGACTAAAATTAAAACTAAAACTGTTTGTTGACAGGAAGAATAAATCTCATAAGACCTTTAATCTATGCGCATTATGATGAGTCAGAAATGATTCACAGACAAAAAGCAGCTATTGATTTTAGCAAATTAAGAAAACCAGAATATGTATTGGAACTTATTTAAATATCCTAAATTCTGCTTAATAGCACGAGCTGCTGGCTCTGCAAAATTCTGCAAATGCACCCTGCTGTTTGGACTAATTGGTGGGAAATGCAGGCCTGTGTCAAAGACAACTAATTGTCTGATGAAAATAGCTTGTTTCTGACATCAGTACGTACCACACCCCTATATCACATAAGGAGGGTTTCAAAAAGGTGTTATGTATTGTCATGGTAATTGTAATTGGGTTATATGTATCCAAGGTACAGAACCCATACAAGCTGATAGCATAAAAGAGGGTCTTATAAATGAGACTGTAGGGCATTTAACTAAACAATTGCATGCAGAATAAAGAGCTTACATAAAAGTGTGTATTATGCAGACGTTAGAAACCTGTGTCTCTGAGAAGACACTATTTTGACCATAATGCATTCTGTCATGTGAGATAAAATGCAGAGAACATTTACATTTCTCCCACTCACTGAGCTTCTACCACACGGCTTGCATTTTTCTCACATCAATAGACATCTTTTTAAACATTATATTCATGTCTGTCTCTCTTGATTGCAAATAAAATTCAATAAATAAAATACTTTATGATAAATATGTTAGATTTAAGAAGCAGTTGTGATAAAGTGCACAGGTTTTCAAAAATGATTTGTTAAAAACAAATAAATTTAACAAGACATGAATACAGGCTCAAAATATATTAATATATTGTAGATGATGCACAATAACGTAATGACCCAAAAGAGCATTTGCACAGTTTTTCACATTGCTTAACTTACTGTTAAGTAAGACAAATAATCAACAGAACTTGGACCCACTGCCTCTGTAGATCAGATCAACATATAACTGCTGCAACAGCGTGACTTGCCAGGGCATTTCAAACCAGCCGCAGTTACAGATAGCTACTGTATAGCAGGGGACATGTTCACTACAAAACCATCAACAAGTCTCGTGTCACTTGGAATATGGTTATAGATCACTAAATATTTCTATCAGCACACACTTCTGCATTCATCAAACCAGGTTGGTGTACTTGGGAAACCAATAACTTGTAATAAAATATAATTAGTGAGTACAATTTAAATGTCGTACTGTGCTCCTGGTAATTGTCTCCTTTTAGGCAATTTGAAATTGTACAGTTAATGTGTATCGTCTTAGAGTTAAACAAATAGAAGACACTACAAATCACCAGTTCCTCAGTTTCTTTTTAAATTTTTGCTTCTACCTTTTGCGAGATGTCTATTTCTCAAATATTATTCCTAGCTTTCATTTATTTTTGCTTTTAAATGTGTAAAGCATATAGAAAGTAAAGAATCTTGCTCTATCACTTAATTGCTTTTATTTGATTTTCTACTTATTAGTTTCCTACTTTTTTCCTAGTAACTACATTAAAAGAGTGTTTTAGTGTTTTATTATTATTTCCGTTATGGAACTGCCAAGAAAGTCAAATAAATAATGTGCCTTTTGGGGTTTTTTAGAAATGCAAAATAAGAAACAGCCCATCACCAATTAAAAGAGCTTATAATACAGACGAGAGAAGAGGATATTATTTACTTTTTAATGATGAAAACTAAGGCACAGAATGAGTAAGTTATTTCCATGATGTCACACAGAAGAATAAAGTGAACTCAGACCTCTCAATTCTCAGTGTAATGGCTAAACCACATGTCAGCCTTCCTGTAATTTTGACGATATGGATCATACTCCCCAAAACTTGAGACTCTGAGGAGAAAAAGCTGGACTCCACACGATCTAATGTGAATCAAGCAGAAGCCCCTTTTATTGTGCGATGCTGTCCCTTTTATACAATTTTCCTTTCCCTACAAGCGATCACGCATATTCCTATTGGCTAAAGTCCTTTTGCACGCGGCAAGCACGCGAATCAGCTCTTTAATGATTGGTCCTTCTAGTTCCTGGTGTTCCACCTACTCATCCGGCTTCTCTTGGCTTCCTTCCTCAATTCTTAGTTGCTCAACTGCAGTTCTTCCTTATTTTCTCTCCTCAAGGTGACCTTTCTTGCAAGGCTATGTGCTTAAGCTTCATGTCTTCTATGGCTGACTTACCAAGTGTCCATTTTCCTCCAAATATGATCCCACAATTCTCCCTTTTCGTTCTTGAGCCAAAAAGGCCATGTTTATCATCCGTTGCAGGGCCCTTTGCAAACAAGAGAATAAACACGGTAACAAAAGCATGCTGATAGAAACCACAAATAATCCCATAAGTTCCATCTTTATCAATTCTGTCAGTCACCCCCCGAGTCCTAGTTGATTCAACCAGTCATCTAAGAGCCCATGCCTTTCTCGTATTTCCTGCATTGTGTCTATAAGCTCTTTGATTTGCTTATGAATTGACTTGGAATGATCATTCAGATCCATACAACACATTCCATCAAAATCCTGACATCCATGACCATGCGTTAATAATAAAAAGTCTATAGCAGCTCTATTTTGTAAGGTAGCATGTCAAATACTATCTACATCATTGGCTAATGCTTCTAAAACTCTAGAAGTTCGGTTGGCTCTTTTCGAAACCCAGCAAGCTGAATGTTGCAATTGTGCTAACCCTTGTGCAGCAGC
Source organism: Nyctibius grandis (assembly GCF_013368605.1). Taxonomy (NCBI): domain Eukaryota; kingdom Metazoa; phylum Chordata; class Aves; order Nyctibiiformes; family Nyctibiidae; genus Nyctibius; species Nyctibius grandis. The sequence goes on from NC_090661.1 coordinate 37,691,970, forward strand.
GACACCCGGGGTGAAAATGGAAGAAAGAACTACTTCGGTCCTGGACCATAGTTCTACCTCATCTTTATGTTCTTCCCCCAAGGTAGTGACACTTCTTTTCTGCCTGATCTTATGTAGGTCAGTATGGTTTAGTATGACCTTTTGCGTAGGCATTAGTAGGCTTAATTTGCCTATGGTACACGGACCTCCCAATTTCTTACTGGGCAACCCTGGCCAAGCCCTATCCCCACAAATTAGGAATAAACCTTTTGGTAATTTCCTAGGCATGGCCAAATCCGGGGTTGGATCTGTTCAACTGCGCCCTACAGTTGCACACCAGATTGATTCATTTTGCCACAATGGATTACTGGGTGTGACATTTTGCAATCCTGTCATGTTGTTTTGATGAATATCTGATCCCTCTGTGTAATTAAAAAACACGCAGGATTCCACCCCTAAAGTCCCTAGGATGTCGAGTTCCTGGGGCTCTAAGGGACTGACAGACAAGTTATCGTCCCAGGAATCCCAATGTTCGCCACAACTCATTGCATTCTTACAGAGGTTCTGTTTCAGCCTACTCAACCCTGACACTATCTCCTTGCTTTCAGATCCGTTTAAGGGAACCCCCACTAGACATGTATGAAAGGGTTGTTCAGGCTGAGCTAAGGAGGCACAAAACTGCGTCTGGTTCAGGCTCCGCATCAGAGTCACCCAAACATTGTGACTCCTCTCCCAAGGTGTCGGCGGAAGGACTATCGGCTGGTGTCCTCTTGCCAGCTCCAGGATCCAAAGCAGGCTTAACACAGCTGGTAGGAAACCACCGTGGCCCTGCATCTGTAAAAACACAAGCATATCCACGTCCCCAGATAATTAAATCCCATGGGCCTGTCCATTTTCCTTCCCGTTATTGTTACTACCCTTGTCTTGGTCAGGTACGTTGTCACGTTGTTCTGACAGCCATGGCTTTACCCACTTCGCTGGTACCCATTTGGCCCCATTATCTGCAATGACACATGCATATCCCCTACCCCATGTTATTAATTTCATCAGACCTTCCCACACACCGGTCACTCCATTTTTTACCATTACTTTGCCTTGTTCCTGTTCTTTCTGAAAATCCCTCATACCCCCTTTTAATCCTACACCATGTTTTATCGCCGGAGGTACGGAACAATCCTGCGGTAATCGTAAAAAGTTCAATACATAAAGCTCTTTGCTCAACCTGTCTGGAGGGGATAGGCCTGGTTCTCCCCCTTTTTTGTTTTTGTAAGAGGCGTTTCAAAGTTTGATTCATTTGCTCGACAATAGCTTGCCCCGTTGGTAAGTGTGGTATGCCCGTTACACGTGTAATACCCCAAAGTTGGAAAAAAGTCCTGTGTGGCGAGAGCCACATATCCCAGACCGTTGTCTGTTTTAACTGTCCTTGGAATGCTCAGGGCTGCAATGGCTGAGCGCATGTGTCACTGAACATGTTTGCTAGATTCACCAGTTTGTGCCATAGCCCAGGTAGCGAGAGAAAAGCAGTCAACACTCACGTGGACGTACCGTAATCGCCTGAATTCAGGAATGTGTGTGACATCTATTTGCCATACCTCCAGAGGGCCAGTACCGCGGGGGTTGACACCAGATGCTAATCCTTCCCCAAAATGTTGACAGTCAGGACAAGACTGAACTATTCCACGTGCATCTGTATCGCGTAGCTCAAACTGATGCCGCAATATCTTTGCAGACTGATGTAAGAAGGCATGGGGCTGTTGTGCTTGTGCGAAGCGATCAACTGGTGGTGCAGCCCATGCAGGCGCGATGAGTTTGTCTGCTCTGTTGTTCCCTTCTGCCAAACCTTCAAGCATTCCAGTGTGACTGCGGATATGTGTGATGAAATACAGATGTCGTCGTTCTGCTAGCAAAAACCATAGTTCATAAAAAAGTTGATATAAATGTTCGTTAGCTATTTCTTTAAGCAATGCACGCTCCATCCGCTGGACAATTCCAACAACATATAAGGAGTCACAAACAACATTTACAGGAGCTGTCTTCCATCACCGGAAGACTTCTACCACTGCTCTCAATTCCAATTGTTGTGTAGACCCATGAGTATCAGCTAGAATGACATCTCTCCGTTGCCCATTATCCAACCATGTTAATGCTGCCTTTTGAGCTTTCCCCCAGGCATCTGTAAAGATGGTAACGCCACTAACTGGGCATTCTGATCGTCTTGGCATTTCCTCCCACTGTCCCATTTGCATGGCAGAAAAATATTTATGAGGAGGCAAATGAACTCACAATTCACCTTTGTAATCTAACAATGTGACCTGCAGCTGTACTGAATTTTGCAATGCCCGTTGTAGATATTCCGCAACTAATGGTACAACCAAGAAAGCGGGTTCCACACCTGCCCTCTCCACAGTCCTGTGTCTCCCTTTCATTACAAGTTGAGCTATGGCTTCTATTCTTGTAGTAATGGTACGCTTTTGCTGCATTGGCAAGAATATCCATTCCAGCACACGTAGAGGATCTTTTCCGGATACCCACTGCATAATCAATGCCATGGGATGTCGATCGTGGTTAATAATCAATAATACAATACTATAATCTGGATCCCAGCGGTGCGTGTATGCTACAGCTATCTTGGCACTAATGCGTTTCAGTGTTTGCTCAGCTTCCTCTGTTAATGTGTGAGGGGCATCTACGCCGCCTCCTCCTTTTAGCAATTGCATTAGAGGTGCCAATTCAGCATTGGTGAGACCACATACTGTTCGTATCCAATTGAGGTCCCCTAACAGTTTTTGCACGTCATTCAAAGTATTGACATTCACACGGATTTCTAACTTCTGGGGCCTAACAGTTGCTTTTGTAATTTCCCACACAAGATATTTCTAACCTTCTTCCTTTTGTATTTTTTCCGGGGCTATTTGTAACCCTCCTTTTCCCAATTCAATCTCTAACATACTTATCATCTGCTTCTCATTTAGATGTTTCCCCGCTATTAGGATGTCATCCATATAGTGGTAGATGATCAAATTAGGGTAATTCCTTCATACAGGAGCAAGTGCCCAGACCACATACATTTGACACATTGTTGGTGAATTTTTCATTCCTTGTGGCAACACAACCCAATGATATCGTTTCATAGGTGCAGCTTTGTTTACTGATGGTACCGAAAAGGCAAATTTTTGATAATCATCAGGGTGTAACAGGATAGTAAAAAAACAATCAAATCAATGATTAAAATGTCCCAATCCTTAGGAATCATATTAGGGGATGGGAGCCCCGGTTGTAATGCCCCTGTATTATCCATGACCTCATTGATTTTCCAAAGGTCATGTAACAAACACCACTTTCCACTTTTTTTCAGTATAGTGAATACTGGGGTGATCCATGGACTTGTTATGGGTTCAATATGACCTTTTTCCAGTTGCTCCTGTACCAAGTTTTCAAGGTGGGTGATTTTTTCCGCAGACAGCGGCCATTGATCAACCCAAACTGGGTTTTCCGTTGTCTAGGTTAATTTTAAGATTGGTCACCCCCCATCAATGGCCGCCACTAAAAACCCTCACTGTTAGTTACCAAACGTGCCCCTAATTGACTTAATGCATCCCTCCCCAGTAAACAAATGGGGACAGGCCTCACATATGGTCTTACTGCACACGTGCTCCCATCCTTCAGTTTGCAACAAATCACATTTTACTGGTTTTAGTAGTCTGTATCCTCCCAACCCCCATAATGGGTGTTGGTGGGATCTCCAATAGCCACGAATGCTGCCATGCTTCTTGACTAAAATCACTGAAAGGAAAATCGGCCTGGTTTAGGCCAAACCAGGACAACTAACTATGGTAACATCTGCTCCAGTATCAATCAACATAGTGACTACACAAGTTTTCCCACCGGGTTTTTAGTGTTACCCGTTCCATTGGCTTCGCCTTACTGATATCCATTGCCAGATAAATTTCAGTTTGGCCTGTTGATCCAAATCCCCCATTTCCTCTTATTCAATTTTCAGTTGTAGGCACGGCTGATTTAAAAGGAATAAGTTACCCAGTCTTGGCTCCTTCAGGTATGTGGATTGGAGGTAAAGGTGTCCACACCATTATGGATATGATACCTGTAAAATCAGCATCAATTACACCAGGTAGCACAAAAAGACCCCTCCTAGTTGCAGATGACTGCCCAAGAAGCAGGGTGCTCAAGCCATGACCCAGCAGGCCCTTCATGTTGGTGGGAATACACTGTACTTGCGAGTCCACTAATGTAGTTTCTACTGTTGTGGCCATGTCTACTCCGGCACTCCCTGTTGTGGCAGCGGTGACGCCATCCAGGCAGCCCGGACTGAAGACCCGTTTTGTGTCATTGCGCTGGGTCTCTTTGCGCTCGCATCCCCATTTCCCAGAGGAATTCCTTCCTTGTTAAACTTAGATCGGCATTTGTTTGCATGGTGGCCATATTTCTGACAACAATTACAAGTCCCTGCAAAGCTGCCTCCACTCCCCCTGTTTCCCGAGTTACCTCCTCCCTTTTGCTTTGCCAAGCGACACTGAGCTTTGATGTGTCCTGGCTTCCCACAATTATAACTCTTTGGACCTCAATCACCTTTCCGTTAGCGTATTAATGGTTTGATGGCGGCTGCAAAAGCAGACGCCATGTATCCTGCAGTTTCTTCAGCCGTTCCGACTCGAGCACAAGCATCCATCACCTCCACAATGCTAGAATTTTTCGGCAGTCCCTGCAAAATACGCTTACAAGTGGGATTAGCATTGTCTACCGCTAATGTCATTAATAAAGCCTCACGAGCAACATCAGTTAGTGATGCCTTTTCTAATGTGAGACGCAACCTTTCCAAAAACTGCATATAAGACTCGTTCGGTTCTTGTTTTACTTTGGTGTACGAGGGCGCTATTTTTCCATCTTCAGGGAGGGTCCTAACTGTCTCCCTCGCCAAAGTTGCCGACTGCTGCAAGATTTCCACATTCAGGCGAGCCTGGAGCTGTGCGTCAGCAAAATCACCCTCCCCAACGAGTTTATCATAAGTCTCCAAATGCAAGGGGTCGCCTTCCCCACATTCTAAATTTTTTAATGCGACAAGTTGTGCCGCATCATGCTATCGGGATCGCCACAATATTTTTTACATAGGCGTTAATATCATGGCCATAAGTTGTCTGCAATCAAATGGGGTTAAAAGCATAGACATAAAAATGTTATTGATAAACGCTTGTGCATACGGTGAATGTAAATCATTTTGTTGTACCGTCTTGCGGGCTTCTTTAATGATCTCCCATTGACAGCCGACCCATTGATTTGTTTTTTTCGGACCCCCTAAAATCACTGGGAAGGCCGTTGGAAGAATCTTGCCTTCCACTAATGCATTCTGAATAACTCCCCTCCATTGTAACCGCGGGTCCCCATCATCATTTACATGTTCACTGCCCGCACCCCCCCTATCCGGCCTCCGCCCCTCAATGTTTTTTTGTAAGCGGTTTAAAGCATCAACTTCTTCTTGTCGTTGCCTTTCCAGCGATATTTTCTCCCTTTCCAGTTCCTCCAATTTCTTTAAAAGTTTTTCTGCCCACCCATTTCCTCCTCCTCCTCCACCGGAGGCGCCGACGGAGCAGAAAGGGACGGAGCGGGCAACTGCCTAAAGACTCGGATACCCGCTGGGAACGCCTCCGGTGTTGAAGGGCCCAGAGCTGCAAATGCCCCTGCCGCTGAAGAACGTTCTGCTTTCATATTTTGCAGAGCCGTAAGAACAACTCTCCATGCGGTAGCTAGTCCTTTAGTGTCCTTTTCGCCATTACTCACTGCCTCCCATAAAACCTTCCCAATCGCTTCCCATGTGTCCACCTTAAAGGCGCTCTGTGGTTCACGGGGGAAAGCATGTTCTTGACACCATATCAATAGTCTCCGGAGCGAATGCTCATCGTATTTTGCCCCTCTCTTTGAGAGGATATGTAGGAGAAGCCTTACTATTGCACTTTTTTCTTTAGAGATATTTTGGCCCATCTCCGTTCCCCCGGCTGCTCACCTACTGGGTGTTCCGTTGCAACATACGTGCAACAGGTTGTCCTCCGCCCCGCCCCAGTCTCAGTCCTGCTGAGCCTTCCTCCAGACAGTGCATCTCCTTCTGGGCTGTTCCCCGAACTTGCCATTGATTTACCGCTAAATCAGTATCACGTGGGGTCACCATCTGAGGAGAAAAAACTGGATTCCACACGATCGAATGTGAATCAAGCAGAAGCCCCTTTTATTGTGCGATGCTGTCCCTTTTATACAATTTTCCTTTCCCTACAAGCGATCACGCATATTCCTATTGGCTAAAGTCCTTTTGCACGCGGCAAGCACGCGAATCAGCTCTTTAATGATTGGTCCTTCTAGTTCCTGGTGTTCCACCTACTCATCCGGCTTCTCTTGGCTTCCTTCCTCAATTCTTAGTTGCTCAACTGCAGTTCTTCCTTATTTTCTCTCCTCAAGGTGACCTTTCTTGCAAGGCTATGTGCTTAAGCTTCATGTCTTCTATGGCTGACTTACCAAGTGTCCATTTTCCTCCAAATATGATCCCACAAGACTCAAATATTCACTTTCATTTCTACATGTTTCAATCAGGGGGAACAGGCTACATACAGAGACGGAAACAATTGATGTAGGGTAGCTACATCGTTTTTACATTTCGGATTTTAATTTTTTTAAAAATACCTGTTTGATCATATAGATATGCAACCCCACTGAAATGGCAGGGTTTCATAAGCACTCGCCACCCCAACTCTTCACTTTCTTCCAGCCGTGCAAGGCTGTTCTCGTAAACCACAGAATGAACAAACCAAATTTGCATGGTAAGTTGCACAGCTAGATGGAGGAGCCGGCTGAGGACTGACCATAACTGCAGGAAAATATTAAGGGCTAAAACACTTCCTTACTCTCCTCTTAATATACTGTCAGATTTTAACTTCAGGCATGCTCGTGCTTGTGAACTGGGGAGAAGTTACAATGGCAAGATCCATTGCTATAAGAACCTATTCCCTTCTACCTGCTAGAGAGTGACAAAGGCTTTCTCAAGCTTCAGAGAGGCATTCCCTGTTTGAAATGGAGCTACTGCTGCCACATCTCTCAACTTCCTCAACAAAATGCAGGGCAGTGTTCCTTACCAACTGGCAAAGACAATCACACCCAAGTTGCTCCACAATCATCACAATGTTTGATCTATGTACATTTGAATTATATATTGTTCAAGGGCTAGTCATCCATGGCAGGCTTGAGCATTATCCAAGAGTTAGTTCTACCTATTCCAAATGTGCTGCTTGATCTACTGCCATTCACAGGCTTACCGTTGCTCACTCAAGGACCACACAACACCAATAATCTTATCACTTGGTGCATTTGTCTCTGAAACATGTTCACAACTGTCCTAATTCCATCTTCCCTGCTAGCACTGAGTCAAAATGCTTTTGAAATAGAAACTGTTTTCTAATGTCACAAAAGACAAAGCACTATTTGACATCGTAGTATTACTATGCATAATTTGGTTAGACTTCTTGCAGAATAGTTCAGGTGTAGCTGGCCATGCCTTGGGTCTGGGAGCTATCTTAAATGGTTGCTCAAAATTCCCTTCAGCTCAATTTTTGTTCCTGCAGCAATGTTGAGATTAAAACTTTAACACTATATTAAACAAGTGTCAAGTCCTTCAAATCACAAAATTGACTTTAGAACATGAAATATTCAGAAAGAAACTAGCCTGTTGAAAGTTTTTATATTTGTCTTCTGGAATCTAAGCCTTCGATTCTAACTTTCAAGCTTTGCTTCATAGGCACATGAGATGGAAGATCTACACTTTAAAAACACAAAATCCCCAAATTTCAGACACTTGCTATTACATGTCATTTGGTTTTATTACTTCATACAAAGCATATAAAATACCACAAGATCCATTATGAATTAAGAGTTTTGGAGCAGTGGTCTTGCAGGAATTGTGTCTAACATTATATTCTGAAACCAAGAGATATCTGTCTGACATTTTAAAAATATGAAAAAATTCTGAAATTTATATCGAAGCTCTATATATGGGCTAGGCATCTATACCACTGAAGCAATGTAACTTCTGAGTAGACTGGGGAGGAATAGAAAGGCACCACCAGGATTGGAAGATGGAGGAGGTGTTTTGATCCTTGCAGGAGACTAAATTAAAAACACCACCACTGTGGCAATAGTTATACTTTAAATTTTGATAACCTATTTTAGAATATTTCTTCTTTGAACCCCAAAACTAATGTTCCTATTAAGACCACACTGAGAAACAATATTTTATTTTTTAGTTAATCTATATTCTTTTGCTTGGAAATAAACATTAAGCTGGTTTTGAAATATTTTCCCCCCCAAAGACAAATGGCTTAATAATTATAATCCTATACTTGATAGTGAAGCTTAAATACAGTTGCCCAAAATTACAAGTTATAAATTAAGTTTCAGCTCAATATATTTCTACATTTTTTAATGCTACAAAAAACTTCATATGCTTCAAAACGGAAAATAGATATTGATTTAACATTTAGAGAAAAAGCTCTGCATATAGTTAGCAATCATTTCTTAATATTGGAGACAAACTTGCAATAGCGTTAATACTCATGAAACTCTAATCATTACAAGTTTTTCGATTAGGCTGACTAGTCCCACTCTTTTTGAGACAGGTTTTTCTGATGTCTCAGTTACTCCCTATTGAAGCTCCATATGCTTCTTTGTACTATCATGTGCGTGTAATGGAACCAGTTTCCTCTACAAAAAGGATTTCTGGTTAGAAACCTGTTTCATTGCCCTTGCCTTTTCAGAATCCTATGAAAGAGAGAGAGAGGGAGTAGAGTGGGCAGAGGAGGTGATAGGAATGGCAAAGATGTCTACATAGCTTACGGCTCTCTTTCATATGCTATTGCTACCCATTCTGCCCTGCCAAATACCTGCTTTCAGAGAAATTCAAAGAACAGTTATAGTAGACATCATTCCTACTAATAGTCGCCTAGCATGACTCCACTCTGCTATGTCACATCTCAAAACAGAGACTTTTTTTCTATTTTAAGTTAGTAAATTCTCTAGGACACATATATTTAGCTATTAGACATATCATTTGGGTTTGCTTACATGATATAGAATTGTACTTTTCAACATCTAATGTTCTTCGTGGCAAGACATGAAAAATTGTCCACATTTAAAGGTCTAGTTTAGGACTTGAATGATCCCTGCTTCAGCTCCCTACAGTGCCAAAGACACTTCAGATTAGATCTACAAAGACATCCCCACATAGGATAACTTATAAAAATATGGTCTTTATTGCAGGATCTAAGCTGATCCTGAAGTAAGTCTCCATAAGATGTCAACAGGACTTCTGTGAACACATGGCCTATGTTACTCCCTCCCCCTGGCTCTATGAATCCTCTATTTCTTTCTGAACATTTGCTCTGTTTCACCAGAAAAGGTTACAGAATATTCTGGAGCCTTGTTTCTATGCCTGATAACAGTAGTATTGTCCTAAATGGTAAATTGAATTTGAGGGATCTACTACATCAATGTTACTGCCTCTGGGTCAAGCGCTCTGTCTCCTTAATTATCATATAAACAGGGAATCTTGGCACAGCTACGACATCTGACAGTGGCCACGCTTTACACCATAAATATTCTAAAATTTTCTAGAGTCTTGCATGAAATTTTACAACAAAATCCACCAGGCAAATCCCATAACACTCTAGCAGGTCCTAACAAGCAAGGTCTTTAGCTTCTCCTTTTTTCTGCAGCTGGCGCCCCTTTTGTGTCTTTGTTACATTCCTCTTAAAACGTGTCCTGAGGCAGCAAAAGGAAACCTGCTCATGCTGGAAACAACCAGGGCCCTGAGGGCGGTCCCAGCCCTGACTGTCCCTGCTCAGCCTCCTGTGGGGCTCCCCCAACCCAGCCCATGGCCCAGGACCCCATGTCAGCCCACAGAACAGAAGGGAGGCAGAAGAGAGCTGACAGAAGTGAGAGCATGTGGCTCAGGGAGACCAGGACTGAAAGAAAATCTTTCCTGGAAGAGGCAGAGAGACTGAAAAGCAGATGCTGGACTAGGGAGCCATATAGAAGAGACAACTCAACCCCTGCCACTGTCAGGCAGGGAAGATTTCTTTACAGGCTCTGTCTCCTGAATTTTCTTTAAGTGTGTTCTTCAGGTTTATGTTCAAGTAAAATCTAGCTTTAAAGGTGTGGGGGGTTTGTTGTTTTGCTGTTGTGTTTTAAAACAACCCTTTTTTGGCACTTTGGGGTGTTCACTTAAGGAAAAGGTGCTGGCAGAAATCTCTGACAGTGTCGAAGTCCTGTTATACCTCTCAGCCCAAGAGCTATGCTGTGAAACAAAGTTCTGCTGAGTCATTATTCATCACCCCACTCCACCCCTGCCCAGCACAAAATGAGTTTCACTTTGCATGTCCATGAGCCACACTTCTGCTGAACTCCTCCCTCTTCCATCACATGCTGCGCCGTACAAGGGAGCCTTGCAGGTGGCCCAGTGCAGTAGTTTGCATTTCACCTTCTAAGTGCACAAAACTTATTTTTATGATGAAATAACACTATGATCCAATGGAATATGCTTTAACAAACACTTAAAAATGTGTTTTAATCTGGAAAATAAATCCATCAGTTTTGACTCTGTCACAACCCTCCTGTTATGTCAATGAAGAGTTTGGCCTGCTTAAGATCTACACCTTTACACAGACTTAATAACCCATAATTTGTGAGAACATTTTCAAATTACAAAAAAAGTCACAGTAGTGGCACAAACATCTTCATGTTCATATTCTTCAGGTCATATTAAAATATGTTGCACTTTCCTGACAATTTCTTTGAGACAAAGAGGTTACCAGGGAAGCTTTCTACCCCCCTGGATTGTTATGCAAATAGTTGAAATATTGAAATGAATTTAAGGAGTTATACTCTAACACGTCAGTCCTGTTATAATTTGGAGACAATGAATAATATATTCCAGACAAAGCGAAGGCAGCTATAGAAGTAAACTAAAATAGGAAAATTACGCCCACAAGGCATTTAAATTTAGGAGCTGAATAAATTATCGATACATTAAAAGGTTCATATATTTCAAAGAAAGCATTAAAAAGTTTAAAAAAAAACTGAGAATATGTAACAAAAAGCAGAATAATTCCAAATGTGATCAAAGCTGGTGTGGAAACCTATTAAATGGATATCCTTGTTGCACAAAAATTATACAATACTACTTTCACAGACCAATTCTTTCAGCAGATATTCACTTAAAGCCTCTGCTGTTTTATGAAATGAGTTTTAATCTGGTACACTGGAAAAAAAATCATTAAAACTAAGATTTTTATCCATTCAAATTTCTATTGAATTTTTTTCATCTCTTGGCACAATGGACATTTATTGGTTTTAATCAAGTATACTCTTTTATCTGGTATTCTTCCAAAAGGACTTCCATATATTCTTGTGTGATTCAGTTCACTGCATAGGCTATTCTTATAAATCTATTAATTAAAAAGCCCACTCAGAGTATTTGATGAAAACCAAAAATACTGCGATGGTTTTCTCATCATGCTGAAAAGCCAATTCTCCCAACATTCATCCAGGGCCTAGTTATAACTTCATACACATAGCGCTTTCCAACCTGTGCCACTGCCACAGAGTATCTGAACTGTTACTGTCCTGATTTTATAACAGATTTTGTTAAAAATATCTGAGCATAGCTTCATGTTTTTTCACTAATGTGACTTCAGAATTAGGAACAGAGGAGATGCTCTTACTCATGCTGGGACTTAAGAATAGTATCTATCATAATTTTACTGATCTAAATGAGTCCTCACCAGATAGCTTTAACTGTTTTAACTACACCAGTATAGTCCAACTCCAATTTAATCCCGATGGATAATTGAATTGAATTGAAGACAGGTTTTAAAAGGATAAAGAAGAGTGGATTTTAATTTTTATTGACGAAAGATGATGGGTGAATTCTGCAAATTGAAGAACTGAACACTCAGGATGCAGAAGCTTGTCTTGTATCTCATTTTCAGCTGAGGAGCCTAGAAATACAAATAATGCTCTTTTCTTCTTTTTTTTTTAAGGAAAAAAAATCAAAAAACTCTATTTTCCTCTGAAGTTATGTCATTTCTTTCATATGTGTCTTTGTTCAAGTAAAAGGCTTTTGCCTTTTGCCTACATACCTGATTTCTAGTACCGTATGTCAAAATCTTACAGTCAACTTTTGATTTTACCACCTTTTCAGTACACATGAGAAAAACAGAAATTATTTCAAGTACAGGGTTTGTGGATTTTTTTTTAGTTTCTATTTCAAAACCTTTTACTCCAAATCCAAGCCTTCCAAATTTGGCAACACTTTGTATTTTTTGATGTCTTGCCATTAAATCATTCTGATTTTGTATTGTCGTGAAATCAGCCACTTGGAGAAAACATATGAGAGTCCTGATTTGCCTTTCTGAATCTATTTTTCACAGTTACAAAGTCCTGGTCAAATAAATTATATTACTGCAGCAGTATGTAACTAATTTTATGTAAATTAAGGTGTTAATGTTCTGAATCACATTCCTGAAAATGGTCTGTTTTCTCTTGCAGCTTTTCTTCATTAATACCACAATGGAAATCTAAAAATTAATTTGTACAAGACTAAGTGTTGCTCCCTGACCTCTAAAAGAATTAAATTTATAGATAGATAGTCTTAATGGTCAGCTGACACTTCTCAGTAGCCCACCCAAATAAATCAAGACCCCCTGCCTGCATGCCAACAGAATGGGCTAACATGAATTCAGGTTTTTTTAAACATCAGATGATCTATGCAAGTTTTAGTCTTGTTGCTGGGTACATAATTATTGTAATGTTTTAACCTCTGTTTGTGGCAGTCCCCTAACCCAAGCAAAACTGACGCTTTAGGTTATCAAGAAAATACAAGATTAGCAGAATGAATATAAGCATAATTGGAGGCCATAGGAATACAAAGTCAGAAAAAGCCTTATTATTTGACTAGAAAGTTTAAAGTAACAAATATATTCAGACAGACACAGGACAGGCAAATCTGAAAAAAAAAGGTAGCTAAGACCTCAATTTCCAGCTACTAATTTCCTCACTTTGTCTGTCATCATGTCAGATTAGACTGGGAGAAGCCATGATTTTTTATTTATTTAATTGTTCTTGCAGGCAGATCCAGATTGGTTCTGTGTTAATTTATTTGAGACATATTATAAATTATCATCTGCAGTGTTAAAATAAACTGGGTCATGTTCTTCAAACATTGGTCAAGAAATTATTTTGGATTAAATAAACACAACCTCTACTGCTACAACTTTTCTGCATATACCTATGCTTTACACAAAGAGAATATTGTATACAGGAAGATAATTTTTCCAACTTACTCCATCAGTTTAATGCACACCCTTGCATCATCACTGTAAAGGATGAAGAGATGAGAATATACACTTTCTTTGTGTTTCTAAAAATCCATTTTCCAAATAAATTTGCCTACCCCAGTTATTTCACCTACACAGGACATGTTCCTCCACTTGCCAAAATCTATGAAAGTTTAGTCATTGGCCTCAGTGAAAAATCTGATGGTTTTACATAGCCACATACCTCTGAGAATCTCACAGTATATATAGTAAATATTACCAGTTCTCGGAAAAAAATTTGTGTTCTTTGTAAAAGGTCTCAATCTGAGATTAATAGATGAGAATCTAACTAATTTTTTAAAATAAAAAACATCAGTATTAAAAACTTTAAATCCAGACTGCCAGTGCAAAGAACCTTGAAGGATTTTAAAAAAACTGGAAACAAATTTTGGCAGTCCAGATTACATTTGGTTATGTAAGTGTGATTAATAAAATTAATTGTATTTTACAGCTATGTAAAAAAAAAAAAAAAAAAAGAAGATGTAGTTCACTTGTTTTCCATAGTGTGCAGATATTTAGGGTGATTGATTTGGGCTTTCCTCGATTCTGAAAAAGAGGACTTAAAAAAAAAGTTACTTCAAAGAAGAGGTTGCTTCATGAAACTGGCTGAAACTTAAGAGTGACTTAAGCTAGTATATTCTAACAGTAACAGTTATGCTTCTGAGCCATACAGGTTAATGAGTTAGTACTATGCATCAACTGAACCGTGGTCGCTGTTTATTCACTCTTTGTGTCAAACACAAGGCAAAACACATTAGGTTAAACTTTAATGAAAGAAGGTTATGCTAATGCACCTTACTTTGGGTTTGCCAAAGGCTAAGAGTTCACATAGTGCCTCTTAAAGCAATGGTAAATTGATCAAAGAGCTGAGCCCTAAATAACAGAGATTAGAATAGAATCCAGTCCCCCTGGTTTCTAGTTCCCTGTTGCAATCATTAAACAAAATTCAGATTCATAGATTTCAAGGCAATATTTATTTGTGCAAGGAAGTATGTTGTCAAAAAGCTGAGTAGCAGTGATCTTCATTCAATCTGTAAGTACAGCGAATAATTACCATCTGCCCCCTTACGTTATTTCTTTAGAAATCAAGATCTGGACCTTCATCCACCTTCACATGTGTGTCTAGACTTTAAATAAAAATAAACTTCTGAAGGCCAGGGCAATTGAGCCTTGTGTATACAAGCCACTGGAAGGGAGGCAGTATTTGTGGCAAGGTGATATGTGAAAAGGAGTGGCTGGAAAGGCAAAATAAAGTAAACTGGAGAGCAGTCATGAATAAAAGTTTCTTTTTGAAAGCTATCATCCGTTCTTCTGAGAAATAGAAGATGAATGGATTAAATCTACTCCAGAACTGACAAAAATTCTGGGTGAAAATACACTTCTTGCCAGCATGGAAGCTTATATATCCTTCAACAGGGGGAATGGGAAAAGCTCACAAATTCATAATTTTCCTGGAAAAATTCAAGAATTTTCAAAAAAATTTTCTTGATCTGAAAAATTACAAAAGTTTTTGAGTTTGGCCTTCGTTAGCACATACTCTACTGCCTGATATAATTTGAAATGTTATTAATCTTTTTGTCTACTTTTCAGAAAAACTGTTTCTGTATAACAGAAGGTCTGACAAAGTCCATTACTAAATTTCAAGTCCACCTCATTTATGTATACTCTCCTAAAAGTCAAAGAGCCAGCATAACCACTATGAAGTTAATATCCTAAAACTTTCTTTTAGACACATGATTATTAAAAGTCACAAACAAATCAACATCGAAAGTCAAGCTTCGCCTACTGGTTTCTGATTCAGTAGATATCTTGTACAGCCAAAGGCATGTAAGGTATTCTCAGTCAGGCCATTCACAGAAGGGCTGAGGTTGCAAGGGCTTCTAGAGGTCATCTGGTCCAACCCTTTCCTGCTCAAGCAAGGCTACCTAGCACTGCTTCCCAGGACCATTTCCAGATGACTTTTGAATATCTCCAAGGACGGAGACTCCACAACCTCCTTGGGCAACCTGTGCCTGTGCTTAGTCACCCTCACAGTGAAAAAGTGTTTCCTGATGTCCAGATGGCAGGACCTGTGCACCTGGTCTTGTCACTGGGCACCACTATAAAAAGCCTGGCTCCATCCTCTTTGCACCCTCCCTTCAGGTATTTATACACATTGATAAGATCCTTCCTGAACCTTCTCTTCCCCAAGTCATACAGTTCCAGCTCTCTCAGCCTTTCCTCATAGGAAAGGTGCTCTAGTCCCTTAACTATCTTAGTGGCCCTTGGCTGGACTCTCTCCAGTAGTTCCATATCACTCTTGTACTGGGGTGCCCAGCACTGGACACAGCACTGCAGGTGTGTCCTCACCAGTGTTGAGTAGAGGGGAAGGATCACCTCCCTCGACCTGCTGGCAACATTTCTCCTAATGCAGCTCAGGACACCATTGACCTTCTTTGCTGCAAGGGCTCATTGCTGGTTCACATTCAACTCTGTCCACCAGGGCCCCCAAGTCCTTTCCTGCAAAGCTGCTTTTAAACTGGTTGGCCCCCAGCATGTGCTGGTGCATGGGATTATTCATCCTCAGGTGCAGGACTTTGCACTTCCCTTTGTTGAAATGCACGAGATTCCTGTCAGCCTTTTTCTCCAGACTGTCAAGGTCCCTCCGGATGGCAGTACAACCCCCTTTCTCTTACTACTATGGCAAATCATCCTGAGATCCTGTTCCTAACATGGGATTTCTTACAAATACTTTTCCCTGCAGTCTGCTCTCTCAGTTTCTGCCTGAGAGCTGCCCTTCTGCCTGAAGGGAAGCTGAGCATAGCAGAGGGTGTTCTTGAAACCAAGATTCTCCAGGGGCCAATTCATCCTTTGACACCAAGTAATATATGTGTAGTCACACAATATATTAAATGCAGTATAAAGTAATAATGTTTGAAGTCGTTCTTGCATCTAGTGTGAACAAGCCAGACTTTTTTGAAAAAAGTATGAATTTAGGAGGACTGGTGCAGCAACCCCTTTTTTTTTTAGGTTGCAATGCAGAAATGCAGTTTATTGTAGAACGTAAAATCTTGACAACTGAAGTCCTGTCTGCTCTATAACTCTATTGGACTTTGCACAGCGAGTTTCAAATGAAAACAGATATGCTTCAGCATTCTTGTTCAGTATGTCCCTTCTCCATAGTGCCTTATTATTATTACAGTTTAATAGTGGCACCTAACTGGCAGAGTCAGGTTATGCTCCAGTGTGCTAAACAAACATAATAAATGACATGACAGTCCCTGCCACAATACATGGACTTCACCCTGACAGGGCTAGATTCAGTGAAGGAAAAAGCAATGATCTATTCTGACAAGATTCTGAAGGTATTTAAAACAGATGGAAAACTCTAGACTGTGGATGAATGTCCTCCTTAACCGTCTTGAATCAACATGAGGCAGCTTATTTCATACAGATTGCTGTACAGAGCCAGACCAACAACATGGATTTCCATACCAAAGTCTCATGGACAAGTATGTGGATCCACAGACTATGAGGCAGTGTAAACACTTATTCCCAGAGTATGTGACTTGCCTGGTTTTATACTTTTAGTGGCACTTCCTGAAGTTCATAGCTAAGCTGTCTGCGTTGTCCAGTTTCAAAGTCTGTCTAATGACAAACAGATGTGGCCTGGTCATGCCGAACTTTTGGTTGCCTTTGGAAAACAGATAGAGGAATTATGGCTGCAGAAACCAAAGGCGACACTCTACTTTGGAAGCAGACAGTCCTTTCCTGGTCTGCTGAAAAAATAATCACATTTCAGACTAGTATAGACTTTAAGCTGTGATTGCTATTTTCTACTATATAGAAATAAAATTTAAAAATAAACTGCTATAAAAATATCTTTAATTAATATGTATATGCCTTGCCCTACTTAGAGCCACACCATGCACAAGGATGTTCCCTCCTTCCATCAATACGCATAGTCTGAAAACCCAGCCTGATACTAGTATACAGGACTTACTCTGAATTTGTTCATATTTTCTTGTTCATGTTCTACATAAGGTATCCAGCTGTTCATGGACAGACCTCTTAGTCTTAAAACGTGGGACATTATTTGTACCTGACTATAAGTGTAAAGCACTGCTATTACTATATGTTAACATTAGGGAAAATATGTGTTTATGTCTTCATACTGATGCACTCAGTAAGTAAATATTACATAACTTAATATTATATGCATTAACATTATATAAGACCAAGAATCTTTCATAAATTTGCCTGCTTTGATACTGAAACAAAGAATTGCTATTATGAACAAGAGCATAGCACCTGCATTTTTCACTGAAAAAACATTTTGCATAATGAATTCTCTAGATTCTGCTATTGTTCAGTGAAGTACACTCCCATACAGAGAACTGCAGGATGGAGATTTCAATAGGAAACTAAGTTAATTTATGACAACCATTAAGTAATGAAAGAAAGGCGTATGAAAAACGTGGTAAAACCGTGTCTGAGCACCCTGTCCTTCAAAGAAATGAGACTACAAGGCAGTATAGTGTTCTGTGTTTACTGGGATTCTGGATATGGTGATAGGCACCAGTGTAAAAAACCTACATTAGTCTTGTCAGTTATGTTTTATATCTTAGATAAGATAGAGTGTACACACTCACATTCTTACGAATCTAGATGCAGTTCTGTGAAAATGAATCCAGGTTCTGCCCCACACCTCTTGTGCAAGACATCCTTCCCCAGCGAACCCAACACCATACATTTTTAATTGTTGGTAGTAGTTACAAAGGGTTACAAACCTTAAACTTTGTACAGACCTTAAATGTCACCAATATTACTGAATGCAAAGTTAAACCAGTTTTCACAGATGAGAAATGCCTTTAGAATAGCAGTAGTGGGATTTATCCTACCAGACAAATTTCTGTTATGTGATTGCAAAATGAATCTATTTTTTTTAACGGGTAAAGGGAAGGAACAGTCAGTCTGAGATTTACACCTGATTTGTGTTATAGTAATCTTTGAAATTAAGAAGTGTATCCTTGCATTTCATTAAATTCTGGCTAATGAGATAACTGTCTTCCCAAGGAGGGAGTGATGAAGTACTCATGCCATAAAGCATAAATTAATGCTGCAAGGTTAAACACTGGAACTAACTCATGTTTCAACAAAAGCCCCTACCAGCAGTTAAATTAACTGACATAAATACCATAAAATCTGTCTTTATTTTAGTCTCAGATGATGCTTCTTTTTACACCCCTGCTTTCAGTTTGTATAATTCATTTTTGCACATTATTGCATGCATCATTTGCCTTTTAAAGAATCAGCTACAACTGAAAAAAGGTTTAAGGAATCAAACACTCAGGGAAAAGAACCTGTAGGTATGAGGAATACCCCTATCATACTGTATTTTGCCAATACTCTTTAAAGAAAATACCACAACAGACCACCACAGTTCAAAGAAACAGTTAATTGTGTTGAGAATAGACGAAAGAAATCTACTTTTTCAGCTTTTTTTGATAGACATTTTGAAAAAAATACTAAAGAAAACCTGTGGTGATAATAGGTTTGATATATATTCTGGCAAAAATTATATCACGTTAATGAGGTGGCTTAAAGGGCTCATGCATTTTGTAGGAGGCATTTCAATGTATTAGTATAATTAGCAGTGATGAGAAAACTGTTTGGAACTGAATTACCTCTCACGAGTTCATTTGAGCTATATGAAATTACACCATGCAAGAAGGAAAATTATGGAGCCATCCAGAGAGAGTTCATGCCTGATTTGATCATAGCCACTAATTGGATGATCATTTTCGTAAAGCTTTTCAAATGGTTGACAGTTTCTGCCTCTCATTTTTTTAATGGACTAGCTCTTTATTTCTTGCGCTAAGCAACTAAACATACATTTGTTCAAGATTTGGTGTTTCTACAGGGACCTACAGGTGTAATTGTCACAATCTGAGCAACCTTTGTCCCCTAATTAGCTGCTTTTTGGGGACCCCTGATGAGAGTTGCTGTTCTTGTTAACAATCTTAGAGAATACCTGATGAGTAAGACTCTCCAAAGTCTGATGCATGTCAGCAGACACCATATGACAGCAATTTAATGAAGTTAAAAACTGACCTGATTCTGATGGCTGGAGTAGCATCTGTGTTGTATAGCTTTTGATTTCTGTTGGTCTATTTTTTTTTTAACATGAATTGGGTGTTCTGGTGAAGGATAACAGAAAGGTGAAGGATACAGGAAGGAAAGCTTATTAATGGAAATACTTTATGAGCTCTCCTTCTGTCCTTCCTAATATCCAGTAACACTGAGCAAATTGAAATGGTGCTAACATTCTTCATATATTTTAAATGAGATGCCTAGTGTATAAAATACTTGATTTGGGAGTTGTTAAGCATTTAACTCAGATCAGTTTTACTGGTTTTTTACTAACATTCTTAGCAGTTTTTCTGTTTGGTTTTTTTTTCATTATCCTTTCCCTTTATTTAATGCAAACATTTTGCAGTAAGATTTAGACTTAGTGTCATGCCAGATGTAAATTATTAATTTCCACAAATAACACATCTGGGTTGCAAAGTCTGGAAGGAAAACAGAAAAAGAAGGGCTTTCCAGTTTCATAAAAGAAAAATGGAACAATAAGCTTAAGAATACTTTACCTCAATGATAATGTATAATTTGATGTGAATAATCCTTCTGAAGTGCACAAGTTCATGTATAGTATTTGTGTGGACAGTTCTTGGAATTTTTTTTACGGCCTCTTGTAGGAACAGAGGCTCTTTCTGATTTTATTTACTAAAAATTTTCATAAGCCTTCTAGCAATCACTTATGGAGGAACACTAGCACTTATTTAGATGCTATTAGTAGATAAATATAGATTTAAGCAAAAATGTCATCTCATAGAGTATTCTGTTTTTATATAGCTCTCATGTTCTCTCAGACTTTACAGAAAGATACACAAAGTGCTATTTAATACTTTTAAACTTTATTATATTCACTGAATTTTCCTGCAGTGAAGATAGGTCTTCACAAAAAATCTGAAGTCTCAGAGAAATCCCTAGAAAAACAGTGGTTTACAAATGTCTCTTAATTGAGTCACAGTTTGAAGTACATTGTTTACAAGAATTTTCAGTAAGTCTGGTTAGCAGGTTACAGATTACAATCATACAAAAGTCTAGAAGAGATTTACCACTGTTTCAACCCAGGAATTACATATATGTTCAGAAGTATGTTTGAAGAACATATACACTATGCTAGTGCTCTCACAGTAAATAGAACAACAGCTGGTAGTGCAAATGCCTTAGTTTATGTTATTCCTCCCTCTAATCCAGCAGACAATTGTTCTAGCAATGCACTCCATAATCCTTTGGCCACTTCAATGTTGAATGTCACATGGAAGACAAATGCAGCATGCCCTTTTACATCTCGTAATAATTAATACAGGGAATTCACAAAAGTTAGAAATACAAAAAAGTACTGTTAGATCACTGAGGTCAAATGCAGTGCAGAGCCCTCATTTCCAAATGAAATCATACTCTTAAAGGACACGTGTCAATGGTAATAATATTATAAGAATGTTCATTTAATTAATTTTCTAGAGGGTGTTATCAATGCAAAGTAAAATTATTGTCAATGATAAAATATTATTTTTTTAACTGCAACCTTGTAGTAGGGTTGGCAGTTTTTATCCATTATGCAGCAATTAATCAAATAGTATTAATATCATGGAGTCTTACAGAAACTTGGCAACATGATACAATTGCTCCAAAAAGCCACTTAGAGATTATTTCCACTTCACAGCCTACCCCCCATAGAGATTCATAACACTGCTTCACAGTGGTTGGGTTGGGTTATTTTTTCAGATGCAAGAATCATGTCTTTCTGCACATGAAACTGATTGTTTTTGCTGAGGAAATTTTCAACTACCTGAGGGTACAGAACAGCGCTGCTTTGCAGATACTCTATACAAGAAAAAAGTCAGCCGAATCAAACAGAATGTTGAAGCTAAAGTTTTCTTAATGGGAGAGGTTTATATGTTAGGCAAAGCAAAAAAAAGCTCTATGGCAGACATTTATTTCATTAAGAAATTAAAGCTGGCAGGTCTTCAGTTTGATCATAGCTGTATTGGTGTAAACCCAGTTCTGTAAGTTGTATTAATTCAGCTTTTATGGTTGTCATATAAGAATTCTGCACAGATACTTTTGCTCATCAATCTCATTATGAATGTCTCAAGTACTGTGTACACATAAGCAGTTCAGGAAAGAGTTGTCATTGTTTTGTTCTTTGGAACCCTGGCTGTTTATTCTTACAGAGAAAAGATACCATAATGATAATGAAGATAATAATTAGAATAGCAATGAGACAGAGTGAGGATTACAAAAACAGCAGGCTCAGACACTGAAACTTCAGAACCCTGTTATTAACCACCTTTCTAAGAAGTGACTTGATATATCAAAGTGTAAAACACACACAGAAATCAAAGTTACAGAAGGTTTGTTTATTTCTGAAGAATGGTTTAAATTCTTCCCAACATTCATACTGTGAAGACAGTGTCATTGTTTCAGGAATGGACTTAGTGCAACATTTGCAGTCTTTCGGGGAGATAAAATGAAATCAGTAGGCAGAAGTGGGGCAGAGGCCTCAGGTGTAAATGGTGTAACTATACTTCTGAAGGAGAGATTCAAAGGTGGTAGAACCATAGCCATGAAAGAGGCATATAGTTTGGAAGATTCAGCACATCATTTATCTGAAGTATATATGGCCCACACCATTTTTGTCAGTGAGAATTAAAGTACTGTAATTCCTTTTAAAGGTTAAAAATCAACACATGCACATTTGTTGGAAGATATATCAACAAATCAGGCACTGACAATACAGTCCCTGTAATCTATTAATATAAGGCATTGGAGCGCTCTAATTTGTGTGAAATAGTAGAACTCCCCAAGGACAACAATATAGCCACTGTAAATGTGTAAAGTACGCCATCCTTTTTCCAGGATTTGTGCTTTGTTGGACTTCTGGCTAGCACTAAAATCTGCACAGTAATATTTAAGTAAAAGTTTGAAATTTATTGCTCAAACTTTGTCATCCAAAGATTATGAATACAAAGATCTTTTTAATGATATTTAACTTTTAGCAGTTACTTACTCTTTATGATAATGAGCTTCCTTGTTTCATTCTTTTCACCAGAAATGCAACTTGTATCATTATTGGCATCACAACTCTAAGGAATGCAGAAATTAATAGGAATGAGATGGCAAATGACCCTCAGAACCAATCCATCAGACTTCAAGTCATTTTATTTATGGGCGATCTTTAAATAAACCAGAGAAAATAGTATCTTGCTCCCTGGGAATATCTTTCTTTTACTGCGAAAATTGTTTGCCTTTTTTTTTTTAATCATCGTATTTAATGGGGGTTGGAGAGTAGAAACAGATTCCTTGAAGTCAGCAGTAACTCAAAGAAATATTCCTGAGAAAGACTTCAAGCAATTCCCTAGGCAGCCTGACCCAGGATATTAGCCCTGAAGGCTTTTGCACAGCCACCAGTTTCACCACTAGTGGAGACAGTTACACTTCCAGATGTTGACGTTGGAAAAAATCTGTTCCCAAGACTCAGCATCTGCTTCCTGAAATCAGCTAAGTCTTCTGTGAATTGATAAGAATATTCAGCAAAAGAAAGAGAAGAAGAATATTGCTTTTTATAAAACAAAACCCACAACACTGGCATTTATACAGCTTCCTTTCAATGACAACATTCAATTCAACAAAAGAAATCCAAAAGACCTCTCAAATTTGCGAAGAATATCAGCTTACAGGTATTAAAACGTGTATACAAATTAGGCCGAGAAAGTCTCAAAGATATAATTTTATCCTTTGCCCGTGCTTTTTACAACTTAAAAAGCTCCATTTGAAAACTCTGAATTACTGAATATATGGGATATTTTTCTAAATTAATACACTTTCCCTTTTTAAGGTTAGGCATTTTAAAACCTCATTGACATGAAGAGATGTGCAAAATGGATATGATCATTTTCCAGCCAGGAAGTTTACTGGTCAGATATTACCTGTTCCCAGACACTGGTCAATTTTATAAACCAGATACTTGACTGTTTTTCTAAATAACCAGCGAATGTATTAATTCAACCCATTTTTACATATAGAAAATGGCCTATCACTACTTTTTCCAAAGATTCTGCTACTGGAGACATCATATTATCAAGTCTAATATCTTCCTTGCTGAAAGGTGCATTACATTTAGCATACTAATCTAGAGGGGAAAAAAAATGTGCACTGCATTATTTTTAGCCCAACCAGTGAAATCTCAAAAATTTGTGAGATCTAATTCTCACAGCATACAAAGTCAAAAGTGATAAAAGGCAACATTCATCCCCATTAATAGCTCCAGTGACTTCAATGGAGTTACAGCAAGAACAAATTTGGCCTGGTCTCCTCAGCACAACAGACTGTTCACATGTGCTGCAGAACTCCTTCTGGGTCTGTGCCACAGCTCTTTTTTTCTTTTTTTTTTTTTTTATGTAGACAAAAACTTAAAATGAGGAAATAAGAAGGGAAGGATCTACTCATGTGATCAGGTATATTTTTTACACATTAATTAGAATTTTCTTCTGGGACAACAGAAGGGAACAGTTACTATGTTTAATTGCTTGCAAAATACCAAATTCTAGCAGTTTGAGTGTTAGAATTCATGGCACCTATGAACATGTTTGCAGAAGATTAATCCACAGAAAGAAACAATCATGAACTTCTTAATATAGGTGTTATATTATCCTGTTCATAATATTCCAGAGCCGCTTGAGAAAAAAATCTGAAAATTCCTTCTATAAAAAAGCAAGAATATTTTGCCTTTTCATCTCATGCAGTTTGTTTGGCCCATGTATAAAGCCTTTGCTCAGTGTTATGTTAGATATTCTACAATTGTTATTGATCTACGAGTTAAACTTCTTTATTTATCCCATCTCAATATTTTTATGCTACGAAAAATGCCATACTGTTGATCAATGACCACAAAAAATTGACCATGACTCCAAGTGTCTAGCTTTTCAAACCTTCATTAGCTCTCAGTGTGATCTAATATTGAGTAATGCCAAGATCTAGTCAAGAGGGGGGAAAAAATGTAAAAATTGCACACTTCTAAAACTGCACTATACTTTCTTTAGATATTATTATAGTATTATTATACTATTATAGAGTAGTAGCCATTCTTGCATAAGCCCAGATTCAAAGATTACTGAAATCAATTGTATTTGTATCGATTTTCATGAGCTTTAGAAAAAGCCCTTAAGTAGTCAGACCTTTATCACACGGTTTTTAGTAGAAGTTAGTTTCATATGCTAACTGCTACAAGGTTTATTCAAGCAAAAAAGAGTCTTTTTGCAAACATGTATTAGCTACAGTCAAGAATCAACTCTTTCCTACTCCAACTACGTATTAAAAACCCTGCTCAATTTAAAGCCACAGGGAAAGTAATTAAATGTAACACACACTGCAGCTTCTCCACAAAGATACAAACTATGGTCTGTGAATTAGTAACCTTGCAGATGTGTAATTTGACTGTGCATCAGTTCATACTTAAGCTCATGTTTATATGTGTCTCACTTTGTTCTTTGCTCAGCATGTATAGCCACACCTGCGTTATAGGACGTTTGTTTTAAAATGTGAATATATAGTGGGATATCATTGAGTACCCATTTTATGTACATTTATTTATAATCTTTAATACATTAATTGTATAGTGCTATATTACAACTTTTTAATGGTTTTGGCTCTTGGCTAATAAACATGTATTCTCAAAGTAGCTTCTGGTAAGATGTATCTCTGAAAGCTCCAAAATAAAAAGGTCTAGTGCCAATGTAATAGAAAATAACTGTCTTCCATTGCCAAACTTGTTTTTGATCTCTTCTTCGTTTTGATAGAACATTGTTGGGCACAATATCAACAAAATTATCTGGCTGTGCATGAAAATCAGGTTTCATTTAACCTCTAGACAATGTTGCCCTCATTGCTCTGTCAATTCAAAGTCTCATCATGGTATCACCGAAGAAAACACATAGTGGCATTTCCATTAAGTACTGTGAATGCTGTGTCTGACAGTGCATTGTTACATGCAGTTTGTGATATAGTTGCCCTGTTTGTAACTTCTCTGTGCTTCTCTGCTTTAGCACTGTAGGGTGGCAATATCACAGAATCACAGAATCACAGAATCACAGAATGTTAGGGATTGGAAGGGCACCTCGAAAGATCATCTAGTCCAATCCCCCTGCCGGGGCAGGATTGCCTAGACCATATCACACAGGAACGCGTCCAGGCGGGTTTTGAATGTCTCCAGAGAAGGAGACTCCACAACCTCTCTGGGCAGCCTGTTCCAGTGTTCAGTCACCCTCACCGTAAAGAAGTTTTTCCTCAAATTTAAGTGGAATCTCCTGTGCTCCAGCTTGCACCCATTGCCCCTTGTCCTGTCAAGGGATGTCACTGAGAAGAGCCTGGCTCCATCCTCATGACACTTGCCCTTTACATATTTATAAACATTAATGAGGTCACCCCTCAGTCTCCTCTTCTCTAAGCTAAAGAGACACAGCTCCCTCAGCCTCTCCTCATAAGGGAGATGTTCCACTCCCTTAATCATCTTCGTGGCTCTGCGCTGGACTCTCTCTAGCAGTTCCCTGTCCTTCTTGAACTGAGGGGCCCAGAACTGGACACAATATTCCAGATGCGGCCTCACCAGGGCAGAGTAGAGGGGGAGGAGAACCTCTCTTGACCTGCTGACCACACCCCTTCTAATACACCCCAGGATGCCATTGGCCTTCTTGGCCACAAGGGCACACTGCTGGCTCATGGTCATCCTGCTGTCCACTAGGACCCCCACGTCCCTTTCCCCTACGCTGGTCTCCAACAGGTCTGCCCCCAACTTGTACTGGTACATGGGGTTGTTCTTGCCCAGATGCAGGACTCTACACTTGCCCTTATTATATTTCATTAAATTTCTCCCCGCCCAACTCTCCAGCCTGTCCAGGTCTCTCTGAATGGCTGCGCAGCCTTCCGGCATCTCAGCCACTCCTCCCAGTTTTGTGTCATCAGCGAACTTGCTGACAGCGCACTCTAATCCCTCATCCAAGTCATTAATGAATATATTGAATAGAACTGGTCCCAGAACCGACCCTTGCGGAACTCCGCTAGACACAGACCTCCAACTGGACTCTGTCCCGCTGACCACTACTCTCTGGCTTCTTTCCTTCAGCCAGTTCACAATCCACCTCACTACCCGATCATCCAGACCACACTTCCCCAGTTTAGCTGCGAGGGTGCTGTGGGAGACCGTGTCAAACGCTTTACTGAAATCGAGACAGACCACATCCACAGCTTTACCATCATCTATCCACCGGGTAACATCCTCATAAAAGGCTATCAAGTTGGTTGAGCAAGACTTCCCGTTGGTGAAGCCATGCTGAGTGCCCCTAATGATCCCCCTATCCTTGATGTGCCTAGAGACAGCACCAAGAACAAGTTGCTCCATCACCTTTCCGGGGATGGAGGTGAGGCTGACCGGTCTATAGTTACCCGGGTCCTCCTTCCTGCCCTTTTTGAAGACTGGAGTGACATTCGCTTTCCTCCAGTCCTCAGGCACCTCTCCCGTTGCCCACGACTTAGCAAAGATGATGGAGAGTGGCCTAGCAATGACTTCCGCCAGCTCCCTCAGCACCCGCGGGTGCATCCCATCAGGGCCCATGGATTTATGGACGTCCAGGTTGCTTAATTGGTCCCTGACCCAGCCCTCATCAACCAAGACAGATTCCTCCTCTATCCTGACTTCTTCTGAGGCCTCAGGGGTCCGGGGCTCCTCAGGACAGCCTCCAGCAGTATAGACAGAGGCAAAGAAGACATTCAGTAACTCCGCCTTCTTTTTATCCTCTGTCTCCAGGACCCCCACCTCATTCATCAGTGGGCCTACATTGCCTCTAGTGTTGGCTTTACCTGCAATGTATTTGAAGAAGTCCTTTCTGTTGTCCTTGACCTCTCTTGCAAGGTTTAATTCCAAGGAGGCCTTAGCTTTCCTAGTTGCCTCCCTACATCCTCTGACAACAGACTTATATTCCTCCCAAGTGGCCAGCCCCTCCTTCCACGATCTGTACACCCTCTTCTTCCACTTGAGTTTGCCCAGCAGTTCCCTGTTCAACCATGCAGGTCTCCTGGTACCCTTCCTTGACTTCCTACCTGTTGGGATGCTCTGATCTTGCTATATTTTTGCAATCTTCTTCAATATTTTTGCTATCTTCTGTTAAAAACTATTTTACAATGTCTGTGCTGCTTAGAACAATTTATAAAAACAATACTGGGAATTATTTAAACAATTTTAAGTTTTTGGGAAAAAAGTGTTTTCAATTTGTGTTCACACTGAAGTGATATTGTCATTCAAAGCCTCTGACATTGGACTAGATGAAGGGGCTTCTTGTTTTCCTTCCCAGATTCATCTCCAAAACACCATAGACAATGGACATTTCTAAGTCTGGCCACAGCTTCCACTTCAGACATTTGACCAGCTAGCACTTTCTAGCAGAGGAACTTCCACTCAACATTACTTCCATTATATGACAAAGAAGATTTACAAAACTAAGTATTATCCATTTTTAGTCAAGTAGGCAAATATGCACCTTCTCAATTTTGTTTCATTTTTCTCTAGCAGCATATCTATGAGTGACCTTTGCCTCTTGGCTGATGTGATGTATACTTGTTTCACTGGATGTGTTCCATGAGACTTTAGAATACCTGCCTAGCTGAGTATTTTTTTGTACCTTTGCAAGTTTTGGGTAGTATCTAAATCAGTGTTTCAATATTTGCACTGAAAAACAGGAACTTCCTGATATATCCTCCAACATAAGCATCCCTGTTTTAGACTTCCCTTGACTCACTACCAGGGCCTTTTCTGTCTCCTTTCACTGTAAAGGAAAGCAGATCTCCTTCATGGTCCAGCAACGAATCCTGAGAAAACTATTTCTTCACAAGCCCATTTGCAAACTCACCTTCTGCCCTTTTCTTCTGATGTCTTTTCGGTCCTGTTGCTCTCAAAAACTGCTCTTCAGAGAACTCTCTTGTAAGTCAGAGGATTTTTCCATTCATCCTCTAGATTCCCAGCAATTGCTTCCATGAAATAACCATACACATACATATGTACATGCATAAAAATAATTCTAAATTTTTAAAAATTATTACTTTATTTACTAATGCTATTCAGTTTTTTTTACTCTTTCATAGTGAAATGAGGACCTTTAATAAAACAAAAAGTGTGCTTATGAATGGAGTTTCAGTGTGATGGCAAAGACTTCCCTCTTTCTTTTCCACAGCAATAGTAGCAGGACTTTTATTCAGTCTCTTCACTTGGAAAAGACACCATTACCTAATGAGAGGGCACCGACAAAAATTCCACATTCCTACTGCTAACTGAAACCTGCCAAGACTGGCTTGCTTCTTTGCTATATTTTCTCTGCCAGAATTTTCCTGGTTCTTTTTCCAGTTCTTCATGAATCTATGGTGAGAACAAATGCAGAAAAAGCAGCATAAGGAAGACACTTCAGCCTTGCTAAGATTTGGCTTAATTATCATGAGTTTTCCTTTTTTTCATTCACCCTCCTGCTCCTTCTCCCCAAACGTACAAGTTTTTGGTTTTGAATATCTCTCTATCTTTGAAAATATTTCAGATCGTTCCAAGATCCTCATAACAGTCATAAGAATTAAAAAGCTTCTTTTTGCTTCTTGAACTGAAAATTGACTTCTTCAGGCCACCCTTCAAGTTTAAGTGATGCTCTCCACACTGGAGCTCAGTTGCAGTAACTGTAGACACTGTGGTTTTAAGAGAACTCTTATGTTTTATCATGCTAATATTTAACATCTGCATATTAGAAGTGCTAAAAATACAGGGCCTACCTATAGATTGCGACCAAGTGAAGGGTTGTTGTGAAAGACATACCATTTTTTTAGACACAAGCAATTTCATATAATCCTAACCCTCTGTGATATTACCTACATAGAAAGGTACAATAATAAAATTAAGTCACGGACACTTTTAGGAAGCTAACATGTTCCCAATAATCAAGGTCTGCTAATTTTTAATTTCAGAGAAAGTATTTTCAGTCATTAGAAATACAAGTGAAAGTCATGGGAGTAGAACAGAAGCAGAGTCCCCAAAGACATCTAAATGACAGGGAGATAAAGTATTACTTGTACTGAATATTCTCAGTTCACTTGGAAGACGAGGGCTACATACTCAACCTATGTAAATAAGCATAATTCAAATGAAGTCAATGGTGCCACCACCATTTATACCAGCTACAGCTGTAGCTCAAGATACATTCCCCAATTTGTTTATCAAATACACATAAAACCTCTTAATGTGCATTTGTAACAGGAGGTAAAAATCAATAGACACTGTGACACTAACTACACACAAACACTGATAGTGCAATATATTTCTGTTTTCTGCCTGGAAGCACTTAAGAGAAAAAGGAAAGCACTTAAGAATGTTAATCATTTGTGGACCATTTCATTACACTGCAAATGTTATGGTGAAGTGACGTGTGAGTAGCTTGAAACTATTGCATATTATACAATGATTTACCATAACTATACTCATATTCTATTTCATTACTCTCTGCTTTCATAAGCATACATTTTTAAAAGGTTTATAATGTTTGATTTGTATTTAAAAGAAAAATCAAAACAAAGCATACGTCTCATTGTATTTGCATGTCAACAGTACTATCACAGCAGAAAGATTTGTGCCCAGTGTTTACTGGATGGTGTCACATGCTACTTTAACTTACAACATCATGTGCATTTAGCTGTCAGAATCAGTCCTTTTTATCTAGGTGCCATTGCCACAGAAGTATTACAGCAGGAGCTTCAGCTATGGCTTGGGCTAACATATTCCAATAAATAGTAATATTCAAGTAGCATGGGTGTCATTCTTATCTGAAGTTTAGGCTGCATCTCGATGAGGAATATTTAATGTCATTGATATTCTAGTTTCAGCTATACTATTGATAGCAATGCTGACAACACCTAATCTTTCAGACACAGAACCACAATTCAAGCACAGGTATTACTTCTAAGGCTCATTTTTTATTCTGGAAGAGGCAAAACAGAAATCTAGACATCCACATCAAGCAACGTTTGCATAAAGTATCAGATACTTTCATGAGCACCTTCACAGTCATTCTGTGCCTGCCTTGTGGTTACTTTTCTGTCATGTCCAAGCAGTTTGGTCAGAGACACTGCTTTGACTTGGCTGCTGGACTTCAGCAAATTCCACACAAATGTCAGTCAGAGAAGATTTCTAAGTGGGATAAGAAAGGTAAAACTGTAACATGGCTTCCCTATTCGTAATCGAAGTAATAAGTTAGCCTTGGCTTGCCATATTAGACAACAAAGACAATATTTTCGTTAGAGAAAAGGCTAACTTTAGACAATTGTGACTCATGCACTTATTTACATTTCTACAAATCCAGTTCATCAGGTATCTTTATCTTCTACACTGCTCTCCATCTTACTCCTGTTGAATGCCAATTCTGTGTCCACACTGTTAGACAGAATCATAGAATCATAGAATCATAGAATCATTCTGGTTGGAAAGGACTTTTAAGATCATCGAGTCCAACCATTAACCTAACACTACCAAGTCCACCACTAAATCATGTCCCTAAGCACCACATCTACTTGTCTGTTAAATACCTCCAGGGATGGTGACTCAACCGCTTCCCTGGGCAGCCTGTTCCAATGCTTGACAACCCTTTCAGTGAAGAAATTTTTCCTTATGTCTGTTCTAAACCTCCCCTGGCACAACTTGAGGCTGTTTCCTCTTGTCTTATCACTTGTTACCTGGGAGAAGAGACTAGCTACAACGTCCTTTCAGGTAGTCCAGACGCTAAACAGTATTTAACAGAGAACTGGAAATATTCTCTCTTTTTCCTGTGTGCTCTTGGATTTCAATTCAGTAATTAAGGAACAGTAGCTGGAAAAACATAAGGGAGCAGACCATTCAGAGGTTTTACCAGGAAGCCAAAAGGTTGCACACATCATTGACACAATTACCGAATATCCCTGTTTGTTCTTTTGCACACTTGGAGTCAGTATCAATAGAGCTACATGGCCTGCTGGCTCAAATCTGGCTCAAAGGGTCAGGCGTGATACGAAATGCAAGAAGGAGTCAGTACTATTTTTTTTTAAAAAAAAAAGAATTGTGTTGAAAAGAACGCTGTGCATATAGGAATGCAAGAACCATGCAGCTGAGAAACACCCCATGCAAGAGAACTGGGCAAGAAGGAAAGCAGTGCTGTAGCAGT
This sequence comes from Nyctibius grandis, assembly GCF_013368605.1. NCBI lineage: Eukaryota > Metazoa > Chordata > Aves > Nyctibiiformes > Nyctibiidae > Nyctibius > Nyctibius grandis. The sequence continues at coordinate 37,723,696 of NC_090661.1, forward strand.
GTTCAGTTACTGTGTTCAGTTCTGGGCCCTGCACTTCAAGAAAGATGTTGAGGTGTGGGAGAGAGTCCAGAGGAGGGCGACCAAGCTGGTGAAGGGTCTGGAGGGTCTGACCTACGAGGAACAGCTGAGGGAGCTGAGGTTGTTTAGCCTGGAGAAGAGGAGGCTCAGAGGTGACCTTATTGCAGTCTACAACTACCTGAAGGGAGGTTGTAGTGAAGTGGGAGTTGGCCTCTTCTCCCAGGCAACTAGCGATAGGACAAGAGGGCACAGCCTCAAGCTTTGCCAGGGGAGGTTCAGGTTAGACATTAAGAAGAATTTCTTTACAGAAAGGGTTATTAGACATTGGAATGGGCTGCCCAGGGAGGTGGTGGAGTCACCATCTCTGGATGTGTTTAAGAAAAGACTGGACATGGCACTTAGTACCATGGTCTAGTTGACAGGGTGGTGTAAGGGCAACGGTTGGACTCGATGATCCCTGAGATCTCTTCCAACCTGGTTGATTCTGTGATTCTGTGTAGCACAATGTTAAAGAAGTGGGAAGTGGTGGTTTGTGTTTCTTTTGTTCAGCCCTTCAGTTTCAGTACCTAGAAATCTTTAAAGGTGAGTGATGAAGTACTGCAATTGAGTTTTTGGTATCACAGCTGAGTGAAAAAGTAGAATTTCTGAATTATTTCCCCACCTAAGCTGATACTTAGAAGGTAACTCGTTTGGAATACAAGTCTCTTAAGAACACAAGTCACTTGTTGTGTTCCATCTTTGGTATTTAAAATAAACATTCCTCATCTATATGCGGCATTCCACCACTGCTACAAACAGAGGGATAAAAATCAGTGGCAGAAATGTAATGGTCTGAAATTAAAAAGCCTGCTGTAGAAAGGGTAGGATTTTGCACAATGTCATATATTTAAATATAAAATAATTGGCATTTCAGTTCAATTACACAACTTTTCAGTCTAAGAGAGCACAACATCCTCAGGAACCAAGCAAAACACTTATTTTCTCTACCTGAAGGTCAAGTTAAAAAGTTTGACTGCCATTATTTTAGAATCATAGAATGGTTTGGGTTGGAAGGGACCTTAAAGATCATCTAGTTCCAACCCCCCTACCACAGGCAGGGAGACCTTTCCGCTAGACCAGGTTGCTCAAAGCCCCATCCAAACTGGCCTTGAACATTTCCGGGGAGGGTCATCCACGACTTCAAACTTTTGATTTTAAACAGCTCCTTGCCCCGCAAAAACCTCTCAAGCAAACAACAATTATTGTACATTTGTGAAGTTTTTATTGCTTGAAACCTTATTTACATTTCATTATGGTGAACACAAGCAAGTCCTTGAACGAGTGCTCTCTGAGATTCCATTAGGTTATAACTCATTTCATATACATTTTTAAAATAGTGATGAGATAGTTTCAACATCTGTTATTTTGCCCAGTCCATTCAAGACTCTTTTTGAATGAATGGGGTGCATAACAACAGAAAGTCAAGGTGACAGGCTTAGATTAAACTAATACATCAACAATAGTATAATTAGTCAAATACTAACAGCAAACCGCACTTGTATTAAAACCTAGAAATAGCTGAAAGTAAAAGGAAATCCCATAACAATACGTTGGTTTGATAATAGCAAGGAATGATTTAATGAAAGAATAAACATTCAACATGCATTCACATTTCATGTGAAGTGCTCTTGGCTGTTGAGTCAAGAGCTCTTCACATGAATGTAACATGTTTCTAACTCTTTCAGAGATGATCAACTGAAGGAGCTTTATTAATAGCTATACAGGGCTGTTGCATTGTCCTTCTGAGTCATCTATCCACTTGAATTATTCTCAATTGACATATAAGTCTGCATTTCCCCGCTGCTGCATTAACCAGCCTGAACACAATGGGTCAGATACTCTGCTCAGATGCCAGTTTACACCAGCTAAAGAACTGGCCCATAACATTCAAAAGCTTTTATTTAGTTAACTATAAGTATAGAGTTATTTAAATACAATTCACTCTTCTGATATAAATTTTAATGCTATCTACTGTTCCCTCTCAATGATGAAAACACTTTCATACGAGTGCAGAATAAATGCCACGGAAGGACTGCATGAAGTAATAAACATGATACATTTTACCTGGAACAAAAGGTACCCCGTAGAGAATTTTGTCAGAAATGCATCAACAGTGAGATGACAAGAAACAGCTTCCCAGAAACTGATCATAAAAGGGGCAACCAGTTAGTAGCCCTTTGCAACCCTCCGCTGTTTATATTCCCCAAGACAGCTTCTCACAGGTTAGTATGCCATCTTAACAGAATAGCAGAAGCTGGAGCCACTATATGATATGAAGGTGACCGTTCGGTACATTTATGCCCATTAATTCTGATTTTTGATGCTTTCTTATCAGCACTGCTTTTCAATTCTTTTTTCTCTTATGGCTAGTTTTAAGTATCATGCATCAAGGGCCAGATTTTTGTCTATTAGACTTCAATTTATAACACTAACTTCAACCAGGCAACACCAATTTACTCTCCTCACAAGGAAGAGATACCAGACATGCAGTATAGCTGAACCTTATAAATAAACTAGGTATGATGTGGCTAGCACCTTCAGTTGCAAAAAACTCTGTGGATTCTCTTTTTTTGCAGCTGTCTTATGGTATTTGGCAGGGAGAAACTCCTCAAGCTGTAGAAATGCTGAGGGAACTGGGATTGTTTAGCCTGGAGAAAAGAAGGCTGAGGGGAGAACTTTTTGCTTTCTACAGCTACCTGAAAGTAGGTTGTAGTGGGGCGGGGGTCAGCCTCTTCTCCCAGGCAACTAGCAACAGGACTAGAGGACATAGCCTCAAGCTGCACCAGGGGAGGTTTAGGTTGGACATTAGGAAAAATTTCTCCACAGAAAGGGTTATTAGGCATTGGAATGGACTACCTAGGGAGGTGGTGGAGTCACCATCCCTGGAGGTGTTTAAGAAAAGACTGGATGTGGCACTTAGTGCCATGGTCTGGTTGACTCAGTGGTGTTAGGTCAAAGGTTGGGCTCGATGATCATAGAGGTCTCTTCCGACCTAGTTGATTCTGTGATTCTGTGAATGCCACCCCTACGTCCTGCTTAATTTCATTTAGTTTTAGCTGACACATAAAATGGTAAAAAGAAAAGAAAAATCACCATTTTCCTTTCCTTACTTACATTAATAAAGAAAATTCTGAGAGTCAACCAAAGTCACTGAAAATCCTCAATAAGTTTTTCCAGACAGTGGAAGGACATTGCTGGGAATTCCTAAGAGCAGGCAGAAAAGATGAAGAGGAGGCAAAAGGAAAGTTTTCTCTTGATAATATCTGCACATCCAGCACATGGCTTCAGCACCCTAAGTCCAGAGACAATATGCAGGACACAATCATCCACAACTCTTGGGTGTAAGGGGCAGAAGAGAGAATAGGAAGCTACACTGCAGTTGTAAACTCCAAGACCAATAGCTGTCCATGCCTTCATTTCTTGCCTGAACATTTCCTGAAGTGTTTGAGCTTTCAGTGAAAACAAACAAACCAAACAAATACAGACTTCTGAGACAAAAATTCCTTTTCAGGTTTCTGCTTTTCATCCTCTGGATTTTATTGTGTTTGTGTTTTAAGATGAAATTAGATATATTTAGGAAAAAATAGATAAAAATCCCTTTCATAAAGTTAGCAGAACATTTTAATAGCACTAATTACAATCTTTAAAACTCCAATCACATACTGCTTTTTCCACTAGGTCCTTGCCTTATTCATGTCATAAAAGGACCAAGTCAGTAAATCTTGCATTTCTCTACATAGAAACACTTCATTTTCTTACATAAATAATATTACCTCTGCATGTAATACTCAGATGAGTGCATTGTTTTGCATGTCAACAATTCTGATGCCTACAGCAAAGTCCTTCCCATTCTTTTCCCAACGTTTTATGGATCCTGCCTACACCGCAGATCTATGGGAAAAATTTCCCATCACTGCAAAGATTGCTGCAACGTTATTAATTGTGTCTTTATTATAGCCTATGTTCTGATAGCTTTTGACAATTTAGCCATGGTATAGCTCAGAGCAACGTTGCTATTAGCAGCCAGGAAATACAGTATTTGTAACTGCAGTAGTGTTTTTACTCTTGCTGCTGCTGGTGGTGAAACAGTAGTGAGAATTTTTTTGACAGAAAGCTGTCATAGACACACACCTAACAAGAGCTGGTTCAATGCCTTTATCAAGTCTTAGCCCTCGCTGTGTGGCAGTTGTTTCTAAAACAAATCCATGGGAATATTACAGGGTTTGCTAGAAATATCAAGTGCCCAGACCAGGTTTAGTCCGTTGTTCTGGTTCTGACCATGAAGACTTCCAAGTGCTTCAGGAGAGGTATAAGAAGTCCGGAGAGTTTCCCAGCATGGAAAGTTCTCCCTAATTCCAGTGAGAGTGGTGTATGTTCTGAGATATGCAGATCTAGCTATTTCTCCAAAAGATTTTTAATTTCCTTTTCTCATTTTCCACCCTTCTAAATCTTCTTTTTCAATAATTTCAAATTGCATCATTTCAAAGAACTATTTCGAGATAGTAAATGAATCTAGATAAATTTTTAACCACCTGCACTGGTTTTGGCTGGTATAGAGTTAATTTTCTTCATAGTACCTAGTATGGGGCTATGTTTTGGATTTCTGCTGAAAACAGTGTTGATAACACAGAGATGTTTTCGTTACTGCTGAGCAGTGCTTGCACAGAGTCAAGGGCTCTTCTGCTTCTCACGCCACCCCACCAGCAAGTGGGCTGGGGGTGGACAAGAAGTTGGGAGGGGACACAGCTGGGATAGATGACCCCAACTGACCAAAGGGATATTCCACACCATATGGCGTCATGCTCAGCATATAAAGCTGGAGGAAGAAGAAGGAAGGGGGGGACATTCGGAGTGATGGCATTTGTCTTCCCAAGTAACCATTACACATGATGAAGCCCTGCTTTCCTGGAGATCACTGAACACCTGCCTGCCCATGGGAAGTAGTGAATGAATTCCTTGTTTTGCTGTGCTTTCACGTGCAGCTTTTGCTTTGCCTGTTAAACTTTGTCTCAAGCCACGAGTTTTCTCACTTTTACCCTTCCGAATCTCTCCCCCATCCCACCCTGGGGGGAGTGAGCAAGTGGCTGTGTGGGGCGTAGTTGCTGGCTGAGGTTAAACCACGACACCAACATAAATCTCAACCACTTTGGGAAGTAAGCAATGCTTTTAGTACAACATCAGATCTTTGGAAGAAGAGCACAGAAGACATTCAGTTCTATCCGATTTTATATATATGCTGTTATTATATTTGTAGTGTTTATATTTAAATATTTATTTTATATCTTTTTAAATTTTTTAATTATTTTTTAAAATCCACAAACATATTCAGGAAATGACTAAAAAAAAATCTACAAAAAGAGAAGGACTGAATATCCCAACAGTTCCATATTGCTGACATAAAACAATAATCAACAATCACAGAAAGGAAATAAAATGAAATAAAATTAACATAAGCTATAGAAGTTGTTTTGCAAGAATTGCGTCAATTTTACCTCATAATTAAAAAAGCTATTTTTCTGTGAGACTTTTCTGGCTGTAGCTGAAATGCGTATACTTTGTAAGTTTACTTTACTTTCAGGGTGAAACTGCTTTTACAATTGCAGGTGCATGAAGATGAAACTATGGCCCAAATCACATGTGAATTCTAGAGATTAGTGCATCATTTCATGGACCATTGAATTTGTCTTTCATATATATATATATATATATATGTTTTATAGCAGAGACACAGAGAACCTCCATGTTACATTCTAAATATTCAAAGTGTTTGCATGGATAATGGTGTCTCCAACTTCTATTAAATACAATCACAGAGTCACAAAGCTGAAAGCGCAAAATGGATCTGGGCTTTCATTCCCATTTTCTATCAGAGGTTCTTGATGCCAGACATTCTGCAGTACCACACTTGCTTCCGTGGAAATAGTTTTCCATATGAGGAAGTCTATGTCCTATACAAACACCTCCTGGGAATTTTCTTATTTCACAGATAAGAATTAGGTACCTTTGTCCGCTTTATTTCATTGATCAGACTTACTGGAAAAAATTACGTAAATCTCAGAAAAAATCTTCAAGCCCTAATCTGATAATCTATTGTGCGTGATTGAATTCAGTAGTAGGAAAGGGAGGAAAAGAAAGGTGCTTTTTACCTAATCTTAATAAACATAGCAAAATGCTGTTGAAGAGAAAATAGTCTGTAGTTTTTGCATGTCTCTACTGGCCGCAGAAAAGACTGATCTCTACCAGTTATGTGAGTATAACAAGGAAGTGGGAAATATTTTTTTTAATTTTATTTCTTAGAAAAAAGAACAGCTTTGTTTCTCTTAAACATACATTTCACTGTACACTAGCTAGAGGACTAATTTTGAAGGCCGTGGAAAAGAGGTGCAGAACATCTGCATGGGAAACTGGTCTCTCTTTTTTTTCCCCCCTTTTTCTCTAATTTGCATTATGTGCAGTGGAAATACAGTACAGTGGAAGGCTTCCTTCTGGGAAAATGAGAAAAGAGTCTGTAAGTTTGTATATCCAAAGGCTATTTTAAGAAGGTTGTAGTGAATGGGTGCATTCTAAGACCATCTGAGAATAACCCCAACATGAATTAAACATGAGAAGTAGTTGTTTAAAGTTTTGCTGGTATTGCAACAAAATGTGAATGATTGCTGAGTAAAGTATAAAAGCACAGCAGATTATTGAACACAAGCAGGCTGGCTAGACCCAGAAAAAAATACTAAACCTTATGAAGAACAACAATACAAGCAGATGGTAGTGGCTGCAAAGCACTTTCTAATCAGTGATAAGACTTTTATAATACTGCTATGTATATTTAATGCAACTCACAACTTATAATGCTTTGGCTCTGTCATGTTTCCTTGTCTTTATCATTTGACTCACTTTCTTTTACTATTCTATATATATAAGTAGCTGGTCATAATTTTTCCTGTTTTTAATAGAAAAACAGAGATTAGATTTAAAACAAGATTGCAAGTTACAACATTAGAAACGAAACTACGTCTGAAATCTTGAAAGAACATAAATTAGTTATGCAGGTAAGAATATGACTATCACACTCTTTTGAAATGATCTTTCTTTTCTCTGCAATTAGATCTTTCAAAATATTAAGAAACCCTCTGTACATTTTTGTTACGTCTAAAAATAGGAAGACATTCAGAGATGGAGGTGGACCAGAGGTATCCTTATGCATGCTTGAATAGACTTTAGTGACATGAGGAATCATAACTCCCTGCAAGAAGAACTCTGTCCCTATACAGGCAAATAAAAGGAATAGAAACATGTTTGCTTCAGCTGCTATTTGTGTAAAATAAGTTTGGGTGTATTAAAAAGAAAGTGGAAGATGAAAAATATTTGCATGCCAGTTCCAATTCTAAAAAAAAAGTCATTATACATTTATTATCTTTCTCAAATGTATTATAAATTTATCGTAAATACCCAACTACCCAACACACTCTACCCAGTGTATTACTTGCTCTTAATTTCTTGATGCATCTAGAGAGAGCTTATTCTAATTTTTATAAAGGAGTTCTAACATTAAAATTTACATATGTAGATCCTCACCCAAACTGAGTCAAAACATGCTGACTCCTAAGAGGTCTTCTGCTTCATAAGAACACCATGAGGAGTGTCTTACCTTTCTCCAGATCCAAAGTGTGGAGGCTGAATATGAAATATCCCTCCGGTGGCAAGCAGCAAGGGTAGAATGCGGAGTATGTGGAGACTTGGCTCTGGTTGCTTCCCCACGCTGTCGTAGAAGAGTGGGGACTAGCCAGAATATGTGTCACAAAGGAGGACAAGGTCCCTTGGATTTCTTCACATTAATGTGGACCTTTCTCGTGTTGCAGCTGGCCCAGCAAGGAGGGAGCAGGGGTTAAGCCCAGTTCTTTCTTCTGCCTGCAAACGTCAGTGGAAAAGAAGAATAAGCCCAAAGGAAACTGGTAAAAAGAAGCATGTTATATCCAGAAGAAAAAACTTCAGGAAATCATTCTCCTCCTCTACCATCCCAGTCTTTCTGAGTTTTAATGATGAGGCTCTGCTCTTCTTTAATGGTTGTTTCCAGGGCAGCACAACTATTTGCCTTGCTATAATCTCACAGTAAACCTAAACTGAACACAGTTAACTGTAACTACAGTAAGCCACATCAAAATAATGACAGCATTCAATTTATAACTCATTCTTATACAGCATCTGATATTTATATGTAAGGCTTAGATGAATTTATGTTCTCTATATTTAACAATCAAAAAGATTTTGTTATGTGTAATGTGCCATATAGTATGAATCACAGATTAAATTATAGATGCACATGGCATACAGTTTAGACTAGTCACCACAACAATAAGTCTATGCTCACTTTTTATGATCCATCAAAATGAATCACCAATCCACTAAATTTCAACTTCTAGCATGTAGTAAGTTTTTAATTAAACTAAACTAATTAACATTTTATCCTTATAGTAAGAATTCATCTATTCTGTTTATGTGGGATTTTATATATATATATCTCTTCAGCAGAGCATCTGCAGGATCTCTTTTAAAATTTAATCTTTGTTTAAGCATGTGTTCAGTAATAAATATCAAATTGGTTTATAAGACATTATTTACCACTTAAAGAAAAAAAGTCTTCTGAAGGACAAAGAAAAATTATACTCTCAGCTAACTCCAGCCTCCTGGTCCAAGACTGATAATTGTTTGCAAACCATATATTTGATATCTAAATCATGTTCAGTGGCTTTCATTCATGATTGTAGATTGATACAGTCCACTCTGAAAAATATATTTATATTTTGCAACACTCATCAAACACTAAATACCTAACTAGGTTGCAAGAAGAATCTTTAATTCCTTCATTTTGCTCTGGTAATTGCTTTTGCTTCCTTATGTTTAACTAGAGTAAATGAACTATAATTTTAAATTTCACTTGACACTTGCTATCTGACATTGTATAAAACATGAACAAGGTTGTGAGTGCTGAAAAAAAGTAACTGTAACAAGAAGAGATTAAACTACAAGAGTATATTTTAAAAGACTGATGTAAATTCAGAAAATGGTTAGAATTTTATCCCTAAATCAGTTTCCCAGTACTGAGGTGTCATACATTGTATCTGGATATTTGAGTAGCAGCAAAAATGTTATTTTCAAATATAGCAGAAACTCCAGCATGACTAGAAAAAATATTTCCTCCATCTCTTGCTGTTAGCAGAGTCCCACACTGGGAAGAAGCAAAAATTCTTCTTCAAAACAAGGGGCAAGTGACTCTTGTCTCTATAGAAGACTGTTCCTTCTTAAAATGTCCACTGCTGACATAACATATACCCTAAGAAGTTAAGCATTCTCTTCTGATTGACTTTTTTTAGCCTTTAATTTCACGGGATTTATGTACTAGTGTCCTGAAATGCATGAAGTGTTGAGGATCCAAGATGGGGAAAGCCTTTTTTACATACTTAAAAGCAGGTGTACACATATGTTTTGAACACTATCACCTGCATATATAGTTGCTAGAATTTGCATTGCAGACCTCATTAGGCCAGGTGTTCTCACACACAAAGGGAAGCTCTGCAAGGGTTATTCTGAAATCAAGAAGATGAAGGTTTACCTGTGAGAGTTTTAAATGCTGGCAACAGTCACAAAACTGTGTAAAGAATTATATTCACAGGATCTCAACAATAGCAAAAAAAAATATTGATCCATTTTTGTTACTATTACTTTTGTCCTAAACAACATATGCTTTTAAACAGATGGGGTTTTTTGGGTGGAGGGAGAAGGGGAAGGGTTCATTAGCACTTTGAAAATGAATGAAGGAATAAATAATTAAAATAAATACTACCTACTCTTCCCACCAGCTTCTGTAAACAATCTTTTTAACAAGTTTAAATGCATTCTGCTTCCAGATGGGATGAATATTTACTGCTTGATTTTAAAACACAGTGCCTAGGGATTATATTCTATTCTAAGATACAAATGTATAGCTCCCGCCCTCTACAGAAGAGCTGGCATACAGAGGGTAGAATATAACCTAGAGGATCACAAGGGTCATTCTCTGTCTTTACTGGAGGCTTGCAACAAGGAATAAAATACCTAAAATCAGTCTTGGCTGCATAGGTGAAAAAGATAACATCTGGATATTTACAAAGCCTCAAAAAAGTGACATAATTTGACCAATGGTAGTGTAATAATTCTCCATACACAGAGAAGACAGAAGGCATTTTCTGAAACTAAGTTATGGACTACTATTACTAATTAATATTGTCCTTCAGGCAATAGAGTTCTTACATTGTAATTTTTTCTAGGTAAATATTCATTATTAATGTTTGGAAATGCTTAGTTCATACTGAAAAGACATTTTTAAATAAACAAATGGTGTCTACATTATATTTTTACTGAGACCTTCAAAGTCAATATCTCTTTTTGTGTTGCATGCACAGAACAACGGTGGGGCATGATTTTGATGTTAAATAATGTATGTTATTCATAAACTGAAGTATTCATATGATAATTAAGGTTCTATGCATGCTGCACAAGAGGAAGGGCAGAATCTTACAAGTGTGCAGTGTGGATGAATGAGGGAGGATATAGAAAAAAAGTAAGAAGTGATCTGCTGGAAATGTGAAGGAAGCCAAGTGATTTTTTTTAAAAAATAAACAAATACTCAACTTGCTGTTTCAAGATGAATATTGGAAGAGCTATGTCTCTAAAGAGAAGTCCTAAAGGGATAAATGTACTGGGAAACTAAACATTGCAGCATCTAGAGATCAGTTCACTGGGTATTTTGAAAGCACAGATTAGATCATTTCTTAGTAGATCAATGCAAACTAAGCTATGTAGACATTAAGCTGCTCAGGCCATGTTACAAATGGATTTTCCAGCACATAAGTTGTCACGTAGGAATCCTGAAGGACTCTTCTTTGGCTTAGGTATCTAAGCACAACTAAAGTTTAGCTCTCAAGATCCTCAGTTACTGACCAGATCACCTTCCTTTATGAAAACTCATAACCACTGTCTGTTGCTTAAAGCCTCCCTCTTTTCCTAGTACCAAAACTCATATTGTCAAATCCAGAGAAACATTTGTCCAGATCAAAGCTTCATCCTATAGTAGCTGCTTGCTAGCTCCCAGTCATTGATCTCCTGAGCCATTGCTTACTCTTTTATGCATTAGAGCAGGCAGGAAGCATAACACCACTCTTTCCTTCAGGGACCAGCCCAGACAGTGTACTTGAAAAAGCAGAGGACTTCTGTGCTTCACCCTTCCTATTTTCCCCTAACTGTCAGTGTGTTTTCCCACACCGTTCTTACTCAACATCCCAGGACCACATCCCATGACCTTAAGTGCACCTAACAGAGGCAGCCAACAGACACAGCAGTTTGTATAGCAGTTTCCAGGCTCTGCTTCTAGATCTTGTAGTTCTTCTGGGAACACGTTCAGGGATCAGTGAGTGACTCCTGTGCATCCTTTGAAGAAACTAATGGTGCCTCCTGCTGCCAGGAAAGGGTAGCTCCATGAGGGCAGTGACTTCAAGGAAAATCTAGCAGCTTCTGTCAGCTGTTCTTGATTAAAGGATGTTTGAGCTTTTGTTCACTATAAAGCATGGTTCCCAGCACCCAGCAGGTGCTGAGACATGAGAGACCTCAACTCAGAGCTTCAGGAGAATGCAGATCTCCAGGTCTGGTGTGGCTTGTGGTTTCTCGCAGAGGCTGGGGAAAGGAGAGATGGTGTCCTTGCCTGCAGGACATGTATGTTGGTGATGGGTTTGCTGCCAAGTAAAGGAGCTGCGGGAGGAGGTCAGCAGACTGTATGTACAGTGTCAGAGATGAGGAAAAAGAGATTGGTCAGATTTTCTCTGAGACCCTGTAGGTACAAGATCATCAACCCCCAACCTGTACTGAGGGAGGGAAAGGCAAGGTCTGTCCTTACTAGCTTGGGAAATTAAGAGTCCTGTGATGGCAAATGCTGGAAGTTTGTGACTTCTGGCACCAGGAACAAGGCTCCTGCTCCATCTGTAACTACAGAATAGGTTTCATGCCCACGTAATAGACAAGGGGCTGGGAGCAATGTCCAAGAAAGCATCTGAGCCTTCAGAGCCTGAGACACACAGGAGCACTAGGAGAAAGCCACTGAGTGATGGAATTGGAAGAGTCCCTGCTGCAGGGGAAGAAAGCCCTGTCCTCCTACCTGACCTGCTGCCTAGGGAGGCTTGCTGCTTGCCAAGGGCTCAGATCTGGGATGTTATAGAGAATGCTGAAGCTTGTCCGACCCTTGGGCTATAACTTCTGTTGCTCTTCTGCATGGACACCAACGGCATTGCCAGGGTGACCCTGAGCATAGCAAGTGTGATTATATGGCTCTGTGACCATGTGTCAAAACCATTGGGGCCCAGGTAGTTTGTCCTCAATCATGCTGGAAGGGGTGAAGAGCTTCAGGAGAAGTGAGCACACCATGTGAAGTCAACAACAGGTTGCTCAGGTGCTGTTGACAGAAGGGATTTGGCTTTTACAACTGTCAGGACCCTCTCTGGGGATTGAGAACTGCTAGGAAGAGATGGGACCACCTGCCCAAGTGGGGCAAAAGCATCTTTGCCAACAGGCTGGCCAACCACCAATTAGGTGTAGGAGGCCTGCATGGATGAACCAGGAGCTCCTGACAAAACTGAAATGCAGAAAGATACCGTATAAGAGGTGGAACCAAGGACAGGAGAAATACAGAGACCCTGAGCACTCAGTGATAGTGTTAGGAAAGTGAAAGCCCACTCGGAGTTGAATCTATTGAGGGATGCAAAGGGCAGCAAGAAAGGCTTCTTCAGGTTCAACAGCAGCAAAAGGAAGACTAGGGAAAAAAATGGGCTTGCTGCTGAATGGGATAGGGGACTTGACAACAAAGGACATGGAAAAGGCAGAGGCACTCAGTGCTTTCTCTACTTCTTTCTTTACTGGGAGCCTCAAGTCGCAGAATTCTGGCTAAGTGAGGACTTCTTTGTAAAGGAGGATCAGGTTTAGGAACACAATTGACTGATGTAATTGCAAGGCCACTCTTGATTATCTTTGAAAAGTCATGGCAATTGGTGGAGGTTCCTGAGGACTGGAAGGGAGCAAATGTCACTCCTATTTTCAAGAAAGGTAAGAAGGAGGATCTGGGGAACTACAGGCTGGTCAGCCTTGCCTCAGTCCCTGGGAAGGTCATGGAGCAAATCACATGGAAGCTGTTGCCAAATATATTAAGGACAAGAAGATGACTGGGAGTAGTCAACATGGATTTATGAAGGAGAACTGATGCTTGACCAACCTAATAGCCTTATACAATAAGATGACTTGCTCAATGAATGAGCAGAGAGTGGTGGATGTTGTTTATCTCGGCTCTAGTGCAGCTTTTGACACTGTTTCCCATAACATCCTCATTGACTGACTGAAGTGGTCAGTGAGGTGGATCGAAGGCTGGCTTTATTGCTGGGCTTGAAGGGATGTGATCAGCATTACAAAGGTCAGCTGGAAGACAGTCACTAGTGGTGTACCCCAGGGGTCAGTACTGGGGCCAATACTGCTTAAAATCTTCATTAATGACATGGATGATGGGACAGAGGTGCTCAAACCTTGAGCAAGTTTTCAGATGAGAAGTGGTTGATGTGCCAGAGTGGTGTGCTGCCATTCAGAGGAACCCTGAGACATTAGAGAAATGGGCTGACAGAAACCTTGTAAAGTTCAACAATGGGAAGTGCAAAGTTCTGCTCCTGGGAAAGAATAGCCCCACACACTAGTACAGGCAGGAGGACAACTGTCTAGAAAGCAGCTTTGGAGAAAATGCTCTGGGGGCCCTGGTGAGCAACTAGCTGACCATGAGCCTGTAATGCATTCTTGTGACAAGGAAGGCCAACAGCATGCTGGACTGCATTAAGAACAACTTTGTCAGCAAGTTGGCAGAAATGATCCTTGGCCTTTACTTGGCGCTGGTGAGAAATCTGGAGCGCAGTGTCCAGTTCTGGGCTCCCCAGTACAAACGCAACATAGACATACTGGAGCAAGTCCATTGAAAGACCACAAAGATATTAAGGGGTAGGAATATCTGATATATGTCAAGAGAGCTGTGACTGTTTAGCCTGGAGAAGAGAAGTCAGGTCATGGGGGAGCAGGCAGATCTTATCAACGTGTATAAATGCTTGATGAAGGGGAATAAAGAAGATGGAGCCATACTCTTCTCAGTGGCATCCAGTGAAAGGACAAGAGGCAATGGGCACAAACTGAAATACAGGATATTCTATTTAAACACTTTTACTATGAGGATGGTCAAACACCAGGATAGATTGCCTGGAGAAGTTGTGGAGTCTCCATCCTTGAAGACATTCAAAGCTCAGTTTGACAGGGCCCTGAGCAACCTGTTGTAATTGACCCAGCTTTCAGCAGCGGGGTTGGACTAGATGATTTCCAAACCTCAATTGTTCTGTCATCCCGGTCTGAAGAACCTACCACTTCCTTTAAACTGAGTTGATGTCTTTTACAGTGGCATTTTTTGCTCTGCAGTGGAGTCACAGCCAGGAAGGCCATCATGTCTTTCACTAACCCTTTCCAACTTGCTGTTGGTTGGGGTCAGTATTGCATGCTGTTGGAGCTTCAGACAGTTATCAGCATCTTACTAAATGAAAGAAATCGTCAGAACTGAAACAGCCCTCTTAAGCTATATTTTTTTCTGATTTAAATTCTCCCAGATTTTATAAATGGAGGAAATATACCTCAACGTTCTTATACTTTTTATAAATTTCCAGCAGATGGTAAGAGTGGGTGTGTGTTTGATAAAAACCACATAATCTATTTGAGAACAGCGCTAAAAGAATAGCGTTGCAAACACTGAAAAAGCCTTAGGTTAAGTAATCTTACTCTTAAAATGATCATATGGGTGTCTTATTGGTTGAGAAGTTGAATGTTTAAGCTAGAAAAGTGACATTATCATCATTAAAATTATTTTATTTTAATGTAACAAGCTGTACCATTTTGAATGGGATTTGAATATTTCATGAAGCCCTGTGTTATTGAGGGAGATATTCTAGTTATCATCTAAACATTAATAATTTGAAGAAGAGAAGATTATCCATTATCTTATTACCAATAATTTGGGCAAACTGCCTGATCAGCACTAAAGACATAGCTGTAATATCAACCTAGAGTTGGGAGTGATTTGACCCTCCCTGTATTAGTTATCCCTCTGAAACAGGAAAAAGGTCTATTTACACAAAGGCTAGAAAACATCTTTTTCTTCCTGATGTTACCTTAATTATCAGGTTGGTAATGAATTTCATTTCAATTTCATTTTGATTTGTGTAGACATGAGGATCTTTCCTTATTTACTTCAATCCATCAAGCAATGTAAAACAGGTAATGTATGTTTGAAGTGATTTCCCCAGACATAAGAGTTCAGAACTTGAGGTGCTTGGAGATAACTGAAGTCAGCCATGTGCTGCATGTCATGTGGTCCATAAAACTGTTTCCTGTCATCTTCATATCTGAGTTGAGGTTTGCCTCCCATCATGAGCACACTGAACAGATTATTCAAAGGGTCCACAAGTCTTATACACTGTCAGTGCTACCAAGCTTTTGAGTTGCAAAAGTAAGATGAATCCTGTATCTTCGTTCATTTCCTCTCACACATGTGTCATCAGTCAGGTTGTATGGAAGTGGGTAGAACAGAAGTGCTGGAGAGGTATGTTCAATGCCAAGAAGTACAAGAGGTAGCAAGTGGAATCTGCGAAGTAACATACATTATATTTTGTAGTACCTAGCAGAAAAGAGGACATTTTGTTAAGTTATCCAATATTTTCCCATTCTAGTTCTGTCAAACTCATAATATAGTATCTACAGTTAGGATTTATAGAAGGTTTATTTCAAGAGGCATTTCTTATAATTCATAAACAATTCATTCAGAAAAGAACGTCAAGGGAACAAGCCCTAAGTGATATTTATCTATCACTTGCTGGTAGCTTAGTGTTTTGAACTCTGTGTGTGACAAGGAAAGTGATACAAGTACTATCCTCAGTGAATTACTTAAGAGAAAAAACAGAGAACATTGTGGGAGGACAGAGGGAGAGAGGCTTTTTTTTTTGCTTTAATTGAAGGGATAAGATCCTCAGCTAGCCCATTAAGTCAATAAACCTACTCTCATAAACAACAGCTGAAAATGTTGGCTTTTGCCTTTGTGATGTATCTTCCTATTCTGTAGTGAGACACGTACTAAGAAAAGGCTTGGAAAAGGTTGGCTGAGTGAGTCGACTCAAGAAATTGGAAAGAGGCATGGGAAAAAAAAATCAAAAATAAGAATAGCAAGCACACCGAGAAGGGCTTACATCGAACAAACTGAGCAGATGACAAGAGATTGAAATTGGGCCTTGGCTAGAACCAAGGAAAGACTTAAGGATGAGGAGCTGAAGTATGCCCAAAATAGGAGCTAAAGCAAGTGGAAAGCTTTGTAAAAGGAATTGACGTGATCAGAGTGAAGAAATTTGTTTATGGAGTAAAACCACTTTCTGATTTCAGCTGCTGGTTTTTTTGCTCTTAAAGTGTTTTGCTACGGTATGCTTATTTGCTGTGTGTTAGAGATTTAAGGTTGTGTTTATTTCTACTGTGTCCCTCCATCCATCAGTCAAGCAGTAGCAGTTGTGAGACAGAACCTGGGAGAAGGAAGAAAAAAAAAGCAGTTTCCTCTTAGACAGCAGAAGGGGCAGCAAGAGGGGCACAGAACAGATGAGAAAACAGCCAACTCATTTACAGATTTTCTCATTTGAGGTTCTTGATACAAAAACATTCCTGGTTCTGATGTGCAGACTGAGGCTTGTCTATATATTTATAAAATTAAGTGAAGTGCAAATCACACTAGAAGATTTATGCTAACGGTGTTTCTAAAACACACCAAAATGAGTAGAATGTATCACCAACTGTTTCTTGCAACTTTATTTCTTCCACAGAAACATTTTTAATAGTTACGCAATTAAAATAAAACAATACTCCAGTAGCTGAACCTAAGACTTCTGGATCCATTACTGTGCATTGCCACAGACTCCCTTTATGACCTTAGTTAGCCTTCCCCAGTTCTCACGGAAATTACAGAGACATCTAATTCAAAAACAGTGTTGCTGAAAACTCCTGCTTAGCTGCTTCTTAACCCTCAAGGTGTCTGCAGCACTTGAGCATATTACTTCCTTGCTTTAAAAGTTCTCTGGGTGCCTACATTGTAATTTCGTGGTGTTTCCAAATTAATAGGACTGAGCAGCTTGTCACCAATCTTGTATTTAAGCCTGGCTGGAATACAGAAACTAGAGGGTCATCCACCTAAGATGACTGGAAGGCTCCATCTGGTTCTGAGAGTGCATCTGGTACGCAGACAGAAGAGCAATCCTCACCAAACGCAGCTGCAGCTGCTATTTTAACGTACAGAGAGAGGACATGCCCCTTTATACAATAGTCCAGTGGTGAGGGCTCTTGTCAGGACGTGTGAAACACAGATTTAGTTTCTTTCGCTTCCTGAGGGAATTCAGCCTCTCAATTCCCACCTCTCAAGAGTCATTTAATCTCCTGACTAGAGCTTATTTTGGGTGGGAACATTCTTCACCTCTTCTGCTGAAGCAGTGCTGCTGTGCAGAAAAAATTCCAGAGCCTGTGGAAGACAAGAAGGATGCATAACTCCCACGTATGCTTTAGGGAATCCCATTTGCGAATCTAGAGCGTACTGTGGGAAGCAAATCTCTCAGCATTAGGCGTTTGGGACACATACACGACAATTTTAGATTTCTAAATCCCATATTGAACCTGCTTCAATTGTTCTTTACCTAAAAGAGCCACCGTGCAGATAAATAGACTGAGAGTTCAGATACTGATGTAGTGAATGCAGCATAAGTATTTTAAATAGAATGTGCACGTATGGGTTTGAATTTTATGATTCATGCCACAAAATTATGAATATGCATGGAAAGTAAGTTACTGTGTATGAGACTTGCAATGCCAATAAAAAGATACGTTCATTAATAAAACATTTTTTGGGGAAAATCAAGTGGATTTGCCATTTTTAATAGAAAATGGAAAGTTGTTATATTTTCATTTAACCAGGACATTTTACAACAGAAGAAATTTGGATTACTTATCAACAGAGTGTCACCTGATAAAATGTGTGGGGAAGTTTGAGCAGCAGATGTCTCGCCCAGGGACGCTTCCCTGAGGAAACAGCAGGAACCTCCTGTACACTCACTTTGCCTGGCATTCATCTCCCGACCAGCTGCCAATTTTAAACCATAGCAAGTCTCTCAGTTTATAGTCCTTTCAGCTAAAATCTGTTACATTTCAGGAAAAATAGCAATACTTATGTAAATCAATAATTGCATTGTATGTAATACAGTAAATCCATAACATGCCTAGAGTGACACTAACAACATCATGCACGGGTGTCCTATCAAGCAACACGTACAAAGCGATTCATATGCATTACAGTCTGAATATGTCTTGTTCAAGTACTCATTTTGTTTGGCACAAACAGCCCTCTTTTTGCAACCCAGGAATAAATATCGTTGTTTCATCACTTTTATTTCCTCAATGGAACTATTCGCTAAGGCTAAATCCTAGCTTCTATTCACATCACAGTTCTGCCTACAGTTTAAATATACTACACAATGATGATGATTACTCATGTCTGCTTTCATTCTGAACTGCAGACCACTGGTCAAGCAGCCATGCAGAAGTTGGTGAAAATCTGGTTTATTCATATTAATGAGATTTCCAAAATTAGAGGCAGATTTGAGATAATAATGCAAAAAAAAATATGTTGCATGTCTGTGGAAATCACCATGAAAGGAGTCTTAAATTAACTACCCTTTCATTCCATGTTCTAGTCTCATGGGTTTTTGCCTCGTTGGTGCTGGGTTTTGGTCCTACATGTCACAAAATGTTCCAGTGCTGCATACGGACACTATTTTTGCAGCTTGCTTTGATGCTTCTCTGGATAAATCAAAACTGAATATATCCTTGTATTATTTTCAGTGAAATCCCATGAAAGGTTGCAGCTTGATCATCCAAGGGAACTGAGAGATCTGAGAGCCAAGACAGGTGCAGGTGGAGTCAATTGTTACAGCTGCCGTGTGATGTACACTCAAGCACTTCACACTGTCAAACAGAAATAGGATTTCCAAATATTTTTTCACAGCCATGTGTGAGATTTTAACTCTCAGTAATAGAAGTCTGACCTGGAGCAGATTGAAACTGGCAGTGCCAATATGCAAGTTCTACCTTTACATATGGAAATTATCATTCCTATGAGCTCCCAAAGACAGAAAGACCTTCTAAAGGAATCAAAATTAGTAATGTATGCATTTGGTACAATTTTACAAAAATGTAAGGAAAAAGTGCTAAATGAGAGAGGGATTTGGTCATATAATTTCTAAAGAAACCACAACTCAAACACCACTTTCATATTGGAGACTGACAAAGAAAGGGGATGCCCATTTGGCTCCATATGTAATGTGGCTCCATTTGAGTAGTCTCATGCTTAATCAAAATTTAGAGCCTGGGCTTTGATTTCTAATTCCCAGTTTCTGGATGACTCACATTTTTTCCTTCCATTTTATTTGAAATATGAGAAAAATCTCTACCATTCTTGAAATTGTGAGGGACCTCCGCGTCTCAACCACTCTTAAAACTTTCAGTTCTCCAGCTTTGAAGCCTGGCAATATTGCTGCCATTTTGCTGGTTAAAAGTTGAGTTAGACCCCCTCTAAACTTAGGCTCATTACCTTCCATCTGAAGCAAGGCACTTCTACTGAAGAGCAAAATTCATATTTCCACATTCACTAGCAGCACATATGGTCTTATTGGACCATTTCTATTTCTAGTCATATCCTCTGCCTTTAGTACCCGTTTTCCAAACAATACAATTACACTTTTTATTGCTATTATTATAATTTTTCTTTTCAATTAAGGTAATTAATTTGTATCTGCTAAATAACAAATGTCATATTCATGGCAACACTTAGAACTAGCCTTTATGATAAAAAATTTGTTTGTAAAAAATGCAAGAAAAGTAGCAGTAACCTTTAAAATATTGATTATGAGTAACATTTTAAAGGTACTACATGCTTCTAATTCTCATTGATGTCAAAAACTCAGATTTCTGCTTAGAAAATTTTTACCCTCCATCCAATAACTGTGAAAGTGAGAAGACTGTTTTGCTACAGCCACAACAATTTTTTGTCCAGCAGAACCATTCAGATGGAAGGCTGTGGTGAATGTGACTTGCTTGACTTGATTTTAGTGCTAATATTTTCTTCCTGCAAGGCATTTCACATCTTTTCTTTCTTTAAGCTTCAATCTGCACTGATGAACTGGAGCAGAGTCAAGGCAGGTTTGAACTGTGCTGCTTCCTGGCTTGAGTTTCATCCTTTTTCTTAATGAAGTCTTAGAAATACTAAGAGAATTACATCCAATGATTTACTAGTTGGACCCCTGCCCTTCACTACTTGTAAAAAAGCCGTGCTGAAATCTGTCTCTTGTTTTACTGGAGGTATTTGAGAGGTAATGTTGGAGTAACTTTGGTCACATTTTGATAATATAGGTGTCTCTGATTCCTGCCATTCTGTTTTAAGCATGGATTTTGTTACAGTTATGGGATAGCTATGATTGATGATCTCTTAGTGATAGGTACAGACAGTGTTCATGCTGTCTGTTAAATCTAGCTTTTCCTATCTCTAACCACAGGGTTTTCCTCATTAGAGTGATTTAACTTGCCTTACTGGAAAATTTCTTTCTTCTCAGGAGTATGAAAGGAATATTTTTCTTCTCAAGGACCATGACATGTAGCCTTCTGTTAGGCTTCACCTTTTTTCATCCTCAGCATATGAGATTATTTAGAATAGGACTATTGAATGTCTGGTATTCCCCTTCTATTTCTATATTTCACCCACAGAATTTTTTTTAAGTAGAAAAAGACAAAGTTGTCCATTTGGCTAGGATTTCTGGAGTCATTGTCTGTGCAAGGGATAATTCCAGTGGGTATGCCCAGTGTCCCAGGGTCCTAGACAAATGGCCATAGTATACATATGGTGATTTTGGTACACTGTACTCACTGTACATGCATTGTAGAAAAATTTCTACATTGACAAGAAGATTGCCTTGACTTTACTGTCCATATATGAGCTATTTGTGCAGAACTTGGATGGTAGGTCTTCCATGTCCAAGATGCAGTAAGATGCAGCCTCATTGCACAGCAGTTGTGTAGCATATAAACATATATTTCTGGCCAGAAAAGTTTAGAAAAAAAATAGGACCTTGGATATGTTTTGCAGGAGTTTTAGATGTGCATGTTCCCTTTTCATTTAGATAGTATGCTCTCTCTACTTTATATCTTTCTGACCAAGGAAAAAAAAGTTCGGCCCAGTGAAGATGCAAGTAAGATTGGAAAGTAGAGGAATGACTGAGAGAAACGAACAGTCCACTGGACACACCTCTAATGGGATTTGTCAGTTAGGTATGTGAGTTATAGTTGGGCTTCTCTTCTAACTAATTAAAACTCATGTCTTTCCATAGCTCTTTGGAACATAGATGTAAATATAGTTTGCTTTACTTAATTTGGCAACATAATTTGTATATATACTGGGAGATTATGAGGAAACATGGAATCTGTGAACCCACCATTACTGTTATGACTAAGGACTATAAATGTTCTACAAAAGTTTTTGCTCCTGCCTGAATCTTGTGAAGTGGATTAAGGGCTGAAAGACGTCCTTCCCACACCCGCCCTGCTTTGGAATAGCAATGGGGAAATGTTCTGCTTTGCATTTTTCTATCACTTTTCCTCTAATTACTTATTTCACACATGAAAATATGTTTGCTGCTTTTATTTGCCCTGGAGGCTGCCTTTTAACACATTTATCTATTATTTATTTTTACACATCACTACAGAAGAGTCACTCTGAGTGCCATATTTTCTAATATCAAAAATTTGTATGCTTTGAGTATCCAATATCGTCACATCAACAAGTAATTTATTTCAGTAGGGACAGAGCTACAGAACATATCTCAGTTTCTATGTTTGCGTTTTGATATACTGATATGTATTAAAAGTACATGGTAGCTCTGAGCATGGGTAGATGACTTACGTATGTCTATTTATATTCCATTACTGACCAAAGAATAGAAGGCAAACTTCAGCAAATTAGATGGAACCTATTAAATACGATTATCATGAACATTTTTTCTAGTGAGGTTTAAAAATCATTTGACTTAAAGCACTTTTCCATTGTCTGTACTTTATTCCTCAGGATATAAATCCATTTTGTAATTATTCCCTTCTTCTTATCTCAGAAACTTTGCCTGACACACCATTCCATATGTTTATGATTCTCTGAATGAAAAAGTGTTCCCTGACAACCATTCAGATTTTTTTCCTTTAATTTCCATTTATGCCTTATTGTCTTATAATGTTCAACTGAAAATATATGTTGCAATATTGTGTGACATTATCTGTATTACTTAAGATTTTATATAGCCATACATCAACCAAACATCAGATAAATCTCATGCTTCTCCTTTTTTTCCTACATCTTCCCTTCCAGAGCTGTATAGGTAGCAGATTCAATTTAGTCTCTATGACAAGTTGACTTTAAGCATTTCTTACAAACCTAGGACAGAATACATGTGCAATTTTGTTTGAGTCACTTTGAAAAGTGAACTGTATATATTTATAGTTTGCTAAGCCTTCCCTGTAATTTGAAAAAATAGAAAAAAATGTTAAATATTTGCACTCAGCACTATGAAGTATTGTTTACTGAACTTCACAGATTTACTAGCATTTGCAAATTGAGGGAATAATCCAGCAGCACACTGAATAAGAGCTTCAGGACTGGAACACTATATAATGTTACCTGACTAATTTGCTGGCCTTGCTAATAAATAACTAAGTTACACAAGAAAGGTATTCAGATGATTTGTAATCCTGCAATAATGGCTTCTAAATAGTTAAGATTACACTGAGAGATGAGAACCCTTTTCCCCTGTATGCCATATACCAGCAGGGGACAAAATCAATCTTGTGAAGGCTCTGATTACTTGTGCTGCAAGTTTCTTGTCAGCAGATTCAAAACGTGCAGTGGAATGAATCTTCTGCAAGGTAGAGGTGCTGTCTATCAGCTGGGCATCTTTCCTCCCCTCTCTCACTCTCCACCTTAACTTCTCGTGGAATATGTCATTGTGATAAATTAGAAGAAGAAGGGAAAATACAAGATGCTTCAGCACAACCATTTTAATCCTCTACTGTCAATGCAGAGGAAAGGTGACACCAGTTTTAGTGTCCTCCAGGTGAAAAATGTGCCCTTGAAGTGGGAATGTGAGGAAATTAAGGAATAAATGAAGGAATCACTTTTGTCTAATGCTACTTGAGTGTATACAAAAATATTGTGATCAAAGGATGAGGTTTAAATCCATTAAGGACTGTGATTTAGTCTCAAAAAAAGACAGTGCATAAAATTCAAGCTGAAACACCGCACTTATTAGAAAGGGTCTGAAAAAAACCCTAGGGCTAATGGAAGCATTTTGGGAGGCTGAAAATCCAAATCATCATCTGAACAGAATGTCAGAGTCAGCCTTTACCTTTTTAGTAATCCAAACCAAATCCATATCTGGTCTTTGCCAAACTTTTGGGATTCTGTGTTAAAGATTTGGGGGCTTTCTGCCTGAGTTTTAGCCAACAGAACTTTAAAAAAATCCTTTGTATTTTTTAATGAAAGTTAAGTTACTTATGGCAAGCTAAGAAAGAAATTTATTGTTTTGAAAGGACAAAATATATCATGCGTTTTAACTATTTTTTCTCTCAGTACTATAGAAAAGGAACTTGTACCATCTTGCTGCTTTGGCAAGGAGGAATGTCAGTTTTGCTGCTTAGAGGCCTAACAGCCAGGTCCAATTTGCAACATGTGGAATTACTGCTTCCTTCTAACCATCTTCAGTACTCTTCAGTAGCCTCAGAAATGAATTATAGGTTCCAAATAAATATTCCCAGAGTAATGCATCCTGGAGAACTTGAAGAAAAGATTGCAAAATTGGGAAATAAAGATCATAAAAAATCTAATGCCACAGGCCTGTCCTGGTCAGCGCAGCACCTAACATCTTGCACAGTCCATGAGAGTATTATTTTATTCAGTCTTCCAATAATCACAATTAGACAGGTGGGTTGGTGAAGTATCATCTTCCCATCCCGGAGACAGAGAAAGGCATAGAGGAAATGGTCCAACAAGTATAGAAGTATGATGTTAGTCCTCTTTTCCACTTCCAAATTCTACCCATCCAACCATTTTGTCTCCCAAGATTCTTGCCTCCAATGTTATTCAAATTTATGAGCCAAAATTGCTAATTTTATAACCAGAAGTCTGAAATTCTGTTTGAAGGCAAAAAGCCAGGAAATGTTTCATTTTAGCAGGCATGTGGCCAAGAGTTTTATTAGTTGTCAGATTAGCTGATATTTTGTTCTGCATGCTAATCAAATTCCCAAAGACCTAAATTACTCCCGACACTCAACACTCATACTGCCCCTCACAATGGCAGAGACGTACCACTGTCAGCAGAAGTAGGCAAGAAGTCAGTATAGAAAAGTTAATGATCTTCAGAGATCTGCCTTTGCAACTTCAACTCCTTTCCTGCAGGAAACCCCACAGAAGGGAGAAACAGACCACTGCAATCTTCAGAGGACTTTGAATGGGCTATTTCATCAATTCTTCAGATAATGGTTGTGTGCTGTGGGAGAGGAAGTGAGAATTACTGTACTTTTTCATCTTTTCTTGTGATCCTTGGGACATAGCACTATAGATACCATTGATTTCAGGCCAAAAAGGTGATCCTGCTGTGTTTGTGTTTCTGTTACCAGCAGCAACATAAATCAGCTGTTTTCCGTGCTGTCCAGTGCTGTCCTCTGCCCCATGCATGCCTGTATCAATCTTAAGTATAAAAAATCATATATTGGAAATTATAGTTTATTCAAACAAGCAGTAACTTGCAATGAAATGGCCATCATAGCATATATGCCTGTGAGAGAGTTTTCTGTTCCTCAGATGCTCCCCCAGCCTCTTACTCTACTCCTGACAGATCAGAGCTGAACTCAGGCATTGCTGTTCGAAGCACTGCTCATTATCTGAAAGGATGAAAACTTTTATGAATGGTAGCCAGTCATCAGATAGGGTATCGTCTCATGCAGGAAACTGCAGTCTTGATAAGACGCACTGTGGGCTTTAGGTTCAAGAGCGTTGCTGAAGACCTGGAAGAAACTAAGAGAGTGGCATTTCAGTCACCTCCAGCTGTGTCCGCTCTCACCAAGGTCCTGTAGGAGTGTCTAGGTGGGAAAAGGATGGAGGAACAGAGACACCAGGCTCTCTCCAGACATGAAGAGGTGGCATGAAGGGGCCTGAGCCAACTGCACAGATTAATTTTGTGGCAGTGCCGCTTAGACTGAAGTTGCCCCTACACATTATAGAGAATAAGTTAGAATATTCCTCTTTACACTGCTACCAAAAAAGACGAATAAAAATGAAGGCACTCTATAGATTACAGTAAAGGGAGACTCAAAGTTGGCCATTGCATTTGAATTGCAAAGTAGCAATCAATTAGTTAATCATTAATCAGATAATTTTGGGGATCGTGAATAATATGAAATGAAAAGAAGAAATAACTAGCGGGATAATTTTCAGGAACCATCTCTCAGCTTTATAAACTAATCCTCCTCTAATGGCCCTTTTTAATGTAATTTATAGGTTCATCATTACCCTTTTTGTATTAGTAATTATTTCTAAAATACCAAAGAACCATCTTTTTTTCAAGGTCCTTCTATGTGCCTGATTTACAGCTAGGCTCATGTTGGACTCTGTTCTTTCTGAGGTTTGACATTTCAAAATATTTATAGCTCTTTTACATTAATGCCTTTCTCATGAATCTGAAGGTGACCGTTATTTCTTTCATCTTGTAATTAAATGGATCAACTATAGCTTTATTATTTCCACTATTTATCTGTGCAGTGTGTTAAAACATTCAGATTAGCAAGTGATATTGAACATTATGTGAATTATAACAAACAAATATTTCCTAAAACATAGGCTACACTTGATGCATTGGCTAAGAAATTGTTCCAAGCGAAAGCGCAAAATCTTTAATATTTTATTGATCAGATCTAAACCTTCTGCCCAAAGTGGCAATTAAATTTCAATTAAACTGACTGAAAGCATCATATTAAATTTCATCACTTTATGAGCTATCAGATAATGCTGCAGGACAAATCTTTAGTATGATCACACTCTTTTCAAATTATATTATCCTGTTCATTCACAATAAAAGTGACAGTTTTAGGTATACTTTCAATATTTCTTGAATATAAACCCTCTAATGAACACATTTTATTGCCTTTAAATCAATTATTATTGGATATTTTAATAAAGTGAATTGAGCACTTTGTTTTACACACTGCTTAGAAGTTACTATATTTTGCAGTCAGCATAGCAAAGAACAGTAACAGTATGACAGACATATCCAAATACCTAATGTTACGCTATAAATTTAATCAGCTATTTACAATGATGAATATGCTATATTTCATTTCAGAACAACTGCTGGTACAACAT
This sequence comes from Nyctibius grandis, assembly GCF_013368605.1. Classification (NCBI taxonomy): domain Eukaryota; kingdom Metazoa; phylum Chordata; class Aves; order Nyctibiiformes; family Nyctibiidae; genus Nyctibius; species Nyctibius grandis. Next base: position 37,750,370 of record NC_090661.1, read on the forward strand.
GTTCATTAATAACTGATTAAATCTTCAGGCTTTGGGTCTTACTTCCTTCAACACTGTGCTTCCATAAATGAGATAAACATAAGATGATATAACTAAAATTGCAAGAAGACACTGAAAGTGCTTTTAAAGTATTGTCGCATACAAAGACCTCAATGTTTTACTGTTGTCTCTCCCTTTGTTCCAGGGGCTCTATGTGTGTGTCGATGTTTAGATTGTCCAAAATACACATGGTTGTGGATAAATTTGCTTAACTGAGAAGTCATTATTGCTCAGTGTCATTTTAAGTTACACACATATATATTTAGATGTAAATAACAACATTAACCAGATTTTTTCCATGAAATACAGATTAGGCATGAGGCAAATCTAACACATGACTGAGAGTAGTCAAATTCCATTTCACTTAGCCAGTGTTTGGGCATGTTGAACTGAATATATTTACTGCCTTCTGTAAATAGAAATCTATATTCTATATTGATGTAAAAAAGTTATTGTGTTCTTATGGATGACTACCTGAAAATAATTATCCACAGAAGTACTAGATAAATTCCCAGGTAGACTTTTACAGTCCTGTGTAGTCATTGTGTGGGGGAATCCCTTTATTCTAACCCCTGTAAATTCCCTCCTTCTGCATATGCAGATTTCAAAGGTAAGAGAGCCAGGTAACATAGCTGTTTTGGGACAGGCTTCCTGTGAATTAATCATCTACCAGTAAGTGGTCTGTCATGTAGCATCTTGATTCCTTAAAGCTCACCATCCTCTAGCTCAGGCTTCAGGAAGAGCAAAATAGCAGGCTAAAAGAAAAAGCCCGCTGTAAAATCCAGTTGCCCCTTGCTGCAAACAAGTCCATCTCCTCTAATAGTCAGGTGCCGTTACATTCTCTCTCCCTTTTCATATCATGTCAGTTTTTCAAGGAGAAGAAAATGTAATGCTTTTTTGCATTTGGAGGGGAACAAAAATCAATAAAGGTAAATATAGAGAGGGGAAAAGCGCCTTTGTTTAGAGGAAAACATTTTTTGTACTTGAAGTACAGAGTTAAAAATCTGACACATCTTTTGCTGATACACAGAACAATATACCAGAGATTGCATTATTTCATATGAATAAGTATGTTTTGTTTGTTTTTATCAGTAAACACTTCTTTTTCATTCTACTATTCTTCTCCCTTGGGAGCAGAGTGAAGAATTAGGTGTGTAAGGAAATAGGAAAAGAGGCTTTTGCAAAATGACAAAACTACAGAAAGCGTTCGTTTGAAACCAGTGCTCTTTTTTGTTTTTCAGTACATGCTATGATGAGAGAAGTCCTGCAGAGGGTCAAACAGTGCTTAAGTAGCTAAGTGAAGGAATTGGCCTCCGGAGCAGGTGTTCATGCTGTCTCAGCAGGCAGGGATAGTATATGTTGCATTAAATGCAGTTCGCTCAGCATGTGTTCACACCTCCCCTGACCCCGACACTTCCTGGCTCTGCTACCATGAAAGCATCATGGTAGATGGTGAAAGGAGGTGTGTTTGAAGGGAGCATGGGTAGACCTTTTCAGCAATCAGATGCTCTCCGCTGCACAAATAAGTGAGCTGCAGCCATTTTTCAGAACCAGGATCTTCCTCTGCCCTCATTTAAGACAGGTCCCAACCCAGCTCCCAGCAATGCTGCATAACAGAGCTGGCTGTGTGCAGTCAGCACACTGCCGGAGTCACATCACACGCTGACAGTTCCCAGACTGCTTCATAATGTCGGCCTGATCAGTGAATTTTGCAGTATTTCTGAAGGCTCAATCCCCTTAAACAACGACTCTCCTTCTAGGTACGGATAGGGAACCCCACATGGCATTGGTAGGCATTCACATACCGTATCAGTGGAAGTCAATAGATCTGCCCAGGATACCATTCAACGTGGTTTTGTTCATCACCTACAGGGTAATAAAGTGGAAATCAGCCTAGGTTTGGGTCAAGCTGTATCTGCTGTGGCTGGAGGGACATTTTCCTTTGATTCACCAGCCTTACTTCAGACATCTGCTCTGTGTGGATCAGGTGTTTGGTACAGCAAGGATATGGAATAGGGGAGGTTAGATTGCTGGGGAAAAATCTTTTCCTCTCTTGCCACATGAGTCTTGACTACTTTTCAAAGAGCAGGATCAGCAACATGAGGAAAAGCTATGTAAATATTGGATAGCTTCTAAATATATTAATCCCTAGACATGGTCCTGAGAATAATTTTAGTTGTGTTTTAATGGAGCTGTTGAGTGATTTTTATCATTGAATTTTATTTGACTGCAGTAGAACTCTGCAGGAAGCTGCTGAGTTTATATGGTAATGGGGAGGGAGAGGAAGGAGGTGAGGGGGTGGATAGACAGCAAAAGCTTGCCTCCTTTTGAAGGTAGTTTGCATTTTATTCAATCCTTACAATTCATTCTGGTGTGGGTCTGTTGTCTGAGCAAATCTTTTTGAATCTATCATCATAACCAATTTACAGATTCTTCAAATACATTTGAAACTGCCACTGAATCAGAAAAGCTGAACTGAAGCCAACTTCACTGTACTATTCTCACTCATATCTAGTGATATGCTGGATTTATTCATAATGCCAAGAAAAATACTATGATTTTTGGTCAGCTGTATACATGTGAATTTACATTTGTTCTCCAGTGTTCATGAAAAAGACTGGCCTGCCGTTGTGGAATGTGGAAAACAATCTATCAGGCTTCCAATAAACTGAAGAATATATATGTGCTTCAACCTATCTAAAATGAGATGCAGCACTAGCAATATGGAGAGGCCCAGCAAGGCTAGCAATAAAAGTAGATATACAGTATCTGACATCAGATTGTTTCAAGCTTAATTTCAGTAAAGTAATAAGGTCAGGAAAAGAAACGCTCAGTGATGCACAGATTGATGCTATTAGATAGAAACTATGCATTGGTGTCAAGTAAATACTTTTTTGTCTTGCTCTCATGGCCAGAGCACAAAGATATCAGCATAATCCCTACAGATTTATAACCACAAGAGTGGACCGAGCTTAGCAGACTGCAGTCAAGTAGAGTACTAAAACTAAGCTATACACACATTTTTTAACACCAGAGGGTATTATATTACTCTCATTTTCCAAAGTGAACATAATGTATATTTCCACCAACACACACCAGGGGCGGTTGACACACTATGGAAAGCCATTAACTCCTGAGAGGAGGATGTTGAAAAGCATCCTATATTGCAGCTTTGTTTCGGTTTTTATACATCTACCTATAGGATGAGAGCAATGCGTACCATAACTGAAGGCTAGTTCTTTTAGACTTCGAAAATATTTTCTTTTTTAAATACTCCAAGAGAAATGATTTTTTGCTCATGAGCATTATGTGTCAACTTTCGGATATCACTGAAAGGGAAACACCATCTTATATCACCATTAACTGAAATTCTAATACTTTTCAGTTTGGCTTTACCAAAAATGAACATCAAAAATGTTGAGCATTGATAGTACTTGGAACAATACTCCCCCTTCTTTGGCAGCTCCTGAGTCTTCACAGAATCAACCACGTTGGAAGAGACCTCAGGGATCATCGAGTCCAACCGTTGCCCTGACACCACCATGTCAACTAGACCATGGCACTAAGTGCCACGTCCAGTCTTTTCTTAAACACATCCAGAGATGGTGACTCCACCACCTCCCTGGGCAGCCCATTCCAATGTCTAATAACCCTTTCTGAAAAGAAATTCTTCTTAATGTCCAACCTGAACCTCCCTTGGCAAAGCTTGAGGCTGTGTCCTCTTGTCCTATCGCTAGCTGCCTGGGAGAAGAGGCCGACTCCCACTTCACTACAACCTCCCTTCAGGTAGTTGTCGACTGCAATAAGGTCACCTCTGAGCCTCCTCTTCTCCAGGCTAAACAACTCCAGCTCCCTCAGCCATTCCTCATAGGTCAGACCCTCCAGACCCTTCACCAGCTTGGTCGCCCTCCTCTGGACTCGCTCCAACACCTCAACATCTTTCTTGAAGTGCGGGGCCCAGAACTGGACACAGTATTCAAGATGCGGCCTCACCAGTGCCGAGTACAGAGGGACGATCACTTCCCTAGACCGAGAGGTCTTTTGACTTCTCGTTGCTTTGCTACCAGAAGAGGTAAAGCACAGGTCTGGGATAAGCCAGGTGCAATCTTGCTGTTCATGTCGCTGTTTTGCTTTGAAACATAAGCAGTAAAAGTAATTCCATTCAGCTGCTCATGAAATATCACATCTCAGGACTCCCTGAGAGTACATTCTTTTCAATTTAGTAAAGATCCAGTTTGAAAGGTGCAGTCCTAACTGCTCTTCTGATTACCACAGTTAGAGGCTGGTACAGTCCCATTGATTTTGCTCAAACTATTTACGATTTTCAGATGAGAGAATCCAGTCATTTTAAACATATAAGGTATTTTAAGATAAGAGCTACAACCCTTATGCCATAAAAAAATACATCCTTGTTTACAGAAACACTGTATCTGATGAAAACTTAGGTAAAAACATCTGTATTTTTCTCACATAGTTAAATGATTACTTACAAATTAACGTCCTTGTTATTAATAGCTACATCCTGAAGCCATTTTTGGAGGGAAGAACATTACACTTTCCTCTATTTATATCCCATGTGTCTGTCCTCTGTCATTCTCTTTCTCTTTAATCTTGTTTGAGTGTACGGCTCACTCGTCCTTATTTTATTGACTCAATCACAGGCACACTGTCACTTTTTATAAAATGGTCACTGCAGGATCACATCAAGCAAATTCTTGATTCTGCAGTCAGTAATTTAGTGCCTTTATGGAATTGCAATTTCAGGGCTCACTGCTTGTTTTTCTAAAATGTACTTTAGGAATTAGTTACTCCAGCCACAAATCAGTTGAATTTATGCACAGTTGTAATACAGTTTATGGCCTCATGGTACATTGCTTCAAAAACAGCAGATGTGAAATTATGATAAATATAATGAGTGTTTTTTTGCCTGATCTGCTGGAGTAGAGAAGGATCTGGAGCGTGTTTACCTATCCCATACAGTACATTTAATGTCTTAGTCAGGACTCCTGACAAAGGCTGATTAATGTCCTCATCTCTTTTATTAAAGATAAGAGTAGCACTGCAGTCAGGAGATAGAAAGCACACCATAAATCTTCGTAAAATGAGCAGTCAAATAATCACTCATCAGAAATAAAATCTACATACATTAACACTAACACTCAGCCTACCGAGCACACAGCCATAAAAAAAAAAAAAAAAAGATAGAACAGACGGATTTCCGGAAGTTTTAATTTCAACTAGTTCTTTAAGTTTAATGTTACAGTTCCCGTAACCTGGATGCAAAAGCTGGCATTTAAAAGGACATGTGAAAGGACCAGATGCCTCGTCATTACATTAAGAGCATGAAGCAGGCAACAATTAAGCGATTCACTGGAAAGACATAATGCTGATCTATGCTAGCAATTAATCACAGAATACATTAGACAATGATGGGTGACCTACAAATTTTTGACAAAATAATTTTTCATCATGTTGGCGATTTCTTAGCCTAATATGCCTGCAAGGCACAGAGTCCAAACCTGTCATTTATTCCATCTCTCCTTGACAGGCAGCAACCTGTCTTCCAGACAAAATGAACATTATCTGTGCTCACTAGACATTTAGTGCAGGGCTTAGCTTATGACTAATGATAATAGGCAGACAGAAATGTTAGAGTCTGAAATAATGTTCTCTTTGTTAAAGAAATTTCTTGAGGTAGAATTTTTTTTCCTGAAGACACATAAAGATAAAAACTGTTTTTATCTGATTTTTAATGCAACCTTAAAACCCAACATTTCATTTTCTCCAAAATAAACAGAAAAAAAAGCATGCCTTTTTTTTATCTTGCATCCCATAAGAATTCATCCCACAAATTACTCACACAACAGGGATCTGAAGTAGGAATTTCAACAGATAAACGATTAATAAGCAGCCTGGCTTATTAGCCATTGGTTTTAGTTATTTTTGTCGGTTTTACATAAATGAATTAGAAGAAAATAATTCATTTTTACCTGATAAAAATGTAACCAAAGACCCTGCACCTTATTTTTCAACATCTTTAGATGTGGATAGAGCCTTAATCTAATGTGAGAGAAGAGATTTGAGAAATATACAAGGATGAAAATAGGTGGTCTATCCACACTGAATTTTGGTCTTCATTAATATACCAGCATTGTACACTTTGAGATAGCTATCCATCGGGGAATAAAATGTAAAATAATTGGTTATTTTTGGTCTTGCCAATTGTTTTTAGAATGGCAAGCCCTAGCTAACATGGGACCCAAGTGCCAGGAGCAAAGGAGACAGCGAACAGACCACAGAGTGGTTTCTGTCTGTAGGGTGACGTTTCAGAAGTAAAGTCTCGATTGAGCGCTCATTCAGTTTTCATCACACAAAGACTCCAGTCATGTTATTTTGTGCTGGGTTCTGTGCAAACACATACTAAGACACAATCAACGTCCTGGAGGATTTAGTTGAACGAATCAATCTTTTGCACCTTAGTTGCAAGTTGGGCACATATTTGGGGTTTGATTATATTCCCATTGAAGTCTCTGGCAACCTTTACACTGATAACTGGATAAAACCAGCTGAGAGGACAATTTTTTATAGATGGTGGAATTTAAAGGAAAAAATAGAGTTGGCTACAATGTTAGGAGACTGAAGGTGAGTTTAAATAATACATCATTGTAAATAATTCCTTCTAGAAGAAATAAATGTGTGTAAAGTGTGATTGTAATTTTAACCAGAAATGCACCCTCTTAAAAAAATATTTAGGTTATTTTATCTGATATAGTTCAACATAACTTATGGATTTGCAAAGGGACATATATGAATTCTGCCAAAGCAGAGTTGTCTTCGCATAGAATTTTGCTATTGGACTGAAAAGAACCCTGCATAAATGTATTTTGCACTTAGATAAGGTTTTTTCATTTCAGTAGACAAGGATGTACAACAGGACAAAACTTGTTCTGTTTCATACATTGCATTCATTATTCAGATATTCCAAAGAGTGTGATACATGTAGTTAAGGACAAGAATATTTTGGCTAATGTTTTGGCTTTGACTAGAATTGCTGTCAATTTTTTCCTGGAGGTTGACATTTAGATTGTTACTCAAATGGCAAAAAGTTGTACTAATTTACATGTCTGAAAATTCAGTAAATCAAGGGAGTATTTTACTACTTTTAAAACAAATTACAGAGGAAGGATGTGTGAGGTACCTTGCAATCTTGTGGAAAAAAATGGGAAACTTTTCTGTATTTCATTTTAAAATATGTCAACTGAAACAGAATGAGTGAATTACCCTTTCATCTTTTAAAAGTACTGAAGATTTCCAGTTGAAGTATTCAGGTACACTGACTGCGAAAGCTTATACTTAAATATCCATCTAATCTTTGGAAAACAAATAACTTTAGCCTTCAGTGGCTTCAAATCCCTCATATTTTCTGAGTATCCATTTCATGTCTTCAAATATTAATATGAAAAAATTATCACATAATCTTTTTCCATTATGTGATCTAGCATAATTTATTTGTATTGATTCATCAGTCCCAGTTCTACAAGCAACTGAAAGGAACAGCCAAAAAGTACTTCAAAATCGTTGCAATATTTATAAAATACATTTTTTTTATCACTATGAATCCAGTGAGAAATTCTCTTTTTGTTAATGCAAAGTTGATCCCAATTGTTGTCTATCTCCTGACGGGAAGCAACAAGGATATCCTTGTTGAGTATCATCACTACCTAACAAGCTGAAGCCAAAATCTTCGTTGGAGTCTGTCATTAAAGGACTGTCAACATAAAAATATTTTTTATAAAGGCAGTCTTACAGTCTTCATCAATGTTTGTGAATCTGAATTATGAGCTGACTTGGTAATTTTGCTCTTCCCCCAAACACATTGATATTTTATGTCATTATGATCCTTTTAATTTACTCTGGGGGAAGGAAGAGGGGAGGCCCTGTTCAAATGCAAATTTTATTGACATACTTATGTAAGAGTCAGAAAATACTGGCAAATGTTATCCACAGCTGCCATAACTTAACTAGTGCAAATATCTATGACACTGTAAGTACTAAGCCTACTCACTAAAGCAATAAAGAAACATACTTTTTAAAGAAACAGAGTGGTCAACTTATAAGTGATAGACTAAGCAGCTTTTAGGCAATTAAAAAAGTATCCTTGATAGTTCATCTGTTTGAGTGGGAACACATGATGCATAGCCTTTAGAGATAGTAATTTCCAAGCAAAGGGCTGAATTTTGATGTTGTAAGAGTCAATACAGCAACAGATTTTTTCCTGTGGGGGCGACTCACTTTTCAAATGATAATTTTAAACATTCTACTTTCTTTTGCAGCAATTATAAAAATTTCCAGCAGCTTTCTGTGTCTCCTTTCACTACCACCATTTTGAAATATTGCATCAATACTTGATTCTGAATTTCCTAACTACCTCTACTTCAAAGTCAAGATTTTCCTGACTTTTGTGTCAAACTATAGCTCCCTCTAACAAGTCTATTCAACTTCAGGAAATTAGAGTTTAGCTCTAAAGATGAACACGATGTTTCCAGAGTCTGATTTCTTCTTCTGTACCCTTTGATCGATTCTTTCTTTCTCTCTTTCTTTCTTTCTTTCGTTCTTTCTTTCTTTCTTTCGTTCTTTCTTTCTTTATCTTTCTTTCTCTCTTTCTCTCCTTCTCTCTTTCTTTCTCTTTCTTTCTTTCTTTCTTTCTTCCTTTCTCTCTTTCTTTCTCTTTCTATCTCTTTCTCTCTCTCTCTTTCTTTCTTTCTTTCTTTCTTAATATATATATAATGCCCAAGTCTTATAGTGCATAATTAGATGTACCTCATCCAGACACCTCTTCATCCCATTCATTTTTCACTTGGACACCAAAGAGCAATCCCACTTCTCGCTTACTGAAACTACGTGCTCTCTGGATGACAGCCCAAAGGCAGCACACTTGCCAGTTGCCAATGCCCATTATGGCTTTTTTTTTGTCTTGATATGATTCCATAAAACCTATCTCACGGGCTTCTCTGCACTTATGCTTAACTAATCCACTACCTGAACTGCCTCAAACTCTCAACATATTCTAGATATGTGCTCTCAAGCCAATCGTAATGCTACCATGTGAATGCTTGAGTTTCTGGTGTCATTCAGCTAAGAATAGTAGCTTTTGAAGGTTAATATAGATTCATTTCTCATGTAATTACAAAAAATTCTTTGAGAGAAGAAGTGGCGATACAATCTCACTAGCTTTGTGTGTTCTGATTATCTGAAAATTAAGTAGAAAATCTGTAATAAATATTAATTTTGAATGCAGATGGAAAGAACAAAAACTAATTTGCTATTACATTTCCTGCTTTTACATTAACACAAAGTAAATTCAATTTTTAATCAAAAGAGCAAAATAACCTTTACCCTCCTTAATTACTGCACAGAGATAGAATTCTAAGTACTTGGGAATTTTCAGAAAAAGAAAGTAGATTGTCAGTAACTGATGATAATGCTACAAGCCTCATTTTCAGTTTGCCCAGATTGCTCCAGGAAAAGAAATAGTCACTATCTATCCTGAATATTAAACCACAGTAGCCTGGTCCCTGTTTAAGTTCTTCTGGTAGAGATGTTCAGAGGAATTGAAAAGAGTTTAGCAAAAGTTAAAGCATACTGAATTTCAGTGGGATTTTGACACTTCATTCCACCTTTGACTATATCATCCCACAGATCAAAACTGATGCTGAAGTTCTAGCTAGAAACTAGGAAGCCACTGTAGCTCAGACAAAATTAGGCAAAGGGTTGCTTTCAGAGGTATTCCAAGTGTGAGCTGCAATATTTTGTGGGCTACTATTTCAAGATAAGATAAAGAGCAGCTTAATATATGACACACTACAGAAATGAGCAAAAGCTTGGAGTGAGTAACCATATCCATACCAGGATGTCATCTCTCAGACAAGGCAAATGCAAAGAAATAAAGAATCCCTGGACAAGGATGCTATTTGATCAGCTACTGAGACTCCAACAATTCTGCTCCCACGTGAACTGGCAAACAGATGATCATTGCCATTATAAAGTTGCTGTTACTTTCCCATTTTGTTTATCTTGCCTCAGTCTCTCTACTAAATTCCAGCCAGCTCTTATTCATGCCTTCCCCCTTTACAAAAGCTGCTTGCACATTCAGTAGCCCTAGCAAGGTCAGGTGCAAGAGAGTTGTAAATATGGGGCCATCACCAGCCTGAAATTTCAGCTGTCTGCTTCCTAGCAAGAGGGCAAACAAAATGAGAACCCCTGGAAGGCTATACAATGGTCCTTGAGGGGAAAAAAAAAAATTCTTCATCAGGCTCCAATATATGATCAGTGAGGAAGGAATGGAGTCATGCCACAGACACCAAGACTATTTCTGTGAGATTTATGAAGAAGAGAGAAAAATCTCATGACCGAGGTGTCAAAAGCAGATGCATGTAACAGGGATGCACCAGGAGTCTCGATATTGCTTCCATCATTATACGGCTTTTTTGTGTAGTTACTCTCAAAAGGCAGTGGAAGAAGATGTTTTTACAGATCAGAAAATATTTAAGGTAGCTGTTTGGGTTATGATAATTTGAATATTGTGGAAGAAAAATTACATCCTTTTTATAAATGAAGACTGTTAATTCTGTGATTTCACAAGTGTCTTGATTTATCATATTTTCTTTACCTGAATTTCTCTTTATATTCAACCAACTTAGATTGAAAGCTGAAAACAATATAGAGGAAAATGTAAGGATTATTTAAGAGAGCTGATAGAGTTCTGCAAAGAATAATGCAAAAGCTGAATGTGTAAAATCAGGCAGAGGCTAGAATCCTGTTAGCAGTGTATGCAAAGATTATATGTGCTTGTTATCATACTGGTGGAAGAGCAAATCAAGGACATCTTGTAGACTATGAAATAGCTGCAGTGGCTGTGGGCCAATCATGTCATAAACATGAACCTATAGAACCTGAACTGTCATTTATTTTATGTCAATTCAAGTTTGTATTTATTTTCCAGACACGACTACAATGGAAACAATAAAAGGAAGACTCAACTAGCAGAGGTCTCACCTCTATTTTGTATAATTTGCTGCTTAAAAGCTTACAGAGTAAAACATGTAAATATATGCAGACCTGAGAGTAAGACCTCAGTAGGAAATTACAGAGTATGGCTGAGGAAACTATGGGCCATAAACAAGAAAAGCACTATGGCTGCTAAGCACCTAGAAACCTGCTATAAATTGTTGCTGAGGTTCTGCTTCAGTGGATTTAGTATTCTGGGAGAGGTTGGCTTTTGGCTACATGTGGTGGGGAATTCTCTGGGGCAGGAGATCACAAGGATGCTCGCTGTACCCAGCCCAACTGCAGCTCTCAGTGCTATGAATGGGGGAATCTGTCAGAGTTATTACCCCGTCCTGGCAGGCATATTTTCCTTTAGAATAGCACGACTTGAAGAGAGGGGTACTGGAAATCTCATAATGATGATGCTGCTTGTAAGAGTTCCACTCCAGTATTTCCAGTGCTGAACAATTGCAGATAAGACACGTAATCATATCAAGTCAGGTCCTCTGTTGATGTAAATTAGCCTAGACCCACTGGAGTCAATTAAGGTACCTCAATTTTAAAGGATTTCTCCCTTAGCCTTGAGGTGTGTATCCACACCTTACTTTTGAGGTTCTGAATCTTTTAATTTCATTTTTGGATTAGTTCCACTCATTAAAGGAGTCTGGACTAGGAAAGAATTTTGTATGCTGTGTGTTTGTTGGAGCTTATTACATGTTGTTTTGAAAGACAGAGAATTGAATGTGAAGAAGCTTAAATGCTGAACTAAATATATAAGATGAAAGTTAAGTATAGGATCAGATATTTGAATGAGCTTGGAACCTATTCAAAGATCCACATAAAGTGGCCAGATTTTCAAATGCCCAGAGGAGACACTCTTAAAATGCATGACTTGTTTCAATCAAATTTGAAGTCAATGACATTGGGAAGGTTCTCTCTAGTCTGCATCTGAAGAGAAACAGGAATAAATTCCTTTCCACCTTCAATTTTAGTGATTTTCTACAATAATTCTTTGTTACTGAACTCCATCACAGTTTCCCACATCACAATTCCATTTTTCCTGAGCCAAGACAATGAAAGGCTGATTACTTTGCAGCTGACTCAGGATTCCCATGCTGCTCACCCCTATTCACAAGAGAGGTAGTGTGGTCTTTTTTTTGGCCAGAAAGAGATAATTCTTTTCTTTCCAGACTTTGGCCAGACCTGTATGTCTTGCTATGCTCCTTTTCACGTGTTTCATCAGAGGAAAGTACGACTATTTTTAGTTCAGCAGAAAAGTTTCCAATAAGTATGTCCCAGTCTACCAGAGGTGTCTATGCTGAACTTTCAGAAGAAATAGCCCCCAACATGCATAGCACCTCTTCCTAGTAAAATAAAGGAGAATCTAGACTTTGCCAGCTCAGAGCAGCCAGGAGCATGATGGTACATTTATGCTAAATTTTGATTTATATTTAATTTTGAAAGTTGCCAACCTTTACAAAAGTACAACAAAGATAACCTTTCAAGTATGACTTGTAAGCAGTTTCAAAGATATCTGCTGACAATCTGAGACAATAGCTCTGGGAAAGGTGAGAAATGCCATACTAATCACAACATGATGCTAAATCTACAATCTAGTGGTATTTTAAAAGTCAACAGCATTATTTGGTTACTGCTTGAAGAAAAAGACAGTAGTTTATCTTATGAAGATATGCACAATTAATAATTAGTAAGTTGCTACAATAAGCAAGCCAAATTTGAAAGCATAGAAAACACTTCATTTTTCCTAACAGCAATTTTTCTGACATTCACCTGACCCATTTCTTCACAATTTGGATTTAGAATACTGGGCTAAGCCATCATCAGTTCTAGATATAACACCATCAAAACTGACCAACTATAGGACTCTCCTGTCACAAACAAAACCTTCTGAACAATCTGTTGAAGAAAAAGAATAAAACAGCTACTATTTGGTCAACCCGGTGAGAACTAACATAACTTGTGACATGATGCCTAAAGTGGCATAAAGAAACAGGTGGATGTCTTGCACGTGTGCATGCTTATCTTGCCTATTTACATCTTCATAAAAGACTCTAAACCTTCCTCTTCTAAATGTGAAGGATGACTATTGCAATACACAACCAAACAAAGGTCCATCTGTCTAGGCTACCAGGCCCAACATACCACAAAAGATTCCCCTCTAACTGAAAGACATAATCGACCTAAAAGAAACGCTAATTTGAAAGATTTCTTTTATGAGGAAACAGATTTGCTTATCCTTTTTACTTAGTTTTTTCAAGCAGTATATAGCCAACTACAGAAAGTGCTGATCTGACAGTTCTGGACTGGAATTATGAAAAAAACAGCCTAGCCTGACCCCTGTGCCTTCGGGTGACAAGAATGGAAGTGGCACTACCCCCTCAAAGTAAATCCATGTGGGGAATATTTCATGCAAAAAGTGGTATGGGCCACCAGCTGGTAACGTTGGGAATGATTCTACCAAGGGTTCAGCTTTCTCTGCTCCCACCAAATCAGATGCAGGCACTCCTTGGCAGGGTTTTTTACCACTTATAAAGTAGTGCCTATGATTTTAATTATAAGTAACACAGCATTTTTTAAAACATATACTACATAAAGGTAAGGGATAATGAGCATGCCATACAGATGGACTGACAAATACCTGAAAGCAGCAAGGTATGACCAAATGAAGGGAAGAGCAGTCCATTGGATGACACCGTTAACAGTCCTGAGGAATTTTATCAATAATATTCAGACAAAACTCTGTTAACAGGATACTGCCTGTATAGGATACTGAAAACTTTTTGGTTTATATTGAAGGTAGTTGTGAGGTTATAAACTGTCCCCTTATGAGTGGCTTTTGTTCTATAGGTGTTTTAGAATGTTTCATGTAACAAAAATGTGACTCGTGTAAATTACTTTGATTTGCTTTACAGAAATGGAGTGCACACAACGTAATCAGTTTTGATTAATTTATTTCTCTTAAAATGGATTTTGAAAAAAATTTTGCAGAAAAGACATCATTTTCCTAAGGGGTCTAGATTCTTAATGGCACAAAAGACAAGCCAATCAGACTTTATACCAGGCATACAATTATAGGATGTGTCCTAACAAAATCCTGCAAATCATACCACACATTACACTGGACTCCTGCATATCTGAAATTCACTGTTACCCAAACCACCTACCTACTGTAATAACAGTATTGTACAATGAGTGGGTGCACAGCATTCAGCCTGCCGAGATCTATTTCATGACTCCGAATGCATACCAGATACCAGACTGGTAGATTACTATATCTGTGTTCTCCTGCCTGTCACAGTGAATAAGTGATTTAATATGCAGTTGTAGGATTAAGGTTTGATTTTTTTTTTTAGAAAAGGAAAAAACAGTATGTATCTTACTTAACTTTTATTCATCCCCAAACTCTGATGTCAGAACTATTTGCCTTTCCAAAAAATGTTAGACATATCCTTATGCACCTGTTCACAAGAATCAAAAATATTTTTCGTTAACTTAATAGAAAATGGTCAAGTAACCAATAGTGTACAATCACCTTCTGCAGTGTATCTCAGATTGGGTTGGATTGGATTTTTTTTTTGTTTTGTTTAGCATACATGTACAACAATGGTAACAGAATGCTGCAGTTCAATAGGCAAACTTGTCAATGTGAGAAAACCCAGAATTATTAAGGCGATACATGCTATGCTAATTCAGCTTTCTTGGGTACATTATGAAAAAGGCTTCAATTACAGGATGCCATCATATTTTTTCCCTGGGACCTCTGCCTCGTTCTATGCACAGGATGGACAGGTGCTCACTTAACGAGCAGTGATCCAATATATTTTTTATTCTTACTGTTCATTGGGTGGCCTCAGGCCTTATTTACTGCATACTATTGAGACGCAGATATGAAGACAGAATTATTAATTTTCTCATGGGTTTTTCTGTAACTGTATTTGCATCATCACAAATATTTACTATTTTACTTCTACAAAACCCCTGCAAGATGAGAATATGTTTCCATATGATTCCTTCTGCAACATACAGAGAAATAAGGCACAAAGACTAAAGTTGGAAAAAATCCATTATTTTGGATGCCCAGTTTGAGATGTCTTCAACTTAATGTTTCAGAATGCATGGCACAGATTGTCCCTTCGTGCTGTCAGAATTGCTGCTCGCCTTAACTTACCTTGCAGAACTTTTGCCAGTCTGGCGTCAGAGTTCCAGCCTAAGCATCACAAAATGAGTAAAACACAAGTAGTAGCCAGCTGTATAAAACCTGCATTAAGTGATATAGTCAATGTCCTGGATCTGGAGGACCCAGGGCAGACAGAAAGAGAAATAAATTATTTGGATCAGTTGCCTTATTTTTAAAAAAATCTTTTTTGTCTTTTGCGTTTCCTCATCTCATTCACCACACAACCTGTATAGTCAAAGAACCATTCTGTAGAAGATAGGATCCTTAATAACATAAATCTCAACCTCCCTAGAGTAGGGCTATCTGGCACACTACATTCCTCTGATTCTTTACAGAATCACAGAATCACAGAATCACAGAATGTTAGGGATTGGAAGGGACCTCAAAAGATCATCTAGTCCAATCCCCCTGCCGGAGCAGGATTACCATACCACACAGGAACGTGTCCAGGCGGGTTTTGAATGTCTCCAGAGAAGGAGACTCCACAGCCTCTCTGGGCAGCCTGTTCCAGTGTTCAGTCACCCTCACTGTAAAGAAGTTTTTCCTCATGTTTATGTGGAACCTCCTGTGTTCCAGCTTGCACCCATTGCCCCTTGTCCTGTCAAGGGATGTCACTGAGAAGAGCCTGGCTCCATCCTCATGACACTTGCCCTTTACATATTTATAAACATTACTGAGGTCACCCCTCAGTCTCCTCTTCTCTAAGCTAAAGAGACCCAGCTCCCTCAGCCTCTCCTCATAAGGGAGATGTTCCATCCCCTTAACTCCATCAAGGAGATGTTCCACCCCCTTGACTCCATCAAGGACTTCTGGGTACAGCCAAGATTTTCTGCTTCATGACTTCTTGTATATTATATGAAGAACTGCTTTTAGGGCATCTTTAGGGTATCCTTACATTTTGGGCATGTAAGCCCATCCCTTCTTTGGGAGTCAAGCATGCTAGTACATTGCATGAGACACAGCCCCATGGAAACATTGTGGAAAACTGTACCGTTAATAGATGTATTATAAAGCAGAAGCATATTTGATCAACTAAGATTGCATAACTCATCTTGGGCATTTCCTAACTTTTGAGTGCCTGGCTTTACAATGGTAATTTTTGGGGGGGTTCTTGGTACTTCTTTGTAAGGCAATAGAAAAACAAAATTTTCATCGTATGGCATCATACTGACATCAACACTGGTTATCAACAAGAGAGCCAGCTTTCAACCCACTTATCTATCTCATCATCTACTAGTGCAATGGAGGACCATGACCTCCAGTGAGAGTTTCTCTGTGACTTTCTGGTCCTCTTCTGCACTAGTAAGTGCTTTGACAGATGCTTTGATTATCATTCAACAAATATTTGCTGGTAAGGCTTAAGAATTCTGGATTCATTTTTACATTTTAGAGGACAGAGTGCTTTCAGGCTCAGACCTTTCTGCCTGTCTACCAAGCCTAATTTCCAATTTGGGCTGTGTTTTCTCCTCTTTGTCACTGTGCCAGACCTCTTTTTCCCCCTTCTTCAGCATCCCAGTATCATCGTCCTAGTTTCATCACCTTCGGATGCCCTGGCTCTCAGCTCCACACAATTTATGTCAGTTCGTCCTATTTATGTACAGACACCCTTCCTCCCATACTCTCCGGTCATCTTTCATGTTATTGTTCCCTAGATTCTCAACAAAATGCAGATTATTTTTTTAAAACATGGTGGAACAAGTTTCTCTCAAACTTAAAAAACCCAAGATCATTATGCAAATCTTCAGGGGGAAAAAAGTGAATCTGAATGAGACAATTCTGCAAGGAAAAGTTTATATCAACGTATTAATGTTTGGATGTAGTTCTAAGCAACTGAAATGTGGTAGTCTAAAGGGAAGCATCAAACTAACTTGGCCGCAGGCAGCACTTCTGGCTCCACCTACAGTAAATCCTTGTCCCTTTCACATAAATAACCAGGTCTGGAAATGTTGCTTTTCCATTTACAACTAGATCAGTTTGTCTCTTCTGATCCAGTTTTTTGTGTCATCTGGCACCAAAGGATCAGAAACTGGGCAAACCTCCCTAGATGTGAATTCCTTCAGTGTGGGCTGATGTAGTGCCAGAACACTGCAAATGAAGGGAGATGTCATGGTTGCAGCTCTGCTGCTCTTTGGCTATTGACAGATCTTCCCTCAGGAGCCACTATCAACCAGTGTAGTGTAAAAAACAGCCCTGGGACTGCTTTCGAATATTTCAAGATAACATGAAGGTAACCGCAAAGAAAAGGTGCCATTATCAATTCATGTCTTGTCCATCACTATGGACAGAAATTTTCTTCTTCTCTGGAAAAAGTCTATCTGGAGACTTTCTGAAGGAACATAAACACAGCAATGCCAAAGGTGGAGCTCCTGGTCAAAATTAGTACAACTATTCTATAATTTACTCACAATTATGAACCCAATTTTACTGTGTATTGATTATATTTGGGTGTATAAAACATGAGACAAAGCTGAAACGTGTCAGGAGAAACAATCTGAGTTTGTTCTAACCCCTAATACAAGCACAAGCATGAGCAGACTAGTCATAGTCCTGGCTGTGCTTTCCCACTTGAGTCCTCCACACCAGATACTGCATTGCTTTACAACAATATTACATGGAAAATATTGGGAAGCCAAACTGACCTTTCTAAATGGGCCTGAGTTTACAGCATAGATACACACACAGAGCACAGCATGACTAAACTGCTTTTAGACAAGGTAGTCAAAGCAAAAGGTCTCACTCAGACCAGAATAGCCAAGGCAGTGGCGGTCAAAACCTTTATTCTCAGTCTCCCACATCACAGGTAGGTGCCCTAAATATGACTCTATGGCACTTCTGAACCTGGTAAAAATCTGTCTGTGTGGGTAAACAGCTTTTAAAAATCTTGTGTAACCCAGTGCAGAAAATAAAAAGTAATTCTGAAAATCAGATAAAAGTTTTCCATGTTTTCCAGTTCTCACTGTTTCTTTCACAGACTGTAGCACCTAAATATTTGCAGTTTGAAGGGTGAAATATCATAAAACTCTCTAACCATCCTAATATTTAGAAGACACTTATAGCCCAAGCAAGATGGTCCAGCAGCTGCAAGTCTCATCAAAAGCCCTGTGCTTGTCAGCAGAAGCAGGAAAACCAACAAAGTGTCCCAACATTACCAAAAGCTACTTTTTGGGATAAAGAAGCTTTAGTGAGGCAGGGATTCCATAGAAGCTGAATTATGGTATCTGAGGAATAAGCTGGTGCATTTAACGGCACTATGGTATCTGCACCAGGAGAGGACTTTGCACAGCTGATCAGTAGCAATATTTCCACTGGAAGATGCATATATCATAAGTTCTACTCATAAAAGTTGAATCAAGCTCTTTACAAGGGTCTGAAAATATTGTATCCATGCTGCTTCATCAGCATTGTCACTTATCATTGTCACTTCTCCACTAGTGGTGGTTTCTGTCTGCACTGTGTGTGAAGGTCTTCCCCTTTGATGCATCTGTCCCATGGAGCAGTTTTGCTTTACATGTTTGTTGTACCAGTTCTTCCTTTCAAATCTCAGCTCATTGACTGAATATCTGGGTTTGGCTCACTCTCTGTCATCATTCATCTGTGTAATCATATCATTTAATTCTGGAAGGCCTTTAGGGATACATGAAAGGAACTTTCTAAAGTCTTGAACCATATAATCGATGGTAGCAGTGTGGTTTTCATTGATAGCAATGCTTTGACCCCTCTTGTATGCCAGATTAAGAGCTAATGCCAACTACTGACCTCCTACCTATTTGGTACAGCCTGTCATGATCCTTAAACCACAGCGTATACAGAGTATGGTAAATACATTTTCCTGAAGTAAAATTCTGGGTTGCAAAGCACTGTGAAATAAGAAATGCAAATAACAAAATACGAGATATACATTGCTTAGCATAGCAATACATATGGCAGCAATAATCACATCACTGTCAGAGGAAACGTGGTATTAAACAGCAACTGAAATCTACTATTAAAAATCTAAGGAAGTACATCTCCTAAGTCACCTAATTGTTTATTTCTAGGCATGAAATCATCTCTCAGCCATTGACCAAATGAAAATGGAAAGAGATTTATAATTTAACTAAAATACATGCTGATGATGAATAATTTATTCATTAACAAAAACTAATAAGCCAACCCTCACAGCAAACAATTGCTTTTAATTTTTCCTTGTCTCACTACTGTATAGAAAAGAAAACACAGCTTTTATGAAGTTCCTCTACTCCATCATTATTTTATGTTTGTGCAGAATATCTCACTGATCAAGTTTTTCATGGTCCATATATCTTGACCTTTTATTTCAGTAACTAAACTTCATTTGCTAACTAAACTGGATATACAATTAAAATAACAGCCAGAGTCTGACAGAAACCTATAAATGCCATGAAAGTCAAGGTTAAAGCCGTTGCTCCTACCTCTGGTGTTGACATTCTCAAAGAAAGGAGAATTCATCCTCTCTGACTGTTCGGGACATTTTAAACAGTTAACATCTGTATTAAGCGACAAATCTTTAAATTTCTTCTTCAGTCTGTTCCCTATTTAATCCTGCTTGAATTTAAATGCTAAAAATATTCTTTGTGCCACTAAAGGGAGTACCTTGAAACTAGCATGAGGACTTTTTACTGTGTAGCTCTGCGTAGGAACAATGCAGGTAAATCTCTCAGCATTGCTTTCCAATCTGTGGCCTTCTTTTGAAATATGTACTTAATATTTTTAATTCATCATCTGTATGCATGTCTGGTGTTTTTTCCATATGGGTAGCTCTGCACGTGTGCAGCCATTTTGTTTTGTGCGTACATTGATAGACCGAGCACCTTTGGAAGCACCATTGGTGTGCTCTCTCTCTGGGTTGACTCCAGGTGTCGCACCCCCAGGGACACCCGAGGGCAGCAATTTTACCAGGCCATGTGCTGCAGTCCCATAATCTTGCCCACCAAATTTGGACCGTGGAGTCTGGAGGTAGATGGAAACGAGGGAGTCCTTTGCCCTGCCTTCACTCTAAACCAAAGACATGTCAGGCAGAATCAGACCCGGATTTTGCAAGCATAAATGGGGTAAATTTCTAATGCTGAATGTACACCTTTGGCAAATTAGCATCTGTTTCCAGGCACGAGAAGAAAAACACATTGATGGGAAAACACCATGTTAAGTGAGTGCAGTTTTAGCAGGGGAATCAAGGAAGCTCTAGCCCTGCCTTTAGCAGCAGCCAAGGCACCATGCACTCCCACGTCAAGTGGTGGAATCACAGCCACAAAGGAAGACCCAGGCTAGCTGCACCTGGTGTAAATATGTATCCACGTGTGTGCCAAGAAGTGCAGTTTCTCAATTTGTGCTAAAGATACACAAATGGAGTGCCTTTCAGGTAAGAAAGAACACGTGTTTTTAAGGATTACAGCACCTATTGTTGGTCATTGTATCTGGGTCTAAGACACAAGTTCTTAATGCAACAGATATATGGAACTTCAGAGCCTCACTGTGTAAAGTCAACAGTTGGCTTTTAATTTGTTAGCACAGGTAGAGCTCAATTTCCTGTGTTATTTAAAGCTGTAGTTCTGTTTGTGATATATAAATTGAGTCTAAGGCATGTCTATTAGGGAGTGAAGATGGACAATTGGAAATATGTGAATGGGACTGTCTAAATTTTCCTTTATTGCAATAAAAGACTCAAACAGAAGGGATACAGAGCATCTTCCAGACGCAGAGGGTTGTTCAAGATGGGGTATGTTCTAAAAAATTTAACACTGAGGCTATGATGATGGGAAAAATGTATCTCTTAAGAAGTACTAAGGACATTTGAAATAATTCTGTCACCTTTTACAATATTTTTCATATAGTTACTTTTGTGAAGTACATACACATAAAGTGTATGTAAGTATTTACTTGTGCTTTAGATGTCATAGTTAATTCCAGCTGTCTTTCCAGAAGGACAAGTCTTCTATAGATCCTGTGCCATATCTGCCAATCCCATGGGGATGATATAAAACAGCACCATGAACCTGTGCTTAGGTAACCATTTCCTACTCCAGCTGTCTTGTGTTGAATGTCTTGTTTATTCCTCACTTGAGTAGGACATGTTTCTGTGCATCATTCTGTAGGACAATACATGAAGAAGGAAAATCACTCTCACAAAGTTGTATACAAATGGGAGTCTCTTTTGGCAGTACTCATCCTTAAAAGACCGTAAAGCCAAACTGCCATTTAGCAATCCTGGGAAAAAAATTACTGCTCTTTTATTGTGCTCTTTGAATAATTTTTATTCAGCAGTCTGAAGAAATAAATAAATAAGAGTTATTTAAAAAGATCTAATTCTCTCAGCATCTTTCTGAGGAGAGTAAGTGAAATTTTCAGTAGATCCTGAATTACACAAATTAATTTTGAGTAGATCCTGACTAACACAAATTAATACTACCTTCAGTTACATACCTGTGCTGAGCTTGCTATGGTTTAGTTCTGCTTGACTGAACCAGATTTTAAAATCACAGATTGTTTCAAAATTACCTGCTTATGGCTAATTCCAGAAAGCTCTGCTCCCTATTGCTGCTGTTCCCTGGAGCTGTGCTACCAGAGCTCAGCTTCCTGGATCTTCAGGGGTTCTTCCTCTTTGCTCTCTTCCTCCTCCTCCTCCTCCTTCTCCTGCTCCTCCACAGCTGTGCATCCAGTTGAGCAGAAGCTGGACTCCTCAGCCCTGATTTGAAGTTCCTTGTCCTCATTCTGGCAATCAGTTGATTTTTAAAAGTCAGCAAGAACTTTGTTGCAGAAGCCATATTATCACAGTGTCCTGGCTATGCTGTAGGTATATTTGTTTATTTACTTGTTTGGTTTTAAAGTACAGTCAATACTTTCTAACGTCAACCGTAAACAGCCACTGACAATTATGATGCGCAATGAATCAAGACATTTGAGACTGAGGTGAGCAATCAGAAGTCTTCTGACAGAGAATCTGAGTGTATTCTTTTTAAAAAGTATCACTCCCCAAATGGCTTATGATTTGTTGCAGCCTTCTTTGTCTTCAATTTTTATTATATTAGAATTATTAGTTTATGCTAATGTAGAGCATGTGAGCACAGAAATAGGCTACTTACTGTTACAGGATTATAAGCTGTCCCATCCTAGACATATAGCAAGGATCTGTAAATATTGACTCCAGTGGTTGTTCTTATGACTCCTACAGAAATGAATGAGGGTCTTGCTTTACAGAGGGTATGAACAACCACTTCTCCCTTGAAAATCTTTCTGTAGCAATTAGATTCTGAAAGCTTGATTCTGCAAGATGCAAAATGTCTTCACCTTACTCGGAAAAATGTTTTCAGTAAATGTTTAAAATTAAGCATATAACTGCAGCCAGTAACAGCTAATTTGGTGTTCATAGTCATTTTTAAACATACAAGTAAGTCCTTTGGTGGGTTGTGCTGGAAATCTCAGTAGTTTATAGGAATGAGTAGGGGATTATGACGAGTAAAACTGAAAGAGTGAGAAATCCGGACTCTGTCAATTAGAATGAACTCCAGGTCTTCTATTCTTTTTTTCACCTAGGAGAACATATCTTACCAGTTCCCTCTGTCCTCCCCACTACAGGTTTCCTAAACAAAAAACCATTCTTACCTATTCTGCATTATTTAAAATACTCCAGTAGCTGTTCTTCCACGTCTCCTGTCTATTCAATGCAAGTGAAAACCGTAAAATGAAGTTGAGTAATTCTGGCACCCAAAGAAAGTGCAGGGAGACACTTTTGAACAGCCAGAGGACACAAAAGAACTGCTATATTATACTCTTTGTCATTCCAATTTTAACAATAACAATAAGTATATTAATCACCAGCACCACGGAAGTTTTGTGTGCAATTAGCATTTCAACGCCCTCTCCCTTTACTGGGGTGGAGCGGTTCGCCTCCATTGTGAGCTGCTCTTAATTGTGGTGCAAGAATGGACAGTTCTGTGATTGCATTTTGGAAACTGGTGGCGGTTCAGTTGTTGGAGGCGAGCTCAAGTTTCTTTATTTGTTTGTTTATTTGTTCCTGTACTTGTACTTCTGCTGTGTTAACTCATGGAAATCGCTCGGGGACAGATTTAAATCAAAACAGACAGTTTCCATTTTTGCTCTGTAAGTAGTAAGATTTTTTTAAAAGACACTGCTGCTGGAACACAAGGCATGTCTGGAATGTTTGTTTACTTGCAGTTCTGAGCATGTGCCCTTTTGTTAGGAGACAGAGCTTTCTGTGGTGCAAATCTCCAGTGTCAGTGGCTGAGCCTCTTTAAATAATTAAAATAATAGTGAATTGAGATGGGTTATTCTATTTTTTTAAAATAAAGATGTGTGTATGCTACTTTTAATGCGATGGCTTCAAATATTAACCTCGTGCTTTACTGGTCTTTTAAAGACCTCCACAAACTGCACAAACGCACACATGCAAATGGTTCCTGGGGTTATGCCTCAGCAACTTGGAAATGTTTGTATTTGTTCTGTGCTGGGTATATTTTGCTTACCCAAGCAGACAAGTCCTTTCTGGTTAATCCTGCCCAGTTCTGTGACTTGCCTATCCCATGGGGATTTGGTGCATGGAGGTTATTTGTTCTATTAATCAGGAGGTTCCTAAATTCTAATCCTTGGTAAAGCATTAGATTGCCATCTGACCTTGGCAAGTCACTCGACCTGCTTTTGCCTCAATCAATCCAGCTGGAAAATTGGGTAAAAAGCAGGACTTTACTGAAAAACAGATGCTGCATCTGAGATGAGATTCCTTTTGCAAATAATAAAGCAACCAGAGTGAGACTAAAAAGGGAACTTGTGCAAAAGGCAACTTTCTGGACTTTACTAATCTTTGTTACATTTTACATTTTGGTAGGAGATTCATCAAAATGCCTCGTTTGACAAAACAATGTATACCGGTGGATGAATGGCTGATGCAACATCTATGCAAGGAGTTTTGTTTAACTTGAAACACCACATAGCTTTCTTCATTTAGTAATTTACATTGGCTTCTTCTTGATGTAGGAGGAATGAGGTAATGAAGGGACTAGACATGGATATCATATCCGACTGAGCCAGCAACATGCCATGGGCCAGATTCTCTGGCCTACTCTGCTCTGCTTCACAGTTCCTGGGGGAAAATAAAAAAGAAAGGAAGAAGCAGCAGCCAGTGCTTCTCTCCTATTTAGGGAGACGAAAATGAGTTCTTCTGAACCATGCACCCTTGGATGAAAGGGAAAGTCTATGCTCCCAAACTTTTCTGCTACTCTATTGTTCATTTTTTACTCTGAATGACTGCGAAGAAGTATACTAATGATGTAATTGGTCCTATCTACACAAATACATCAAATTTCGCTAGAGATTGGAGCATCAAATGTCCTTCCTACAAACCTAACAGAATCCTGACATTTTATATAGAAAATCAAATTCAGCTCAATACAAAAACTTTTACTTGAAAGTGTAACAAATGGGCAATGGAGACTGACATTATGGCTTGACTGGAAATTACATCCCAATAGAGAATAAGAGATAACAGATAAGTGAGAAATTATAATGAACTGATCATTTGTTCCTGCATATACTTAATGCACTGCAAGAAACTTTACTTGTTCATTTTTGTGCGTTATGACAATTTCTTATGCTCTTGTTTACTCTTACAAAATTAGTAAACACCTTACAGCTCTGTATTACTTCAGTGAGTTCAGCATTACTATCAGCAATTTTTTAAAGCCATGATACCTATTTAAACAACGAGACAGGGATTAGAGCTTGCCTGTAGGGTATTAAGTTCTGAAAAAGAGGTCTTCTATATCCTTAGAATCATTTAAATTTGAAATAGAAAGTGGAACTCAAATGATGGAGGCTCACCTAAAGTGAAATTAGAATAAAATGGTTGCAGACTTTGAAAAGCAGAACTACTAAATTTAACAAAAGTAACCAAGCAGGAATTAATTATCTTAGGTAAAGGAAGAAAACAGTAATTAAAAGAGAAAATCAAGTTTTCATGTGGTTTTGGGGGCTTTGTTTTCTTTTTTTTCAGTTCTTCTATTGGTCCTCTAATCTTGGTGGCAAAGGTTCATGTTTCTTCTTACTAATTTTCTCTGACAATAACTTGGCAACTTTCCCTGCAAAAATACGTTGTTGGTGGTTTAAGTTGGCCTTACCCTTAGGGAGAAAAGTGGCATGGTAAGAGTCTTTGTTTCTTGTCATAAAAAATATAGAGAGGTATTTTTAATTTGATTCCATAAGCAAGAATTTCTATTTATTGTGCACAGCACACCATACACAAAATACCTGTGATTTCATTCAGATTACTTTTCCATGCAGCAGGTAATCTCTAACTGGTAAATGAGTGGTATGATATGCTTTGAATGGTATCTCCCATATCATCTTCCTATAAAGCCCCACTGAATAAGTACAAAATAAAGAATATTTCTATCACCTGTCAGCCCATACATGGAGGCATTTAAGTAGTTCAAAAATCAGCTAGGTATTTTAGAAGAAAATCTTTCAGAGTCTTAGGTTTTCTGAAGAAACAGTAGATTTTTTCCTATAGAAAATACCAAAATTGTAATGCTCACTTTTATCTCAAAATAAGGCAAAAATCAAAATTAATGAATTAAAATTTAATGTCTACAGTAATTAATATTATCTTCTCAAACCCAATATTTTCACTTTTTTAAAATAGTCAATTTCAGCATACCAGAGTGAAATGATTCATTAAAAGCTTTCCTAACAAAATCTGTAATTGCATTAGAAATGATTCTGTGGAAAAGTATGATCTATATGTGATGTCTGGTTAAACTATGCTGCATATAATACAGTGCTAGACACTATACAAGAGCAAAGGCAGGAACGATCTCTGCTTTTCTGAAGAATTTGCATTCTAAAAAGAGAAAATCTAACAGATATGGAGGGGAACAGATGCAACTTTGTTCCTTCCCATGTCCCTTCTGATCCCTGCCCATACCACTGTCCTCTGTTCGAGTCTGCATCCCCATCCAGCATTTCTCCCCTGCTTTGAATTCTAAATCCACTTGCAAGTTCTTCTCCAGTTTCAGTTTCATTCAGACTTTCCACTGCTGGGTAACTGATGTGCAGAGAAATGCTTCCATCTCACTGTGAGATGCTGCAGTAAAGGCTATCCCATGTGTGTAGGTTCTGGCATTCTGCTATGGGATTAGTTGTATGGACAGACTCTAGAGACAGAAGTCATGCCTTTCAACATCATCCTCCTTTTGTTCTCTGCCTCTTGCCTTCTTGCTCCAGTGCGCTGCTGGTGGCTCTTACACGTTAGTCAGAGTTTGTCTGATGCTAGTTACTGAGTATATTTTCCCAGTGGATTCCTGAGCCATATGTTTCCATGTGTTTACAATATTTTCCTTCTTTCTACTGACACCTATTACTCATTTTTATCATGTCTCTCTTCTTGACTGATGCTACCATACTGAGAAGGGGAGGGGAACGTGTAAGCATGAAGATGTGGGCATGGATGGTTATTCTTTCCATGTGTTATGTGATGACTGGGAAATATTTTACATTTGTCAATTAAAACCCAAGGCTCAGTCCTGCATTTGTCATTGATGCAGAATCACTGGTGGGGGCTGAGGGGATGGGAGGCTTTTGTTTACTGACACCACACTTTCTTGACTATTATTTCCTTCAGATTTTATTTTTGAGGTTTAGGTAGTTGCTACTGATAACGTGTTCTGGTGAGCAAAATGAAAAACAATTCAGGTTATAGTATTTAACCTGTAGAGTGTCTTTAAGTGAGAGCTGAGGGTGTTTGACCTGATCAGGGTCAGGCTCTGAGGAATTAACCAAGCAGTGAACTCTAATACCCAGCCTGCCTGTCTTCCTGATAACCTGACTGCATTCACTGTGTAACTGCACAGCTTTCTGATAAAATTCACCTTGTACTCAGGACCAATCTCAAAGGGAAAAAAAAATCTCCCCTGCTTTCCTGGGGCGAAATATTTTATTATTTCTTCTGGGCACATACAGAAAATAGTAACATTTTAACAATGTCACTTTCTGAAGAAAAATCTATATTTTCTCTAATTGATGCAACAGTTATTTCATTGGGATGGCCTTCAACCAACTTATATTTTTTTTATTCAGTAATTAAATAATCTATACTCGCTTATATGCATGTATAATAAACATACATGTGCATTTTTTTTTAACCCATCAGGCAGAGTTCTCTATCAACAGTCAGTAGATCACATTGGGCTTCTTTCTTTTCTCCTTTTGTTTCTTTTTTCTTGATCAAGCAAAGAGTATGTCAGTGCAGGGAAAATCTTAGTGCCTGTTTAAGTTAGAATTCTTCCGTGTGCCTCTTTTACTGTCTTGGAGAATTGATGGAGTTTGGGATCTTGTTCTTTCTCCGTTCCTTTTCTGGTGTATTTCTATTTAAAGTCTCACTGCCTGATAAAATACCTGTATTTAGTGGCTCTGGCTCTAGCAGTTCTGTCTCCTGTGTGAAAGATGAAGGCTTCATACAAGAAACAAGTAGATAATAGGTACCTCCTGCCGGTGCTCTGTAAGTCTTAATTCTTAGAACCTCATACAGTACTTGGAGAAATGAGTTGACTAGCCATTGCATGAAGCCTTTACTTTATGCAAAGATCTCCCCAAATCCCCTAAAGGAATATGTGAATAATGTTCAAAGCAAAAGACTCACTCTTGTGTTATTATTTTTATTAGGATTATTGTTAACATTCATACCTTACGTTTCTTTAAAATCATCTTCCACCACACCAGCAAAGAGCTAGAAAGAATAGTGTCACCACTAGTTTTCACCCAGCTCCCCAAACGTGTTTTGGGACAAGATGTAGGGATTATAGAGGCGACATCATGTAAGTATTAGCATGATTAGACTGCCATGTCTTAGATATCATGCCATTCCCAGTACTCTGGAGCCTATATATTCCCGGCAGTTCCCCTGTGAAGGAAGTAGTTTGCATGTTGAAGGATACCATGCAAATTGTTCTGTCTGAAGGAGCCCTTGCACAATCAACCTATTTGAGAGGAGAAAAAAATGGACTCCCTCTGCCTGTGTAATGCTGTCACTCAAACCACACCTAAATACCAGTAGGAGACTGAAAGTTTGGGGAATCGTTGGTTTTGGCTAGCAATTACTATGCAGCATACAGCCAGATTCTGAGCTCAGTGGCATGAGCATAAATCCAAAACTCAACTGAAATGGCTTAAATACTCCAGGCTTACACCAAACCAGTAATCAGAATGACCTAACTGCATGCGTGACCACCTAAGAAAAAGACAAGCACACTAAAATTATTTGTATAAGTGCATGTGAAATTCTGAAGAGTACTGTCTGCTTTGCATACTTTTCATTAGTATTTACAACTATTTAAAGAAAGCTACCAGCGTTGTCAAAGCAAATTAACTTGTTCTTTGAAAATCAATCTTCCTTTTTTTTAGGTGTATACTGTATATCCTCACACATTTTTTGCCACTGATGGTTTGACACGTTTTTATCTCCTTGAACAACAAAGCCATGTATAATTCCATGCAATTGTCTTTTAAGATATGAAGGGAAAAAAAACCTAATTTACAACACAAATATATTAGGTTTTTATATAAAAAGCATCACATGTATTGATCAAAATGACTTTCTTTACAATATTTGATGCTCAAAAGAGAACTAATTGTATTACATGTTATAAGTATCCCATTCAAGCTGTGCCAAACAGGAAAACTGACAAGAAAGCATCTACATACACTGGAGTTACATACCTCCAAGTTGTAATCAGATAACAGTGTCTATATACTGAAGCAATATTATCCTAAAGGACCTTTTCAGATACTCCCTAACAGGAGTTTGGAATATCTTTATTAATCTTTATGTAGATTAAAAATACCTTCCACATATATCTTGCAATTTTGTACTTCTTAGTTTCCAAACATATTTTTTAAGGCTAGACAGTCTTTGCACATAATGAAACTGTTACTCATATAATTCAAAAACCTAAAGTAGGACAGTTAATCCAAAGCACATCCATACATACTTGTAAACAGTACAGGATGAAAACAAAATTGTCATGTATGCGTACACAGCATATATATTCTATAATAAACTCTTCCTAATCAGTTTTGTGCTTTATAAAACAATGTAAGAGAAATGACAATGCTGTCATTTGTATATTCTCCCTCAGTTCTCTAATGGAAAGCTTTTTTTCTTTCCTTGCCAACTCATTCCTGACAATGTTAATGATTCACTATAAAGCAGCTTCTGTGCTATGATTTGTGACATTCAGGCTGGTTAGATGGGAGGACTAGGCAGGTTTCTGGGGAGTGTTTTGGATGCAGAAATGCCTTGAAGATAGCACTTTATTATATTTAGGACAAGTATGACATCCCACTTCAAGGAAAAGGCCCCTATACATATTGAGAAGGGATTTCTATGGTTTAAGTGGGGAGGAGAAGGTTAGTTTAAAAGAATGCCTCTGTGTTTTTTGAGACGACATAAAGATAGGAGGTAGAGAAATGGAGGCAGGAGGCAGAAGGATTATGGATAATGGAAGAATTTTGCCTGAGGGTATGTGCCTGCTTTGCCTATTCCTGTATAACTAGAATATTTATAATTCAAATACTTATCTTTAATAATTAAACACCAAGGAATATTAAAGACAAAAGGTAGAGAATATTATGTACACATATGTAGGCATCATGCATTAAATCCCTACAGTTGCAAAATATAGCAAGAGGTAGATTTAAAGGAAGTTTAAAAAGTGAACATTTTAAAATGTCTTGAAAAAAGAATTTCTAATTCACTCCAGTTCTGCCAGAAGTGATACCCCTTACTTCTTATTTCTACATGTAACTAGTCATGGGGAGAGCTACTAAAAATACACTGCATGGTGGCTTGACATCAGCACATCAACAATTAAAAAGTGGATACAAATATTTCAGGTTTTCACAACCTTAAAAGTTTTACTCATGATTTATGAAAACATCAGATTTGCCAGGGCAATTGCACTTTGCTTTTACAGGACGCTTAGTTACATAGCTTAAGTAAACTGCTAGTTGCACAGACTGTAATATTCTACCACGTTCAGTAACACCCTCTGATCTGCTTTCCACAGACAGCAAAGAAACAAAGAAAAACAGCCATTGCTGTGGATAGAGAAGAGTGTTTGAAAAGAGAAAGAGACCTCAAATATGCCCCTAGGTATTAAAAAGCTGTCAATTACTAGCAGGAAAACAATACAAAGGCTGCAACAAATAATTTATAAAGAGAAAACTATGCAAATAAATAATAACAAAAATTAATCCATTACCTTTGAATGATTTGGAAGATGCCATTTCAAATATTCTAAATTAGCGCAGCAAAATCAAAAAAGCTATGGTTAAAAATATATCAGAAACAGAAATCTTGGAAACCAAAATATGAGTAAATCAAAGATTCAAGTATCAAATTATTCACTAAGGGCAAAGTAGTTCAATTTTGAAGTGTGTTGTCTTTATGAAAGTGAATTTATGGATGATAGCTTGAACTAATGCTTGAAAATCAGAGGTGTTAATATTTACACCTTTGCTCATTACAGCAAGGAAAAGATTAATGAAGATTTAAACATCCAAGTCTCTTTGCTTCTCCATCAAACAGAGTAATCCCTGGCTGAACATTAACGCAACCTGACAAGAATAAGAAACTCTTCTTCTACATATATATAGTTATGTATATTATATATATAATATTAGCTTTAAAACGGATGCTAACACACCTGATTACAAGTTTAATACACTTATGCTGATACCAAACTACAACTAATGAATAAGACTAGTGAAATCATTTCTCCAAATGGAGGAATCTGTTCATAATCTAAAAATATATCAGAAAAAGTAGTGAAATGCTATTGTTGAAATATAAGTGCATCCTATATAATCTACTTCACCAGCCCCTGCAGATTTAGATTGACCATGATATTGAATTGTGGCTTTTAATAGATGCCTGAAATACTATAGATCAAATAAAGACCCATGAAGGTCACTAGTTTTAGAGAACAAATGTATGAAGAACATTTTTTTATGGGTTTTTTGGGGTTTGATTTTTTTCCCCAAAAAAATATCGGGAGTTTTCTCTTAGGACATGAACCACAATCTATCCCAGTCATTGACTGCACTCAGTTTTAGGTTTGGCCCATGGGACAGAGAAACAAGAGAAATACATTTCTATCATTTTAGGACTTAAAAGTGTAGGTCTTAAAATTGTCTGAAAAAGGCATGTATAGGTAATAAGGGAATACAATGTCACCTGCATTATCTGTTCAATGCTAAAGTGACAAAGCCTTTCTAGATGGTTGGGACTTGCTACACAGAACACAGTACTGGTGAGGTTAATGGTAACTAACGAGTCACGTCATGGATCCAGGACAGTGAGTTTGCTGTCCAGTACAGGTAACCTGAATGTATCCTGTCTTAACCTTGCAGCCACCATGGCATAGGCTCAAGACAAGCAAAGGATAGGTTGGCTGCTGTCTGTGCCCATGTCCTGTCAACACAGGTTGGTGATGATGAGTAATAGATGGGAAAGGTATGTGATGCTTAATTAATTACATTTGACTGCTGCGGTCTTTTTTTTTTTAATTTATTTTTGCTGTATTCATTTTAAGTTTCTAGTAATTGAAAGCTTTTATTTTTGGGGAGTGCTTTTGTGAAGAAGACCTTTGAAATCAATTTTATACTAGTTTATACAAATACAGGTACTACCTGTTTATGGACTTTGTATTAAGGGACTGGTGTGTTTGGAGGGTTTCACTTTAAATTAAACTCAATTAGTTAATTTATGCATGTCTGTTCATCTCAAAGGCCATTATTACTAAGGAAAGCGAAAGATTTTTTTGACAAATTGATTCAGATCAATATAATACCTCAAGCAGATCACAAACGAAAAGTTGTAAGACCTCAGTGTATTCTTCTATCCAAACACAGCCCAGCTCCCTTTCCTGAATATGTATCTATCTATGGAATACTTTCATCAGCCTTTTTGTGTTTCATGCCACCTACTTCTTCAACCCAGAGAGATACTTCTAGTCCTCCTTCTTTCCTCATACTTTTGCAGTCATGTCATCTTCAACATAAAGAAGGGTCACTGCTGAGCTTCACCCTCATGGCTGCTCCAACATGCACTTACCAATTCAAGAAAAGAGAATTAAAAGAAAAAAAAAGATTAAGGAAAAAAGATCTGGGTTTTGGGGTGTTAAGGTAAAAAGATGGTTAAGTCCAAACAAACATACTCTTCCCAGTATACAAACCTGTCTGAGCTGGCTTCTTCTTTTTTTTTTTTTTAAGTAGCCCAAATATTAAGGACTTAATGGTAGTAGAATGTCCACAATGAGAAACAGAAGAAACTAAGCCTGCATCAGCATGCGCATAGGAGGAATACAGGAGATGAGGTAGTGGATCAATGAACAGAGTGAACATCTAAATTGCCAACCAGCTGATGAGATGGGCCTGTTTGGATGCTTGAAAAGCATCCTGTTTGGGATGAGAAAAAGGAGGAACTCTGAGGAACTGCTGAACTAGACAGTATTTAGTGGCACAAAAGTGACTTTACCAAGGCCACACAGGATTTCAGTGAAGTGACAGAGCAGGGAAGATGAGCAGTGGACTGCAATGGCTGTGGACTTCAGCAGAGACTCCACAGTTTATATTCTGGAGATTTTTAAACTACTAGCAAGCAGTTGGTAGCACTGGAGCAAAAATTATTGCCATTCACAAAATTCTGTATTCTTTACCTGCTAAGCCTGCCATCCTATCAGTATTAAATACTGTAAAAACTACCTTTTGAAATATGCAGTATTTGTCTGTGTGAACCTTTTCCTATGCTTGATGTCCACTTTGTAACATGCATTTAGGATAGACAAGGAGGAGTTAACAAGTTATTTTTA
The DNA here is from genome assembly GCF_013368605.1 of Nyctibius grandis. Classification (NCBI taxonomy): domain Eukaryota; kingdom Metazoa; phylum Chordata; class Aves; order Nyctibiiformes; family Nyctibiidae; genus Nyctibius; species Nyctibius grandis. The sequence goes on from NC_090661.1 coordinate 37,783,547, forward strand.
AAAATGGATAGCATAGCTGTTGCCTGAAGCTGAACATGCTCAACTCTTAAACATCTTTTATAATTATAACACGGAAAACATCTTCCTTTTAAAATTAGATTATTACAGATGTAGAAAGTGGCTGCCTATGTGAGTTCACTCAACTACAGGTTCTCAGATATCTTCTAAATAATCCAGGCGAGGGGACTGATGCTATGAGGATGTGAACAAGTCTGCACTGAGATGGGTGCAGACTGTTCCTGGAATTCCTCTTCAGTATTATCCCACCTTTTTTTCTGCATGTCACCCTGCTGGGTACAGAGCAGGTCACATGTATTGCAAGGTCTTCGTCAAGGCATTGAAAAATTGTGGTCAAGTACCCCTGAGCAGAGACAACCCAGAATACACAGGTAAATTGTTGAACGTTTGATTTGCATCCTCAGTTTCGTAGTACAGCTGCTGAAAGTGTTTGATCTGTACTCAGCAAAGCAGTTTAGTGCAGTAATGGGTCAATGCCACCAGTTTCTTTCCCATGGCCTAGTAATAATAGATATTTTTATGCTAAATCATACTCATATGAATATCACCTCCAGAAATGCTGCAGTATGTTGGAAATGCTGGAGCATGTTGGAAATGCTGGAGCACACCTCCTGGTATGCTCCTCTAGTTATCCAGCTACAATGTGTGAAGGTAATATTTTGTTTGGCAAAGAGAGCAGGGATTTGCTATGTCTGTGCTTGAACAGTGCTCATGAGAACCAAAAGATTAAATGTGAAGCAGGGAGAAAATTGTATGGCCATAAGATTCTGGAAAATAAGGAAATAAATAGAGAGTAAGCAGGTAGAAGTGTCGGAAGGTACAGATACAGGTAACTGTAAACAGAATTTTACTAACAAACTATTTATAGATCAGTCCAGGTACTCCTACCAAATTACATCCAAGCTGCAAAATGAATGCAACTCACCCACACTTTCAGGGGAACTGGCCTGCTCAGACTTAGTGCATATTATTGTGGTATGTATAAGGGTAGATGGTAGGAGAGTATGGATACCTACATATGTGTAGACAGACCCTCAGTTCATACACGTAATTTTATGCCAGAAACCACCGACATCTAGAATGAAAATGAAGGAAATTGGCAGGACATCATGGATTCCAAGATATTTATAAACTTGGAAAGCTTTAACAATGTAAAGCTGTCTTAAGATGGAGCCAACTACTGAGAATGCTGGCAGCCTGGAAGTTAAAAAGCTCTATATGTTCATCTATAGGTATGTTTGAGCATGTTTCAGCATATTTGTGCTGCTCTTGTAATATACTAAAACTCAGAGCATATCCCGCAACCTGTCAAGAACCAGATCCATTGTTGCTTTTGGTATCAGATTTCTGCTTTTCCTTTTCACCATCCCACAACCAAACTCTTCATTAGTGCTGTTATTTGTATAAAAATTGAAAGGACCTAAAAAAAAAGATGTATGTTGACCAACAGAACATCATAGTGCTTTCACAACTCCTTCATGACTTTTTCTTGATAAAGAGAAGAAAACTCCAAACTCTTGAATTAATGAATCTTTTTAATGTTGTTATGATAGTATTTAAGCCAACTTCTAAAAATAACGTGCTAGAAAACAGCTGAGTAATTATGGAAGCCTGTCCAATAGACAGCGTACAGACATGCACTCACTCGTGGTCTTCCATGTTGTGCTAAACCAGCTGAAGTAGCTGGGAAGGCTTTACATTAGCATCTAAAGGGATGTTGCCCATGGCTAGAACACAGTGTATATGCTCAAACATGCAACTTTCATTGAAAACAGAATGTGTGTACAGAATTAAGGCACCAAGAGACATTAAAAAAAAATATTTAATTGCCTAATTGCCAATGCTAGTCTGAGTAATAAACAAAACGTGTTAGGTAGATACACTAATTTATAGAGAGTAATTATATATGATTAGTACCACATCCAATAGAGTGATTCATATCACTGGAATGTTAAAATCACTGGCTGTACCCTGTTAGGAAAGAGAGTGAAACTAAAGGACAAGCAGTGGATAGTGTACGCTAAAGATAGCATTATCTGCTCTAAAATCATTGACAAAGTAGAAAAAAATAGGACTTGGAATGCTTATTGATCAACATGTTAAATGATAAATTATGAGACAGAGTACTGGTGCAGGAGTCAACAGCAGGCTACCAGATTAAATTTAGGAGGAGGATGAACCACTCTTTAAAAATCTATCTGAGATGGCTAGGTAAAAAATTGCATTGTGGAGGATGCTAATCAGGAGTTATGTGCAGGAAATTTTACCCAGTGAAATATCCTTGGAGTCTCTGAAAACTCTTGACAACTTTCTGGTTAAAAAAGTATTTAAAGAAATTCAAGAATGTTCTAGAAGAGACTTTGTTCTTATGGATAACAAATTATTTCCTGACAGTTATCAAGGTAGTAGTGGGCACTGTATAACTTCATTTTTATGTGCAAACAAACTACAGTCCCATCTGGTAGTAAAACAGCCAGCAGCCTTTCAGGAGTGATATATCAGATTGTATTTTTCTTTCCATCTTGTCTTGTGTCTGTTTGAGTTAGAGGCTCCCAGCTCTTGCTGATTTCGGAACTCAGTAGGACCTAAGAACTGGGAAACACTACCTTTCTCAAGATCTCATGGCTCATCGTTCATGGCACTAGACCAACCCTGCTATGTGACATTCAAAACCTCTCCATTTATCACTCACAATGAGGGTGGCTGACCCCTGGTGCAGTAGATATACACATATATACAGCCAAAACCAGCTTTGAACAGATTTAAGAGGAACAGAGCATTTAAAAGACAGATGCAAATGATAATTGGCAGTTGCTTAAAAAAGCCTTATGGATTACCAGAAAAGAAAAAAAGAAAAAAAGGAAAAAAAGAAAAAAAAAAAAAAGATGCTTAGTCATAGAACAAAACAGAAACTTTGTTTCAAAATTGAAAACTGTCCCAATCAGGAATGAAATATTTTGAAATAAATAAAAAAGGGGGGGAAATGAGACATTGATTATAGTGAATAAAAATCAACAGTAGAATGCATGTAACTGAAAGATCTAAAAACTCTATGTCCCATAGTGTTCGTAAAAATATTGTTGTTGTTTTTGTAATATATAAGAAAAAATAGTACCTAGCAATGACAGATGTCTACTATGCAACAAATGTAAAATTATCAATCTGCAGAAGAGGAAGAAGCATTCAACAAATATTTATGTTCTGGAAAGATGATACATTCCTATTTTATAAAAAAGACAAAATACTTTCCCCTGGTAACAAGTAGGGAGGATGTTAAATAGCAGCTATTAAATATTTTTAGATCTGTAGGACTGGATAAGTTTATGCCAAAAAAATGTTGGCTAGGAAACTCATGAAACACTACTGTTGACTTTTAACAAATCTTGAAAAAGTTAATATTGTGCCAACATCTTAAAAAGAAAAGTCTACATGGCTCTAGCCTATACTGCTGACATGAATCCTGTATTAAGTAATGGTAATAATGTGATGTAACCAGTGAAGAATTGAAGGTGATAGCATAATGTAGAGGAATGTGGTTGTGTGGAAAACAATCAATCTTCATCTTGTTTTGTGATGGTATTACAGGTTTGATTGTTAAATATACCTGCATCTGTTGTAGTCAGAATAAAAATCAATTTGCTTAGTGAAGATGAAATATAACAGATTACTAGATTATAGTCTACAAGGAACAGCATGAAGAAGATATTCCTAATAATAGAAAGCATTTTAGCCCAACACAAAAAGGCATGGCATGCATAGTTGGAAACTGATGTTATATAAACTTCTATTAGAAATATATTTTAAAAGCTATGTTAAGTAAACTGTGGAATGATGTAAGGAGATGGTGAGTTCTTATTATTTGCAACCTTCAGGACAAAATTGGGTATCTTTCCCAAAGGCACAGTATCTTAAACAGAAATTAAGAGTATAAGGCAAAAGTTAGTTGGCACGTTTGTTGATTGTCATGTCTTACAGCACTAAAATCTGCAAAAATTCTATTAAATCGAAAGGATTTTGCCACTGATTTCAGTAGGAATAGTTCTTCTATATGAACAACCTCATATAAGGACTGAGAATAATCATTTAGTATTATATGAGATAGAGCTAACGGCCAAGTATTGAGCTGTTTGGATTGTGAAATCCATTTATTAATTTCAGAAATTAAATTGTCTCCATATTTAAGACTTCATATTATTATTATTTGCAAGGTACTAACTTCTCAATAGCAAGACTTATTAGCAGAAGTAAAAATATCTTCTAAATGCAGAGAAACAGGCAGCCTCAGAGCACAAGAAATTTAAAACCACTCTGAACAGAACACTGGAAAATATACGACCAAGTATAATCTTGCTGGTACAGACCAGCATCAGGGAATGGGCAATATATTTACTAAACAAGGGGCCAAGGTGTCTGCATCAATGCAGATCAACCCTGGTATCTGACACTTGTGGCTATACTACCATCCTCTAATAGTCATGTGTCACAGCCTAGCAGACCAGAAGATCTAGTCAATGAAATGGACTAAAAATATTTACTTCGACAGATTTCTCTCACTGAATTTCCCCAAATTTAACAGGGGTTTGACGAGGCATCCTGACTCCAATAATTCTGTAACTTCAGAATTCAGTGCTGACATGGGCTCATCACTTGGGTTATAAGACCATTCTTATCAAACATAGAAAAAAATCTTCTATTCCTCTCTTCATCCTATTCAACCAGACTCAGAAAATTGTATGTATTTTCATAGTGCATGAAGAAGTAAGAGACAACTTTAACTAACATTTTACCGTTACTTTCTTTTAATAATAGTTATGGAAGAAGTAGTTGCTCTGTGCCAGATTACAGACCACTGTTTGAATGAAATCTCTCTACCTAGGGATCCTTCCCACCTCTTCATATATTTGCATTTATCTTCCAAATCTATTTTAATGAGCTCTATATAAAAATGAGAGCTCATACTTCTCGAGCCTGATGAACAGGTAATTACTGTTTTGATTCCCATGAGAGATTTTTGAAAACCCATCTTGTCATGGAAGTTAAGGGCATAATATTTTAATTGTAGGTAGGAGAATGCTGGAATAGTGCTTAAGCTGAATATTCTACCGTGTAACAATAGTCCAAAATATCTTTACACAAATGACCTATCAATTGTAATACAGCTTTCACCTGTATGTTAAAGAGAGGTTAGATTTTTCTGCCAGGGAGTCTTGATTATTCTCTCTGCTAAACTAAGAGCTGGTTTTAGTATTTCTCCGCTTCATGAGTTTGGAATAAGATAGAAAGTAGTATGCTCTACAGATCAAAATTTAGGTCCATACTTAATTGATTATATACTGGCAATTAACAGGAGCACCTACATAAATAAAGGCAGGAGAAGATTACTCTTTTCAACCTATTTTTGGTGTCTATTACCTGCATTCAGATAAAAAATCTCAATCCTTTATTTCCAGTTCAAAAGTGCCATGGGATTCTCATGCTGCCAGATATCAGATCAAAAGATGACAGTTCCAGAAACCTTCACCCTACACCAGCTATTAGACAGATGATGTAATGGGTGCACCCATGGGCAATGGGTGCAGCAAATTCTGCCTGCCCTGAGGCACGGTGTCTCTGGGACCACTACTGCAATGAGAAAATTCTGTATACCAACAGTATTAGCAGTGGAGTAGAGTCCAAATATTCCACAGCAAATAGAGCTTATCAGAATTGTTTCAATCTTATTTTTTCACTTAAAAAAAAAAAAGAAAAAAAAACATATTCAGGTCAGATTCAGGCAAGAATTGGGAACAGAAACCTGACCAAAGCAGGGATTTGGGGGCCCAGCCTGGGAGGACAGAAGCTTCCAGCTGAGCTGTGCACATGTGACATAGCTCCTGGAAGAGCAGCTGGAAGTGGAGCCTCCTACTGTTAATTTTTTATCTATCAGTTCAGGAACTGACTGTTTTAACACCTAGTTTTCCCAGATCAGATTGTATCATCCCTTGATTTGTGCAGCTTAAATGAAATAAAACAAATTGAGAATTCATGGCAAGTTCATAACGCGTGCTTAAGTGCCTAAATGAAAAAGGTTATTCCATTTAAACCTTTTATAAAGAATAAAATAGTTGATTTTTATTTAAAATTCTATTTCACTTCAAAATGCATCTGTTTTTAATTTTTGAGGGAAATAATTTTTCTTTAAAGAAAAATGAAGCAAAAGGTTTTTCCTCAGATTAAAAGAAACTTTTTGGTTAATCCAAAATGAATGCTTTCCAGTTTGCATTTGAGAAAGAAAATAAAAAATAGTTTAGCTTTAAATTGACTCAGAAGGTATATTTTTTCAATTTTTTTTCAGCATCAAACCAAAAAAAGCAGTTTTATTTGCTCAGTTCTGTACACAGATACAAATGGAGCCTGCGGGAGAGACAGGTGCTCAGCATCTTTGAAAATCAGGCCATTAAAGTAATGATTTTACCCTATTGATCTTAAAGAGAAAGGAAATTGTACAATGAATATATTTAGCCATGATACCAAAATAGGAAGGACTGGAAATAGCAAACATCAGAGGAGCTTAGAAAGCATTAAAATGAGTACGATTTAATGTGGATAAATGTAAAATAATACACGTGGAGGAAAATACTATCTGGCATAAAATCAAAGGAACATTCTACAGGAAGAACAGTAATGTGGAAAAGATTTGGGGTGAGAGATAAGAACATATTGGACATGAGGTTTCAATTTAATGACGTTGCACAAGTAGCAGATCTATTCATGAAAACAGAGAGATATGAATTAAGATTTTTATTTGCTTATTGCTAATGGTTGATGTAGTGTTCTACTTCTTATCATTAGCCAAATTCTCTGCTGTTTGGAGAAGTCAGTTTATACAGAATACACTTCAAATTTTTTTGTTACCTTTCTGCAAATAAATTCATCTGCTATGATTTTCAGTACACACAGTGTCTTAGAGAGACTCCAGGAAATGATGACAGAAACAAGTATTACAAGGTGTGATCTATTCTGTGAGAAGCTAAGGGTACTTCACAGTTAGAGCTTAAGGAAAAGAAGTTACGATAACAGTCTTTAAATATTTAAATGGCAATAGCCCAAAAGGAGGTAGAGATGACTAACTGAGGCTGGAAATGGCATGCTAAGGAACAATAACTTGAAAGGGAAGAGAAATGTGTATAGAAAAATTAAAAACAAAATGTAAGTCACAAGGACAATGAGATGAAGGGAAAATTTACCCTAAAGGTAGTTAATGTATCATGTCTACATGTGCTTCAAAGGAGATTTGATAAACCTTGAGGGCATTTACAGAAGACAAGCTTTCCATGTAGGCCATTGGACTATTCTACCTAGATGATCTTTTCCACTTGTTCCAGACTCAAAGTAGTTTGTGTTTTGCTGTGCTTCTTTTAATTTTCTAAATTTCATATTCTGTTTTATATTTCAAGGCTGACAAGAAGGTGGGTATGCATTTGCTTTCTTAATGTTTTCCCAATTCAAGCTAATAAGGCTTAACCTGGAAAAACAGAAGGGCTGTCAGGCACTGTTGGGTTTATCAGGTTTGGTATTTTTGCAGTGATGTTCATATACCTCCTTGACCAAGCACAACAGGCAAGTGTCTGAAACCCCCAAGTCTAAGACTGATGGTTTCAGAACCTTGATGTTTTTGTTAGTAGGTGTCTCAGTTAATGAATCATTCTGCACAAAGGAAATGTTCCAGATCTTGTTCAGATACAAGAATGCAGCTCAGAACCAGTTAGCTTCCATTTCACAGCTTCAAGGGGTTTTCTGCAACAGTACAGTTTTTTATTTCCAAATGAATATTGAGTTTCTGAAGAACAGGATGACAGTCTCAGATAAAAATAAAAAGAAGTAAGAAAAATTCTCCAGGTTTCTTCCTCAGCATACCTCTGCTCAATCCAAGCCTTGCCTGCAGGCATTTTAAGATGGAAATCACATGGCTAACATTAAAATCTTGTTAAAGGATTAGGGGCCACATCCAGAGCCAGGTTAAATTGAATGCAGCTCCATTGACTTCAGTACAGTTTTACCATTTCACAGCAATTGAGGATCTGACCATAAAAATGTCTTGGGCTGGTTTATTATAGGAATGGATAAGTATGTTCATATTTGATTTCTTGCTCCAAGTTTTCTCGACCCTTTATAGTTGTCTAGTTCTTGATAAACTGAAATAAAAAATCACATGCAGAGTCAAATACTTGAAAGTCCCTTGCAAGATAGGAAATGTGAGAAGGAAACTTGCCAGTGCAACATTGTGTTGTCCATTTTCATGCATTATGCCACAGATTTTAATTGCATGTGCACACATTTTTTTTTCACAGAACTATTGCCCCACTTTATGTACTGTCTGGAATGAGGATCCTGCTCTATATTTCCTTTTATCTTTTCCACTCCATGTGTGGGTCACAGCCTAATTTACAATCCTGCCATCCAAACCCTACACAAAATACACAAATTATTCATTTCTTCATGAGCTTTTCCATAGTGACTCCTTAATTATTTTTATGGCATCTTATGAGAAAAATATTATCATTCCCTTTCCACAGATGAGAGAACTGAGGCAGGAAAGGAACATGGCTTGTTTTGGGCCACAAAATGAAAAAGTGGCAGGCCCAGAGCTCCTGGCTCTCAGTTTGTTTTTATTTCTTCCCAAAAGGAGAGGGGTAGGCATACTCACAGCTTCCAGCACGTGCACCGACAGTCATGAAGGCTATTCCAAAAGGCAGAACCAAAATACTTCAATGGGGGCACTCAACTAATGACGAACACAGTCACCACCTGTAAAAATATTATCTTCACGTGACTTACAGAATTTCTGGCATAGCAACAAATACAAACAATTTTTCAGGGTCTACAGCTTAACCACTTCATCATACTTTGAGTTTATGAAATCTCCTCATATTTTATACACTTTTTTTCTCTCTACACAACATGATGTGGGGCTTCCAGTAACAGGCTTCCTTGCAGCATGAAGAATCTTTGACAAATACCTGGTTTTGTCATGTTAGATCACTGAAAATAATGTAAATTTGTCATTATTGATGAAATGTGTGTTTTAATTACTTTTAAATTACGTCTAGAATTTCTGAGTCTCTGGACTGTGGCATCATCTTGCAAAAAGTATGAAGTAGTGTGTAAGCAGCCTTGCTTATGTACTGGAACCTCAGGTCCTTCTATATAAGCAAGTTCTGTCCTGCTTCATTAATAATGTGCAGTAATAATATACAACATAAGAGGAGAGATTCAGGACAGTTGATTTCACAGTTTATCAGACACACACATCTCAAAGAAATATTTGGTGTATTTCTTCCTGAAAACTGGTTAAGAAATGATGTATCTAAAAGCTTTTTTTTTTAGTGTGGTTATTTATACAACTAAATTAAAGCATATGGAAGTGTTATTTGTATACTTTTTTTCATCTTAATAGTTTAGCTTTGTTATGATAACAGAAAGTTGTTCTGTCCCAGGGTATATCAGTCATCTTCTTGCTGTAGACTCATTTGATATTGTGCATTATAAGACATTGACACTTCTCTGTGGCAGAGACTGAAGAGTTTCCCTGCAAGAGCATCTAGGGGACCTGGTCACTCATTTGATCACTCTTGTGTTGAATCCACCAGGATTCTATTTTGTCTTAGCTTCCTTTACAGAGTTATTTGTAAACTACTAAAAGAGAGGGAGAGAGATTTAAAGATAAGGTTGCATCTCTTTTTTTACCAGAGAATATGATCTCTTCTATGTTAGGAGTATGAGAGTGATGAACGTCATGAGAAAGGCTGTGTTTACAGCACTTTGGCTGGAACTAGAAATTGAAATATCAGAAGATCCAAGAGAAAGCATGTGCTTGGGAAATTTTCAACCCAAAGGTGCAGATAAAAGATCTTCAGGACTTCCTCTAAAAAGCTTCTGGATAAACAGATGAACTTTGAATACTTAGTCAAATGCCACATCTTGGAAGGTTAAAGCTGACTGAAAACTAGGTTATAATCTTTGAAAACATTGATCTCACCAACACAAGAAGATCAATCTGAAGTAAACTGCGGATTTATCCGTTATATATAAATGCAGCTTCTCCAGATGTTGCATTCAATAGATTTTTTTTTTTATCCTAAACCCTTTGAAAGGAAGGCCCCGTCAGACAGAAAAGATATTATACCCCTCAGGTAGAGTGAAAGATGCACAGCAGCCACCTTAGAAGCAAAGACACTAGGCAGATGGGTGGACATATATACTCTTACAAATACCTGCTAACATAGTTCTACTAATCTAAAGGTCAGAAAGCAAAGAGCAATCCAGAACATCAGCTTGTGGATACTCCTCCCCAGAGGACATGTTTTTCAAGACTCCATGAAATCAGGTTGGCAGCTTATGAAAGATGTAACCTTGCTCCCACATGTCTCATGCAAAACCACAGGAAACAGCATTCGTGCTCCTCACACCAGAAGTCAAGACTCACATAATCAAGTGCTCTTACTATAAAGTGTGGTCAGGAGGCTTTGGCTTGTTGTCCGTGGTCAAACAATACGTGTGAGCAAGCATACAGAATATTTTTTTTTCACCTGTAAAACTTATTTTTCATTGTCACCATTACAGAGGTGCTTTTATGATTCATCCCTCAAACAGCTGCTTTTCTGGACACATTCTCCTGATGGCTAGCATGTACATTACAATCATTCTGCATATGTGCTAGATGCCAACATGAGATATGTAGTACTGCTTCACCTCTTATTGCCTACTTATCTTTTGTTTGACCACTTTACACTTTACTTACACCAGTATAAATGCACTAAAAAGTGAAAGCAGAGTATGATCAGAACTAACTCTCCAATGGGCAATTTACATTCTCACTTCTGCAACTGCTATATTTAGCAATTGTTAGAGAAAATAAGAAAAATGAAATTGCTGAACAAAAATGATTGAAACCTTATTACAGCAAAAAGCTAGATTATTGTGTAGGGCTGATTTTTTAGAATATGTACCCCTTTCAAATTCTAAAAATGTATGTCTATTTTAGACATTTGTACGGCATTTGGCAAGCACAGCTTAGAAGATGATAGTGAAATTTAATTTTAACATTTGAAAAGCTTAGTTTAGGTCAGAAATGGAAACCTGTTTGAAGAGCTCAGCCTCTGCTGTGAAGGACATATCTCAAATCATGCAGACAACAGGAATGAATTTCTGGCATTTTCCACTAATGAGAACTTAGACAAGACAGGATATTGTAAACTACGAATTACATGCCAAAGCCAAAGCTTGAGGTCCAGTTTAGTTGACTAAACCCTTTGCATGACAGTTTTGCATACTACCTGTCCAGAGAACACCAGTTCTAACAGGCAATATTCATGCTTCAAAATCAATGTTATTTTGAATGTTGTCATAATCTCCCTAGTTCTGTATCCAAAAAATCCAAAACTCTTCTTATAGTTCCAAGACTAAAGGTGAAAGGCTGTATATATTCAGATCATGGTTCTTCTTCCTACCAATCACTTTTTGTACCTTCCTTGTTTCTCAGGACTCCATATGAGCACTCTGGAAATCTGAGGGCTCCTAAAGAGAAAGGGAAGCTATTGGAAGGGACAAAATGTGAGACGTAGTTTCCTCTCATCCATCCATAGCTATTGTATAAAATGTGAATCCCAGAAGATAGCTGCTGGCTAGGGAAGCTTGAGAAATTAATATGGATGTAGCAGCATTGCCAAAGGATGGAGTGAGGTTCCAAGAACCTGGAGTACAGGTGAACACTATCTCCACACAGATGGTTTTGTACTCTGGAATTCTGCAGGCCTGAGAGTCATTTCCACAGTCTGTTCTGCCACAGAGTAGAGAAAGGGTATCACAGAATCACAGAATCACAGAATCAACCAGGTTGGAAGAGACCTCAGGGATCATCGAGTCCAACCGCTGCCCCTACACCACCCTGTCAACTAGACCATGGCACTAAGTGCCATGTCCAGTCTTTTCTTAAACACATCCAGAGATGGTGACTCCACCACCTCCCTGGGCAGCCCATTCCAATGTCTAATAACCCTTTCTGTAAAGAAATTCTTCCTGATGTCCAACCTGAACCTCCCCTGGCGAAGCTTGAGGCTGTGCCCTCTTGTCCTAAAGTAAGACTCACCTGCACTGGAACAATTCAAGACCCATTTCTACATGGAAATCCTCTGGGAAATATCGTCCCTTTAGCCTCTTCCCTAGGGTTTTTACTGCTAGAGGGGACAATCAGGCCGAGACATATTACATACAGATTATCCACTTAATCTCATTTCAACAATTATTGGTATCTATCTCTCCTCCTGCACTTGTTCCAAACAGAAAAATGTATCTTCTTTTGATTGCTGCATAAAAGGGTGTCCCTTTTCACTGTTAAAGCCTAACCGTCGAAATCAAATTTTCCTTATAAAAGAAAAGGAAAATACATTTGATGGAGAATATTGCAACTAAATTAAGATCAGCATTAGATAAACAAATCCTTTAATGGCTACTAGCTATTGATTTACTTCCTGATCTGATTTCTCTGGCTCAGAAACTCTTTCCCACGCTTGGTGGGGAATACACATTTAAACCCTGGGGTTTGGTCTACACTAGGGAAATTTCTCCCAAATTGTCAGTGGGTTTAGAAGTTATTTGCCAGAGCAGTTTTAAAAGAAATTGGAATTGCTGTTTAGGCTTCACTGTGTTGGAATCAAGTAAGAACAGTTTAGATTGTTTGGTGCTTCTTCTATACAAGTACTTGAACTGGCTTTTAAGCAAGAATTCAGGAGCCCATATTAAGAAGTAATGACACTCCTGGAATCTCTGAGTGGCACTGAGCCTCCGACTTCACAGCTTTCTGCATCATTCCCAGTGTTCCTGGGATGTTTTCATATTTAACTGAAATAAGGTTTTTATTGAAACGTACTGCTCTTAGGCACCAAACTCATGCAACATTTGATAAGTACAGATCGAGAGTGTTTTAACATAGTGCAGATATTTACGAATTTGTGTCCCAATAGATAACTTCAACCGGTAAGTAATGTTAAAAATGCACAGGTTGTCAGAATTTCTAGGTAATATTGTCAACACTATTGACAATAGTATGGTTCTGCATTAGGTCTTCAAGTAAATTTCTGTTTAAGTATAACATCTGTTAACATGTAAGCTTGAAATTTGAGCCTGTAGCTACATTTCTTTTGGTGAATATTTTTATAATACGTCCTGACTAATTTTATAGCACCAAGGATGACTACAGACCGTGATCAAACAGTTGTTGCTCTCAAAAAGTCTTTTATTGTAAATTTGTGATATGAACAGCTTCTCTATAAAGAAAAAGAAAAAGAAAAGAAGCAGCCTTCTGTACCTCTGTATTATGAAAAGGACAGTCTTACAGTTTGGCTTTAACTATCCTGAAAGCACTTACGTAACTGCATTTCGATGGGCAACAGATGCAAGGTTTCTATTAAATAACAGCTGTATTTCCTGGAGGGGAGGCCCTTTTAATAACAGAAAAAAAGTTTGTAGAGTAGGCATTTAGCTCTGCTTTCTCCAGCAGATGTCACTTGCAGTACATAATAATTCATATAAAGAAGTCAGAGTATATAGAAATGCATTGCTTTCCTTGAAATATTCAAGCCAAATTAAAAAGCCATTTTAGTGCCCTGTGTATGTAGTAAGTTTGGCATTTGGTTTATTTTAACAGATGGCTTTGAAATAACAAAAGGTAAAGCATTTTTGTTTCCCATTGATCAGTAAGGATTATGTTTCTTTCTCCTGTAATTTGAAATAACAGAAGGAGACAAATTTACTTGTTGACACATGTGAAGTCTGGGTCACAGATGATCTAATATAGTATTGACAACTAGGATTTGGCAATTGCCAGATTTACTCTAAAGAGAAAATGTATTATGTAATTACTTTTTATTTCAGAAGCATTAGCATTTTGGATGAAATTTAGTAGGGGAAAATTATAAGACACATACCCCAACAGCAGAGCTGTTTTCTTGTATCAACAAAGGAGAACTTGTGGGTATATTACATATTTAAGGGAAGCTATCTTGCATTATAGTTGATTAGAAATGTAAGCGATGTTCTAGGAACTTCCTATGTGATTTCTTTTGATTTTTAATCTATTTCTTTTACTACGATAGCCTAACAACACTGTCTTCAGTCGAATCACTATGGACTTAAGTACTTGCAAAAAATTCATCTTTGGGCCCTTGGTGCCTCAGGGATACACTGTGCCTCCGTGATCTCAAGGTCACTGCTGATGGCGAATTATCCACAAAGGTTCACATTTTACAGCTTACATCATTTTCCTTGTCTCAACTGACATGTCAGCCAAGATTCTACATTATAGGATTTAGGCGCTAGTGGTTCACTTGCTGGCTGATCACAGTGTTTGATGTCTCCTGTTTGGAGCTAACCCTCCTCTGCTCACCTTAGCAGTCCTTCCTTTCATCAGGTACAAGATTGTTAGGACTTCTGTATTCATTTCCATTCCACTCTCTGTTGCATGGATGAGGCGACTAGGAGACCTAGTTTTGGACTTTGGTCTTCTCCTTTTTCCTTCCTGGATTCTGATCAAAGACCCACAGAAAAATTCCAGCACAGATTAGTTTAGAGAGGGGGATAAAAAGAAGCTATGCTGTCTTCTCATCTTATTGCCAGCTCATTCCCCTATCTCCCCCAGGCAACCACACACAAACACAGTTTTGAGAGTTTTCAGAAGGAATTCTACCTGAGTAGGCAAGAACCACAGAGATGTGGACATGAGCCCCGCTACTATACCTTTGCTTTCTCCCCCAAGAGACTTGAATAATTCAAAAGTGGATAAACCACATCCTGGAAAGACTTTGAGGAACCTATCATAGGAGAGTAGTGGAGATCATTTAAGCTTTGTTCCTCATCCCTAAAGAAACCTGGTGTACACCGTAAATGGAAGGAGCAAAAGCTTAGAAATGTAATAGAAACGTATTTTTCCCCAAAATGGAGCTGAAGGTGAAATACTGCATGGGAAACTCAAAAACCAGCTACTGCAACTCTGTGAGAGCTACCTGCTGTCCCTTTTTGTTTGACAGAAAGGGAGGGAAGGAGGTGGGAAACAGACAGGCGAGGGTGATCATACAGAAAAAAATGCAAGCACAGGGTCTTTCTCTTCAAAGACAACTTACCGTCTTTAACTTGGGAAGAGGCATATTTGGTACGAATCCAGATTACGTACAAGGAGTCAGGTCTCTCTTTATCTGATTCGGTGATTCATAACAGAGATATGGGGTTTGTGCGGTCTAACATGAGCTGCTCTGCGTTGCCTGCTTCAGGTCACATATAGCATATTAGGTCTGTAAAAGTTTATATCCTCAGTCACAGGCCAGAAATTAGTATCAACAGACTTAAAGAAGGGCTTACTAAACTTGACTTAACTGACCAGTAGAGGCAGTTTGTTGGAAAGATATAGAAAACTCCACAAAGAACAGAGAAGAGAGAGAAATCTGGGAATAAAGTAGAAATAAAAATCCTGATAAAATTAATTCAGTTTCTGGGGACTGTAGAGACTCATGCTCTTCGGCTGCATTAACTTTTTTCTCTTTTTTTTTCTATTTTCTTCAAGAAAACGGAATTTGCCAGAAAATAAAAATAACCCAATCCTTTGAAACTTTGACCTGACACAGGCTGTTAGTATTCTTCTGCTGAACTGAAGAATGCTCTCTAATGCCGTTGACCCATTTTCATAAGTAATGCAATAGCTACTCCGAGCTGAGCCCATCCAGGAGAAACACATTTCTTTTAAGCAGCATTCAGATTCCATGGTGATGGGTGCAATTTAAGTCTGAAAAGCATAGAAGAGTTTTGGTATTTATTTCCTTTGTTTATAGGCACATACTTACAGTTATGACAATAATTTCTAATGTAAAGATAGGGTAATTTCTCATTTAAATGTAGATGATGTACTTTACTGAAAGTGAAAGAGATTATAAATAGATGAACGAAACCTGCAGTATTATGTAGTCTAAAGACAGAGATTTGAACAAGGATTACTAAATTAATGTACTGGGCATATAGTGGTACCTCTTCATCAGAGGATCTCCTGTTCTCTTATGAATTCCATAACATGGCACCACAAAGCTATGTATTGTGAGCTTCATTTTACAGATATGGAAGGAGGCATATAATTCACCTCTGATAAACTTGGCCAGTCACAGTGAGAGAGCCAGAAGGAAATCTAAGACTTGATTTCAAGCTTTCTGCTATGCCCACGAGATAACTTTCCCTTTTGCTGTTCCTAGAGGAAGATTCATTTCTCTCTCTGCAGATTCTGAAGGTTGGAAGGAACATCCCTGAAACAGTAATCTGGCCTTTTACATTCCTGAGTGGCTCTTTCTAACTTATCTATTGTTTATTCACGCGGGGAATACACAGATTTAAAGAATTTATTACAGAAAGCTCTCTGGATTTAAACATGGTACATATAGGTATCTTTCGATATTTTGATGGCATGAGAGACACATCAACTTCTGACAAGCTCATCTAGGGGATTGGGGAGGACATGAGGTTATCCCTTTCCTAAGACAGTCGACATCTGGGTTTCTCCTTCTACAATGTTTTGACATGAGTTAATTGCCAGCTTCATTCCTGTGAGTGGATGCTTTTAAAGGCAGCCCTGCAAGAAGTCATGTGCTGCTTCTTAAAGAACCAGAGTACCCTATACAGTTTCCAAATTGATATTCCTGCTTGCTTTTGCTATCAGTATTGGTAAAAGTATATATTTAACTTCACTTGACCCAGTGAATCTTCATCTGTCATGTCAGACAGTAAGGACGTCATGCTGGATGCAAAGGACATTGAAGAAAAGGAATGGGTTAGTATATTACAGTGAGTGTTAAGTAATCAAAATATAAACCTTTAGGAAAAACAAACACCCTGGAGTAATTTCAAACGGGCAGATTACTTCTGGCAGTTTTACCTTTTCATTCTGTGTTTTCATCAGCATTTTAAACCATTCAATTTCAAATATCCACAGAACTCACAAATAAGACAGGAGATCCAGTACTTTATCGATGCTTACAGCCAGAAAAATGAAGAAGCTCTGATTTAAATGGTCAGGCTGGCCATCCTTCAAGCTATCATTCTTTTAAATCCCTGTGCTCCAGCAATTTGCTCCAAGACCTTGCAACTCATCTGATTCCTGCTTCTGAGAACTAAATTTTCTGAAACAAGTAGATAAACCTCCCTGGCTATGATTTTATGTCAGTACTTTGATTAGCAGGTGATCCTTCTACTGAAGTCAAGTGAAGTAAGTAATTATTCCATTTTACAGTACTGCTGTTCAGGTATTGTTGACAACTGAAATTTTTGTCGTACTAAGCAACACAAGACAGGAGATTGGATACTCAAAGGAAACCATAACTCTCTTGGGGGAAAAAATTAAAAAATGATATCTGGTCACTTTATATATGACAGGTCTCCAAGTACATGCTGAATTGCAAAAATATAACACATTCAAAAAGAATATTTGTGTGTCGCTTCTTCACTATATGTGCAGTATTTTTCCTCCCATGTCACAAAAACTGTAACCACAATTTACAAGTATATGCACAATCAAATTTCTATTGATTTAGCAATGCCTTTCTTTGATGTCCCTTGCCTTAACCTCATTTTTAAAGCTGTTTTGCATTATTTCAAACTGTCAATGATTTGTGAGTCATGAATATTCAAATCTAATTTGCACTTACCTTTTTTGCATGCATGCTTACTTGTAATATGTCTCATTTGCCCTTTGTTTTGTGTTTATTTGCAGATTGTTTAGTGAAGTAAACTCTGTTTTTAAAGTAATAGCATCTAGTTAAACACAAATTGTGCAATTCTCACCTTACTACAGTTTTATATCACTGTAATGCCGTTAACTTCACTAGAGTTTCTCCTGCTTAAGTGAAGAGAATGAAGTCCGTGAACTCTTTCTGATGGTTTTCTCTCTGTCCCTGAGTTCACATCAACATCATTTAGCATGTTTCATTGGAATAGCAATGGTTTTATGTAGTGTGTTATTCAGAAAGAAATATCAAGACTAGACCCTCTCATCCTAATGTTTCAAGCTTTAGGACAGTTCAGATCTTCAGAACTGAATAAAAATTAAGAATTCATTCTTCTGACTTATAAGTGTTCACTGATAACACTTTGTTACCAGCGGAAAAAAAATACTTCTTTTGACTTACTTTTGTGGCTATGGTAAATCCAGTAGAATAACTCCCCAACTTAGGAATACTGATATAATACTATACCCTTTCATCTAGAAGTTATAATAACTGTGGCACAGCCAGTACAAAATCCCATTCTTTGCGTGCTTGTTAATCTAAAAAAAGTCTGTGGAACTGTTAGGTGCCCAAGGAAAGCAGGGCCAAGATCTTTGTATTGTTTTTCCCATGTATGGAGGATTATGTAATGAAAGCAATGCCTCTCTCAAATACTAAAAATCTTGCTAGATGTTTATTTCAGGAACAAACAGTTACCATGAACATATTGTCTGCAGACAGGACCTTCTTCAATGAATGAAGTCTGGAAACAACAGTAAAAAGAAATGTGCTTTTGGATCAAACAATATGATTTTGCTTGAGTATCAAGAGCCATTTGCCAGGGGAAGTGATCTGAAGTTAAACTGGGGAGGGGAAGAAAGACAAATGATGAATTTCCATAATGTTTGAAAAATGAAATTAACCTACAGTGACAAAACTCGTTGTGTTCCTGGGTTCATCCTGCCACCCTATTTACAAAGAAGCTCTAGGGGGTTCAGATGGCTCTTGTTTTGATCATGTTTGTGACCATACATGTGAACATTAAAACAAGCAGGATTTTTCTTTGAACAAGTATTAGGTGAATAGATTTCCTTTATGGAGCAAATCCTGCTCTTATCAAATGGAACAGAGGCAGAATCAGGCTTTGGATGAATACCTGTACAAAACAAAAACACTCAGACACAGACAGGAATATTTCTCAGGCACTTTTATTATTCAGTTAGTCTCCTGTTTAAATAATTTCAACCAACCTATTGGGAAATAGAGCAAGTGTGATAGGTGACCAGTGACACATCAAGAGTAATGAAATGAAAAGCCCAAATGAACATATTGTGAATAACTCTTAAGCTGGAAACTGTTTGCCTAAGCTATTCTTGGTGAATATTTTGAAGTAAAGAGCACTTTCCCTGTGAGGATTCATTTTGCTGCCCTGATCTGATATGGGATTCCCAACTGGGAGTAAGAAATCTGAGCCCAGAAAACACGGCTGCATTCATCCAAGAGTTCATTTCAAATGAACAGTTTTATCAGCTCTTCCATAAAAGAGAAAAATATTTCAAATGTTTATTTTTAGCTTTGCACATGAACAATAGAAATAAAATTATCTGAGTGAAGCAATTTTAAAAAAAAAATCTCATATATAGGATAATAATTATATATAGCTTAGTAGGGCTTTTTTTCAGTAATGCCAGGACCATACTTTTAAATGGCATGTCCCAGCTGCTGTCAAGTCCAAGGTAAAGTCATGTGCCCTCAAACACCCAAGAAATAGTATTATCCAGTATGACACATGCCTAGATATGTCTTATTATGATCATAATATAACCTCAAGGTAAGAGTACAGGACAACCACTTGTGTGTTATTTTTTCAATGTTGTTTATGTTTACCCACATCAAAGAAAAGCTTCTGGTAGAGCTATTTATGTCATTGATCAATAGAACTATTTGTGATGGTTTATAAATGCATATGAAGTAGTAAAAGACAAGTTTTAAACTTAGCACATACTTTAAGAATCAAATCTGTTAGTATATCAACTTGATCATGTTTCATCACTGAAAAGCCTGTTCATTTTGAGAAACACTTGTGAAAAAGCAGAATGTACCACTATGACACGAGGAAGACTCAAAGTGTCAAACAAAAACTATGGCTGTGAATCACCAAAGTATGAATTAAAGAATTGATGTTTTCTTGTGCTGAGGGCTTACTGCAAGGGTGGTGACTGTCCACATTTACTATCAGTAGGACGTGGAAAGCTAAGTACTTTGTACAGGGAGACTTGGCATCTTGCAAAATCACCTTGCAGAATCCTGTCCTGTATCCTTCATTCATGTAGAAGCTCTTCTTCAGTCAATGGGACTTTGGGACACAGGTTTGGGCTTGAGGATGTTGAAGGCTACCAGCATGGAAAGCAGTGTTAACAGAGAAAATCACATTGAGGTGATTTTCAATGAACTTCTGGTCCCTCTAATAGGTGAGGCCTATAGACTGATTGGCAGCCCTTCTGATGAGTGGAGTGTCCTACACGCTGTAGGACAATTTCCTTTCTAATACTAACATTAAAGTCAGTGGTGATACAGCACAGAGTTTTGCTTTTTGAGTTTATTGGCTAACTGTGATGGGAACAACGTGGTGAGTGCAAGACACAGTAAGATGGTTAGATGTACACTTTAGAGACAGGCTTTGTTGTTTGGAATGACAAGCAGTCTCTGCTCTTTAACACCACTATCAGGGAGAATATACCATCTAATTCTCCATGAATACAGATACCTAGATGCTTTTATTCTAACATGGAAAGCCTTGTGATGACTGAGAACTTGTTAAGCCTAGATGTTGTCCCTCTGCTTCCTCTTCACCGGTCCTCTGGGGACTATTTTCTCCTGTGAGAACTGGATCTTCCCAATCTCTGCAATGTTACTGTGAATCATCCTGCTCAACCTGCCAAGATTCAAATGGAAGAATAAGATTTTCAAAATTATGAACAACAGAGGGAAAAATAAAATGAGAACAATCATAAAGGGTTCACCGTCACAAAATAGCGTGTATTAACTAATGTATGTTCCCTAACTTACCTTGTAACTGAGTTTCATTGCCTTGCATTAGTGAGGTAATTAATTTAGCAGGAGAGATTACAGAAATGACAGCAGACGTGTGTGAGAAAGAAGTCCGGTGTAGGTCTGTAATGGTGGGCAGTGGAAAAATGTTTTCGACATGCATTTTGTAAATGTTAAGAGAGTATAAAGGAGTACATAGACAGGAGTGGGAGATGTGGTGTCTTTTCTGCTATTTCATCCGTGTTTGTGTCCTGGGTATATCCTCTGATAACAGGGAGGGTAAAGTCCTGCAGTCCAAGGCAACACGTCTAATCTTCTTGTGCAGCTTCAACCACTTACAGTGAGGGGGTTAAACTAAAAACCCCTAAATTAAAATTTTTGCTGCTTGGGTAGAAAAAATAAATGTGTATACATATATATATGTACTTCTTTTTAGACCCAGGGCTTCTTAGGGGAAATGCTGTATCCAAGGGCTGTTTTGTGAGCTGGGAGTGCTGTGCTAAACCTCTGGGGCAAATGTTTGCATTGAATTGTTGAAAGAGTCTGAGATTGGCAACACCACCATGCCCTTGGCTAATGAGCCTTCCCCGAGAGAATATCAAGTGCAATTACCTTTCAGGGAATAACAACATACCAAAGAACCATGGACCCTGCAGAGAAAAACGAAACACACATTCGTAGGTAGAAACCGCTATGAATCAGCATTAATTATCCAATAGAGGGAACAGGGTTGCAATAAGTCTCAGTTCCTGACTCACACCATAGATCACAGCAATGTGAGCTACTTGTAGAAAAAACATTGCCGAAGTTCAGCCTGCCCTAACCCCCCTCCCCTCCCACGTCCACTGCTGCACTCGGGTTGTGGTTGGGGGCTACGCTTCTGGGACAAGTTTCCCGACCCCCAGTTTGGAGACGAATGGGAGAGGCAATAAAGGGGGCTTGTGGCAGTGAGGGACTCGTGAACGTCAGCGGGATAGTTAATCTAATGCAAAGATTGATTGAAGGTTTCCCCGTGCGCCGACGTGGCCGAGGACACCGAGCTCCCTCAGCAGTCCTTAAGGAGGTCGGGCGGCCGGACAGCCGCCTGCCTTCGGCTTCGGAGCCGGGACAACTTCGTCCCCCCACGGCTGGCTGGCTGTTCCGGCAAATGCAGAAAGGAGGGACAGTCCCGGGCGATTGAGTTTTGCTCTGAACATTCCTAGGGAGGAGATCAGGGGCGGTGAGCGGGAAACCGGAGATACTTCGGGTTGAGCAATCGGAAAAACACGTGAAAGTGCATGTCCAGCGCTAGAGAGATGCGAGGGGCTGCCGGCCGCCGCCTGGCTCCCTGAGCCTGCGCCTTTCTGCCGGGGCGCATCCTCCAGGGGAGGCACGGCTTCCCGGCGGGGCCCTGCGCGGAGGCAGCCGCGGCGGCCGAGCGGGGAGGCCGGCCGGGCGCGCGGGCGGGCGGGCGGCAGCGCAGCGGCCCGCAGCCCCCCGCCGAGCCCGGCGGCGGCTGCTTTGAGCGGCCCGGGGCGGCTCCCCGGGGAGCCGGGAAACCCCGCCGCAAACTCTTCGGACGTGCAAACGGCGAGGAGAAGGGCCGGCTGCTTTGCTGAAAGAAGGCACGCGTATATTGAGTTTGTCAGGGATCATAAAATGTGAATTGATTATTCAAACAGCCATTGATTATAAAAGAATGCTTACTGCAGCAATGGGAAAGGTTAAAAGGAAATTGACCCTCTGCGGACGTGACATGAAGTCGTTAGGTAAATGAGATATTCATACAGGGTGTAATCAAGGTCATGCTAATTTTTTTGTGGTATTCAACTCAAATCTTGAGCTTCGTTTGGGGGAAGCAAATTGTCGCCCAGGGAATTGAAACGCCAGGTAAACCCCAGGTGCCGTATAAAAAAAAACACGTAGATAAAAGCCAAGGAGAGCTGCAAATTACCCCAAAGCCCTGTGCCCGTGGCGGGCCCGATCCCGAGACCCCCGTGTGGCGGCGGGAGGGTGCGCCGGCGCCCGCGGAGAGGCGCCGAGAGGCACGCAGGATCGGGCCCCCCTCCCCGGAGGGGTGTTCTCACCTCGCTGCTCCCAGGGTCGCCTCCTCGGAGCCGGGGAATAGCTAGAAGTGTCAAAGATCCTCGCCTCGCCCAGATAGGATGAGAACGTGTTAAAAAATTAGATGTATTTATGCACATATTTATCCCCTCTAATTATAGAAATTAATCCTCTTACTTATGACTAAAAGGTAACGTCTAAGGCGTCCCTTTGATGTTTAACAGCATCATTTGTGGCTAACATTCCAGCTGATTAAGGAATAATTGTTGTTAAATGCTTTACAAGTGGATAGTGTTTAATTGAGAGGCATTCATAATTTTACGGCTCACCACAAAATGAAACGTAAATAAAAACGCAGGAATTTCCAACTGATTTTATTCCAATTACGTTTATTGTTCAAACTAATTATTGCACAAGATGGGGTACTTTCCCCCCTCTCTAAATGGCACACGTCTCTCAAATATACCCTCGCAGTTTTTTATTTTCCAGGTACAGGTTTGGGACGGCTTTCCTCAGCCTCCGTTTCCCCCCCCCCCCCCCCCCATTATAATTAAATGCTACAGCCTTTTCTTCTCACCTCCATGCAACACCTTGGGATGTGAGAAAGTGATGGCAGCTCTCTTCCCTCGGAGCTCGAAGTAATTGTAGAAGGGCTGATGAATTTCTTGAAGAAACACTTGCCACACACTGAGGAAACCATCTCCTAGCAGGATTTTACAAACCAAAATAAACAAAGCACCCCAGGGGCGATTTCCTCCTTTTGCGCAGCTTACTTCTCAATTTACTTCAGAAGTGATCACAAACACACACAAGAATTACAACAGAAATCCTACTTGGTCTGGGGAAGATATTCCGGATGGAAAGAGGCAGAGAAATTGAAAGTATTCAGAGGAAGGGACAGTCATTAAAATACCTGCCAGGCGCGCTGCCTTTCCCCAAACCAACCTTTCCTTCTTCCCCGTGAACTCAGAAATCTCTTCAGCATCTCTTTAAATACACATACCCCAGGAAGGAAGGAAGGAAGGAAGGAAGGAAGGAAGGAAGGAAGGAAGGAAGGAAGGGAAAGAAAATCCACCACACCTCAGGTCCCTCTTACCAACGCCTTTAAAACAACCTCATCCTCCCGAAAGGGGTGGGGAATAAAGTTACTTGGTGAATTTCACTGTTTGCTCGATCGAAGAGAGTTTAGTCTGTAAATGGATTTATTTATTCCCGAGTTTTTCCATCCCTCAGCTGGGGTCTCGGAGAGAATTAAAGAGAGGTGTCTGTGACCATGCTAACAAAAAAATCAGCGTTTACAGGATCAGACCTGATAAAATGGGGGCGGGGGTGGCATCAAATGCCCAATACTGCATCCAATTTGCGTTTTTCCTTTGGACTCCAAACCACTAAGAAAGGATCACACACGTATTTATTGCTCCTTTTGTCTCCTGCTCTCTAGCAGGATCCAGCCCCCCGCGCTGGTGTGCGCGGTTCGGGGGGCTGTTGCTCTCTTTGGGAGGGTCTCGGCACTCACAGGTATGCCATGGCTCGTCTCTGTCTTCCTCTACAGTTTCTCAATTCTCCTGAAGGGTTTAATCTAGGTGTGAGGGTAGAAAAGTGTTTAAATTCTACCGAGGAAATAAGGGGTGGGGGGTGGAAATCCCTCTTATGGCAAGGGGGATAGAAATAGCCCGAGCTTTCCGAAGGGATGTTTAAATTGGACTTAATGGAGCAATATCTCCATTTTTTTTTTTTTTTTTTTTTCTTCAGCTATGAGTCCTGAATCCTTTCATTAAACTGACACAGATTTCCAAAGATGGGGAAAAGGAGGGGTGTCTGGGGTGGACATTTTATGTAAATGAACAAATCTGAAATGTATTACAAATCCACTGTAATAAAACTGACAGTTTTGACAGTATTGACAATATAAATATATGTTGGAACACAGCACTTTCAGACACTTAACCGATGAAGCAATAAAAAGATTCGAATACAATATTTCAAATAATCGACATTGATGTTTTGATACATCATTTTTATACCTCGAATCGATCTATCACTCCGTGACCGGTCAATTTTAAGTAAAAATCTGCTGCAATTATTTACGCTATTGCCAATGACGACCTAATAACTGTTTTCAATTAATTACAGCAAAACTAAGCGTTATGAGGACTAACCGGTCGTATATTCCATTGTACGGTCCCTTGCATTATTGTATGGAGAGCAAATACATATATGTATATTGCGTTCTCTTTGTGGGATCAAAAGAAAGACGTACAAAGGCGATAACAATCTTTTAGGGGGGAAAAAACCGCAACACTTCTCTTTCGGGAACACACCGCGGGCTCTCATCACGTACTTCTAGGAAACACGCTATAGTATTTTGTCAGCTCTTTGTGCAATACCAAACCGGGCTCCTAAGATTTTTTTTCGCCCCCTTTTCTCTTTGGGCTGCGCGCTGAATCCCACTCCAAACAATGGGCCGAGCAGCCCTTGAAAAAAAAAAAAAAAAAAAAGGAGATTCGTGCTTCGAGTGATCGCCTGGGTGTTGTGAGAGACTCCGTATCATTTCAAAAGAGGTAGGAGGATATCGTTCTCTCCGGACCGAGAACTCCGGTGTGAAAATGAGCGCGCTCCTCTTCTGGAGTTTTATAGGCAGCCGGAGAACAAAAGTGAGTGTTTTGAGTGAGCGAGAACAGGGAGCTCTGAGCGGTTTGGAGCCTTCTCGGATGCTCTGATATTGCACTAAAGCGATTTAGTTTGCCCTAACTGTCCTTTTTGTTACGATGTCACGTTAGAAAGATGGATTTTTTTAATACTTCGAGCTTCTTCGAACAAATGCAAACTAGGTTTTTGACTAGGCTGGTGGAAGGAGCCTTCCCGGCGTTAGCGGGAAGCCCCGACAGGTATTTTTCTCTCTCTGATTTATGACGAAAATAGGCACGTTGGATGTTTATGGGCTGCACTTTTACAAACCTCCCAGCCTAAGAGAGAGAGAAAAAAAATAAAAGCTCAGCCTTCGCCTGACATTAGCGCTTCACATGCGCCCGAGTGAGATAAACCGGACAAACGCGGAGGGTGTCATTGCTGTGCCCCTTCCCACCGCGGCCCTCACCCCGCAGCCCGCCCGGTGGGGTGGGATGCGGGGAGGGGGGGCGCACCAGACCAAGGGCCCAAAGCCCCGCGGGAAGCGGAGGCGCGGAGCCGGGGACAGGGCTCCGCTCCGCGTCCGGCTGGGCGCCCGCGGCGGCCCGGGCCCGGGGAGGCGGCGGCGGAGCGGGACGGCGGGAGCGCGCTGGAGCCCCGCCAGGGAGCGCTCGAGGGCTGCGGATGGCAGCGCGCGCCGCGCGGCGGCCGGAGGGGGGGGGCGGCCCGGGGGGCGTCCCGCCAGGGGCGGGTCAGAGCCCCGCAGCCCGGGGCGGGGGGATAAGTGGGCTCGGGAGGGGAGAAAGACCCCGGATCGTTCGTGCTTCGTGGAGGTTTGGGGGGGGTTTCTTAAAAAAGGGGCGGGAGGGTGGAAGAAAGAGAGTGAAAAGGGAAGTTAACAGGTAGGTAAATGCACCTCCTCCTAACCCAGCTCCCAGAGATCTCCGTCATACCGCAGCCGAGGTCAAGAAAAGTTCACCGTGACGGGCTACCATTGACTTTCTGGACTGGAAAGGTTTTCGAAAAAGACTTAGATTGCTGAAAAGCCAAGTACAGCGTTGGCAGGCGGGGGGATCAGGGCGAGGGGCTAAATGAACCCAGCGATCTGCAGAAGCGAAAATGCGCATGATTTCACAGGGGCACCCGAGATGGGACCTCGAAAGTCCTGCAGCTGCGGGAAGTCGGAAGCGAATCAAAGTGGGCTGAGATGAATAAAAAGTGACTCAAGTTGTAAGAACCGACCGTAAAGGCAAAGGAAAGTGTGGCGAAGAGCAATTTTGGGAGTACGAGTTTGAACTGTGGCATAATCCTGATTATAAAAAGGAAAAGGTACTATTCACACCCCACACTTTGCCTTGCGAGCAAAACAAAAAGAAAAGTTCCCGTGGATTTTGCTACGGGGTCACGGTGATGTAATCCCGCAGCCACATTTTACCGGGCGGATTGCTTTCTTCACTAAATATGACACATTTCCTAGAACGGTAGTTCAAGATAAAATGCTTGTTCAAATACGCAAAATTTTTCATCCCCTCCCGCGATTATCCTTAGCCCGTCCACGGGGAGTTTTGCCTGCAAATGTAGCCTATGTGTTTCCCAACACAATGGCATCATCCAAAAATACTTGAACTCAACGCACAAACAAACAAACATTGAATAAAGTTACAAACAAGATTAAGGTTCAAGTTATTTGTCCCTGTGGCAAGGCGTCAATTGTTCTAACAGATGCAGGGACGCTAAGAGGATTTAAACCACGCGAATTTAATAAAACAGATTAGCAATAGGTGCTTTCCACAAATGCTAGGAACCGTAAAGTAAATCCTGCCTAAATTATCCACCAGACCAGAGCATCGCCTACAAGGAGTGCAGAAAATTTCCGAAGGGGTCCAATAGGATTTCCTGCAAGTATGGCTTGCTTCGCCCCCAAAACTTTCTATTTGCATTAAATCTTGCGCTAGGCGCACACGCGCGTACAAAACAGTGGTTTAAGATCCCCGGTGGAATATGTTTTTGAAATCTGAAATATTACCTGTTGTGCCATCCGCTTTTGCAAGGCTGTGGAAAAGGAGAGAGAGAGGGGGAACGAGAGAGAGAGAGGCATGTCTCAAAGCCAGCGAAGGACTAAGATGCCACACTTCGGAACGGCTGATTGAAAACAGACTCTTCTTAAGTTTTAGAGGATTTTCTCTCTCACTCCCTCCAAGGACTAAGAAGCCGATTTAGGAGTTTGAAGGGAATAGGTTTCAGCGTCCATATTTGTTCTGGTGGACTTGTAAAATGCGATTTGAAGAGGATCTTTAGCCCTCTGATTGTCTTTGTATTGTTTTTCTTGAAACGGATCTTTTGCCCTTAATGAATCCCCACACAGCTGGACAGCTCCTGCTCGGACACGGAGAGCGCTAACCCCAAACTGACCCCAATTTGACACCACAAGCTGAAATTTTACCGCCTGTTAAAACCATTTCCAGCCTCGGCAAAAGGAGCTGGCTGTTGACTGAGATGCACTTCCACACCGGACACCTCATTTCTCTTTGGACTTTTGAGCCGATCAAAAAAAAAAAAAAAAAAAAAAAAGCCCAAACACACACCCACCCGCCCACCCCACCAACTCGTCTCTCACACTTTTCCTGGAAACAGGCTTCACTGTGAAAGTGATGCACGAGAAATGGAAATTAGCCAATTTAACTTTCCCGAATTACTGTGTTTTAAAAGAAATATGTCACCAGGCGCGGAGGGGGGGAGGGGGAGAGCAAAAAAAAAAAATACCTAAGAATGTGGGAGCACCCACCCCCTGCACGCACGTATCCCATTTTCCTCCGAGTTCCCAACAGCATCTTTGTTAAGAGCTGAGTACTTTCACTTAAGGGCGCTAAATTGAGATTCCTTTTTAATGGCTAAACTGTAGCGCTTTATAAACCATGTTCTCTGTGTGCTTTAGTCCACTGGGATAGTGAAGAGGAAAAAGGCTTCAACTCTTTTCACGGGGAAAAAAAGACACAGGAGGAACATGAAAGCCCTTCATTTACCATATGAAATTTCACTTTCTATAAAGTTCAAATAATTTCTTAAAATTGGTCCCTGTCCCAGATTACACACATGCACATCAGGGCAAGCCAACGCAGGGGGTTAATTGGGGAGGGAGGGAAGAAAAAGGAACAAGTGAAAGGAGCAGCACTGAACACTGCAACAATCTTTGGCTGCTTTTTTTGCAGCTTTGATTTTAGATTGCTTTCTAACAATTTCTTAGTCGAGACAACCGAGATCTACAAGGACTTCTGTGAAAAACAGAATTATGAAAAAAAAACAGGTCTAAATTTAAATCCTAAGCAACGAAGCGCTTTCTTCTATGGGAGCCAAGTCATCTAAAAACTTCTTTTTTTGAGAAGGAAACTGATGAACGTCTCCCACAGCTTGAGGTCTGAACAAATACATGGAGCCGTCAGTGGAGCCAGATTACTTTTGCACGGCCACATTACAAGACCTTTTCTTCGGTGATACCGAAACTATTTGAAATGAGACACACTTGTATGTCTCAAGACGTAAAGCTCTGGGTTATCATTTCCTCGGTTAAAAAACAAGTTTGGAAGCTACAAATATTTAAAATACGTCCTCTAAGCTGTCTGTATGGGCTGTATCACAACCAAATGATTCCATGCAAGTTTAGAAATCTGGCATCTTTGGGGCGGGGGGGAGGAAAAAAACTGAATAGCATTCACTGATGACTAGATCTCTTAAAAAAAAAACTGTTAGAAAACTACAGCTGTAAAAGTAGGAAAGGATTTGCATAACCTACTGCTCTGTATGTCTCCGCGCACCCAAAGGATTAGCCAAGCTTTCATTACCATGAATATCCTGAATTACGTTACCCATTTATACGACAGAGTATAAAATACTGCACAAGAAGACTGCCTTTTTCCCTGCGAAATGAATCGACTTAACCACTGCTTGAAAGAGATCTACATACTAAGGGCTTTTTTACTCACCTCTCTTTACAGTCCCGTGAAAGTCAGTCACAGCAATGCGGTTGCTCTTAGGACTAGCTTTAATCTTGGAGGAGATCCTCTAGGAAAAAAAAAAAAAACGGGTCTGCTCTCCGGCTTCTGGTGGATTTTAAGCAGGGTGCAACTCTGTCTAAAAGTAGGAGAGGGACTTTTCTCCATATTCCCCACACATTTGTGCATACAGCCCTGCTCTGCAGGGCTCGGCGCTATCGGAACACGCAGGAATGCCCACTGGCGTTTGTCAGCCCTCCACACTATCTTTCTTTATATGTGAGGGCTGATTTCCCGCAGACATCATTGTTATGATGGCTCATTTAATCAAACTGTTTAATTGCTCTGGTAATCACTATCATCATCACAGGTACTCAATCATTCATCATTTTGGAGGGGTTTATTGACCTCTGGAGCTCATTCCCTACGCCTATTAAAATCAGGCCAAATATCTATAACTACCCTTTGAGTCATTTTCTTAAAGTTAAAAAAAAAAAAATAACACCATCGCCATCGTCACGAAAAGCGAAACAAACCCCAACAAAACCTATCTGCATAAATCACAATTTTCTGCCATGTATTTTTAAAAACCAACTACGTATGAGGCCACATTCACAACTGGGTACATAATCATTGATAAATCCCACGATTAACGGCATAGTCTGGTTTAGATTTTATGTGCAGGGGACCGTGAACGAGGGTGGGGGGTTGGGGAGGACAAAACTGCAGCAATCGATAGTTTGACCATCGCTCCTCCCCTAAACTTCAAGCATCCCCTATGATTGATGATCCCGGGTCGCTTTGGTAATTGACTGTTCGGAGGTAAGACATGTTGTAGCTCCAGCAAAGCGATTGGGCGAGAGAAACACACCAAAATTAACGTGTCTGTGTGTGCGTGTGTGTGTGTGCGTGTGCGTTTGGAAAAGTTCACTTGGTGCTCAAGGGTGGGACACACACACACACACACATCATCTCACTTAATTTGCTAAATAACCCCACTGTAATTAGCACTACCATTAGAAGGCATTACCGAGCCAATACTTCAGCACACATTCCACGAGCGCAACGTCGATACACGGCAAAGTCCAGCAACATACACACGTCAATGCAGCGCTCACCGCCGGACACGCTCAAAATGAACACGCAAACCAAAATCTACATCACATCTGGATCTCTCCTACAAAAGGCTGCGCATGACTTTGTTTTTAAGCCCTTTTCAAAGCCTAGCAGCCTAACCGCAAAACTAAAAGGGATTTCCCCCTCTTCCCCCCGCCCCCCGCCTCTCCCCCCAGACATCCACAGCGTGCTTGATAGCAGCGATCACTTAATGAAGAGCGGTGCCAAACACGGTTTGAACGAGGCGTTCTCTTCATGCCCTGGAAAATTAATTTTTAGAAAAGCACAATGAATTGTCAGAGGCAAGAAACCACGCTTGCAACAGAGCATGCTGGCGGAGACGCGAGCCCCCGGCCGGAGCAGACTCGCTTCCCGGGGAAGATCAACTTTGCGCGGCCCCCCCGTACACTGTAGCTCTCCGTGCCCCCGGACTCGCATACCGTTCGCGGCAACAGCGATAGCCGGCGCTTTATATAAATAATTCAGTGCATAAAACAGACGCTAAACATCGCGGTTAATCGGAAGGTATTTTGTTGCTAAAATAATCTAGCACAAACCAACCCGGGGCTGGGCTTCTATCGCACTTTTCTTCTCGCTCTCTGCAGTTTTCCCTTGCCTCTCCCCCCTCTCGCACACACGCACTCTCCCTGTCCTTCCTCCCCTCCCTCCCTCGCTCCCTCCCTCCCTCGCTCCCTCCCTCCCTCGCTCCCTCCCTCCCTCTCTCTCGCACGCTCGCTCGCTCCTTCCTACACGCGTTGCTTCGCTCGGGGCAGGGGCTGCTGCGCGGCTCCCCCCGCGCGGCGCCGCGGCCGCCCCGCCGCCGCGCTGCGCATCCCCGGCGCTCTGCCGGCTGGGGCGCCCCGCCGCCGCCGCGCCGCGCGCCCCGTCGTCCCGCGCCCCGCCGCCGCCGCCGCCGCTCCCCGCCGCCGCCGCCGCTCCCCGCCACCGCCGCCGCCGCGCTGCAGGACTGGCTATGGCCACCACTACTTCCGGGTTCCGTCACTTCATTCTCCCGCCGATCAGCGCTGCAAAACTGAGCCTCTTCTATAAGGCAGCCAGCAGCCAACCTGCCAACACTTACTGACACTCACTCATCTCAGAGAGCGAGGGAGAGAGGGAGACAAAATACCTGCCGGGAGGAGAGGAAAAAAAAAAAATAATAAAAAAAGGAGAGAGGGGGAAGTCCGGGCTTTGCAAACTACTCAATTTTTCTTCGCATCTTTCCCCACCCCCCTTCACAGTACTTTAAAAACAAACAAACAAACAAACAAAAAAAACCAAAAAAAAACCAAACCGATCCTATAGCGATCCTAAAAGGCAAAATCCGAGCGCGGAGTTACTGGAAGAAGAAACCGGGGTTAAAAAGATTCCTCCTCTCTTCTTCATCATCATCAACCATCATTCATTCACTACCTTGACATTCCCTGGCTTTGATTGACAGCTGGAGTGGCAAAAAGCCATGAGACACGACAGTTTGGTTACATGTGGGTTGCTGACGGGCCGATCGTAACCTTCAGTTTGGGGGCTTGACAATTTTTTTTTTTTTTTTTGCGTAGAGAAAGAAAAAAGGAAAAAGAGAGAGAAAAAAGGAAAGAGAGAAAGAGAGAGAAAAAAGAAGAAAACACAGAAACTCATCGTGGTTCTTGACTGTTTTTTATATATTATTGTTGTGGTTATTGTTGTTATTATTATTTACCCATATTGGAGGATAGGAGAAGTCTGTAAGTGGGTTGCAAAAAAAAAAAAAAAAAAAAAAAAAGAGGAATCTTCTTCACTCTAAATCACTTTCTTTGCTGGACTGGGATATTAAATATACGACACATCCAGGAGTTTATTGGAGCGCAGACTGATGGCGCAAAGGGTAGGTTTAAATCTCCAACACTTACCTATATATAAATCCTCTCTTAAGAGGGGCCTGTCCGATTTGCTCTCCTCTGTTGCTGCTGCTGATGGCGGCCACTATTAAAAAATAGCAGCAAAAATTATTCACTAGCTTTTTGTGTGTGTGCGTGAGTGTCTCTCCGTGTGTGTCTCTCTCTGCAATTGTTCCACGCTTTTTTCCTCTATAGCTTTTCCCCCAGCAGCACGATTTCCCTGCTCTCTGCCTGCTCAGCAGCACCGGTTTCACAGGGGAAAGCTTGCTGCTGCTGCTGCTGCTGCCGCCGTTACCGCCGCTGCCTAGGAAAGACTGAGAAATACATATGTGTGTCTGTGTATATACGAACGTATATATATGTATACACATATAGCTGCTTTTTTTTTTTTTTTGTCTCTGGCTTTGACAAGGACAAGGGGAATTGCTACTAAATAATGTTTCTGGTAACTTTCAGATTATTTCCCCCTTTATCTCCCCCCTCCCCCGATGCACCCTACCTTTCCTCTCTCCTTCCCAGTGTTGATTTATTTATATAGTTGCTTTTGATTCTGCTCGTTTATTCATTTACGTTTTATTTTTTTTGTGCTTCCTTTCTAATGCAGAGTAACTCTAGTTTCTCTCCTCCGTTTCCTTCCTTTCCATCCCCGTTTCCTTGTTAGGGTTTCTCCTGCCCGTGCTGAAGAGGACCATCTCCCCCAGCACACACAGGCAGGCACACACACTTTCCCCCTTTACCTCTCCCGGCACCCCCACTTCTCCCTCAGCCCCTCCAGCCTCTGGCTCCCCATCCCAGTTGATTCTCATTTTGCACATTTCTCTCTCTGTTGTGGCTGTTCTTGTTTTGTTTTGCTCTGTTTGTGTCTGTCCGGGTGCTTTACTCTCTTCTGACTTTTGTTGTTGTTGTTTGTTTGTTTGTTTTTTTTATTCCCCCCCCCCCCCCCCTTCCCCTCTTTCTCTTTCTTTCTTCTCTTCCGGCCCGTTTTTTGACAGTACGATGATCTGCCCCACTACGGCGGGATGGACGGAGTAGGGGTGCCGGCGTCCATGTACGGGGACCCCCACGCCCCCCGGCCGATCCCCCCGGTGCACCACCTCAACCATGGGCCGCCGCTCCACGCCGGACAGCACTACGGCGCCCACGCCCCGCACCCCAATGTCATGCCGGCCAGCATGGGCTCCGCTGTCAACGACGCCCTGAAGCGGGACAAGGATGCGATCTACGGGTAGGTGCCGCCGGGCCGCCCGGCGCCATGGCCCGGCTCCGCAGCGCCGGTGGCCGCGGAGCGGCGAGGGCAGGAGCGGGGCGGGCGGGCGGCGGGAGCTCCCACGGGGCCGCGGCGGCGGGAGGCGGCCGGCCGAGCCCCGGAGCGGGGCGGGGGGCGAGCCCCGGCGGGCCCGGCGGGAGGGCGGCAGCCGTGGAGCCCCCAGCCGACCGCGCCGGAGGGAGACCCGCGCGGTGGCACCGCCACTGCTGGCAATCTCAGGGCGAGTGCAAGCCCAGCCTAACTCTTAGCTGAGGTGCCAGCACCCACGGGATCCTAGAAAGACAGACCTCTCGGGGAGAGGGGATGGGCCGGGGGGTGGTGGTGGTGGCTTCTCTTTCTTTTTTTCTTCTTTTTTTCTTTTTATTTTCATTTTTCCCTTTTTTTCCCCCGTGTTTGGTTTTTTTTTTTTAATGTAGTTCTCGGAAAGGCCCCAGTTAGGAGTTCAGACAGGAGAGGTGGCTCTCATTGCTCTGGATTTTAGTCGGAGAAGTGTTGTCCTGGTGTCCTCCTTCGTGCCATAATAACACTCTTCCAACACTGTAAATAAAGAGCTATTCACATCGCGGAAGATAGTAAGAATAAAAGGGATTCGCTTCTCGCAAGCAGCTCTTCCCTGAGACAGAAGAAGTAAATGCATGGGGGGCACTGAGCTGAGTTTTCTTATTTAGGAGAGAAAGAACACGAGGAAAAAGAAACACGTACCCAACAGAACTGAAGCCTGTGCCAGGGCATTGCTTGGGGGGGATGACACCGATTCCCTCCAGTGCCTTTCAGAAAAAATACTAGATGATCCTAAAAGGAGAGATAGTAACATCTATGACAGAGTGTGGGGCCTTGATCAGGCACCAAAGGGGAAAAGAGACAATGCATGCTTACTGCTCAGCACGCAGATAATTTTTTTTTCCTGACTACACCAACTATGGGAAAATATTTCGCGAAGTGCTCCCTCCCTCCGCCCCCTCCCCAGCTCACTTATCTGGACAGCTGGTATTTTACTTGGGTGTGCTTCCTAAGCCAGGAAACTTCACCACATTTTTGTTAGCAGGCCCCTTGAAAAATAAAATTACGTATTAAGTAGTTTGCAGTTCGCCTAGCCGTGCTTCTCATTTTAGGTCGTAGCTGGAGGGTAGGGATGGGATCTTCCAGGTTTCGCGTTATTTTAAGCTGTGGCGAAAAGTCTAAGATTCCCAGCTGAGCTGCTGCCTGCGTGAGCGTGTTTGGTGCCTTGTGCGCTTGGAGGAGAGGTCACTTTTGTCGTTCTCTTTGGGGGCTGCGCAGGGGATGCGGCTTGGGCACCGCGATTTCAAAATCTAAAAAAAAACCCCACAACACCAAAACCCGCATTTTTATTCCAAAATGTTGTTCTCCCTTGCTCTGCCCGAAGCAATACTGAGAGGCTGCAGAGCGTCTGTGTCCGTATGTCTGTGTCTGTGTGTCCGTGCATTTGAAAAAAAAAAATACTTGTTGATTAGAGCTCTTCTTTCCCCCTCTCCCCCACCCCCTCCCCTCTCTTTGTATGCCACTGCCCGGTAGGCACCCGTTGTTCCCCCTCTTAGCTCTGGTCTTTGAGAAGTGCGAGCTGGCGACCTGCACGCCCCGGGAGCCCGGCGTGGCCGGCGGGGACGTCTGCTCCTCCGACTCCTTCAAC
The DNA here is from genome assembly GCF_013368605.1 of Nyctibius grandis. Taxonomy (NCBI): domain Eukaryota; kingdom Metazoa; phylum Chordata; class Aves; order Nyctibiiformes; family Nyctibiidae; genus Nyctibius; species Nyctibius grandis. The sequence continues at coordinate 37,818,952 of NC_090661.1, forward strand.
GAGGACATCGCCGTCTTCGCCAAACAGGTCCGGCACCTCTCCCCCCGCCCGCGGCCCTTCCCAGCACTCCCGCCACCTCCTCAGCTCCTCGACCCACACGGCCGGGCGCTCGCAGGGGGCAGCCCCCCCTCGCCCCCCCCCCCCCCCCCCCCCCCGCCCGGTGCCCCCTCTCCAGCCGCCGTGGGGGCGGGAGGGAGCGGCAGGGGTGCGCGCTGGCGGCCCGGCTGGCCCTGACCGTCCTCCGCCGGGAGCCCCTCCGCACTGCCGGGCTCAGAGTCCTGGCCCTCGCCCCCCTGAATTAATGAAAGGGAAACGTAACTGTGGCCGAGTCTGGGAGGCAGAGGGAGCGGGAGAAAGGCAGGAGGTCAAAAAGAGAGGGCTCCTATGGCAAGGGCGGCCGGCTGGCCACCGGGCTGGCAGGAGCGGAGCGGGCCCCTGGTCACAGCACGGGTGACTCCGGGGCGTCCAGCCGGATTTTGAGCCGACCTCTCCCGACCAGTTTTGTCACAGGGTTTTTTTTCCCCCTTCGAGCGATTCGGTTACAGGGCAGAGGAGAGCAGCTGTAATACACACCGCTCTTCCTTCTTCTTGCAGGTCCGCGCTGAAAAACCACTTTTTTCTTCAAATCCAGAGTTGGACAATTTGGTAAGGCCTGCTCACCCCTCTGCCCCGCTCCCCTCCCGCCCTTCCCGACCCCACCGCCGGCTGCCGGCAAGCGTCCTCCGCCGTCCGGGGCTGCGGGGAGGCGGCTGCCGTCCCGGGCACCCGGGCTGGGCGGGCAGCGGAGGGGGAGAGCCGGGAAGCTGGAAAGCTACTATCAAGGGGCTTAAAAGAGCTGCACTTTTAAAGTGAGCCAGGGCAAACTCTCGAGCCCCAACGCATTGCAAAGCTGTGTTTGAAAGCCATGGGAAGCTACAGTGAAGGAAATAACTGCTTAAGAGAGAGCTGGAGATTTCTAACGTAATTCTTTTGCTAATGTGAACGATTTCAATATTCATAGTGCCTAAATCCGCCTGTAAAGAAGATGCCAAACTATTCATCCTTGCCTCCCCCCCTCCTTTCTCCTGCGGGCGGTGGGGGGGTGGGAGCGTGTGTGTGACTTCTCTGCGGACCCTCAGAGATGAGGGCCAGGGTGTTGAGAGGGAGCGAGGAAAGGAGGAAGAGGTTTTCTCCAAGATCGCAGTAATAAAGCACTAATCACCGGTCCTGGAATAAATATGATAAAAATCAAGTGCTTAGGTTAAAGTTGATCAAAATTGTTCAAGCGTGACAAATGAGCTAAAATCCTGGATAATGACTGCGCGCCCTGACAATCCCCTGCTCCCCCTCGCCCACTCGGGCTCGCAGCTCTGCACAGCTCCCGAGCTCCTGTCTCCCACGTAACCCCTTGATCAAAACTTTCTTGCAGATGATCCAAGCAATACAAGTACTAAGGTTTCACCTTTTGGAATTAGAAAAGGTAAGAGTCACGGAGGTGGGAGGGGGGCAAGCCGTTCCCTCCCTGTCCCCCACGTCCCCCCTGCCCCCTCCCCGCGACAGTTTGGGATGACTTGTGAACATGGCCAGAGGAGACAGGGGAAATGCAGGGTGACATTGTAACCTGTGCCATCAGAGCATGTGACACCCGACAGCCATGCCCAGCCCAGCCCGGCATTATTTTTTTTTCAGTGTGATTTCAACCGAGTCACTAAATACATACATATATTATTAAACCCTTTCCATCCTCCTTACCCCTTCCCTCAGCAGAAGGTCTTTTCCTGACTCGGAAATAGTATGTTTAACAAAAAGAGAAAGGAAGGCACTCCCGCCTTTCTCCAGTTCTGGCAGGCGCATTAACCCCAAGCGAGCACTAAATGTTGGGAAGAGGCATGGGGCCCTGCGCGGCGTGGGGAGGGGGCTGTGCCCTGCCACGGGAACGGCTCTTCCCACAGCCTCAGCGAGCAGCTTCGTTCTACTGCTGCTGGCCACATAGACTTTTTTTTTTAGCTCCGGTTTAAACCGATCCCGTCCCGAGTGACTCGTTGTACCTGTCTGGGCTGTGTATGCTCCAGAGATACGGCCCGGGTCCAGCTCCCAGTGTTCTGATGTTATCATCACGTCGGATTTTCCTCTGCACACCAGACTGAGCCCACTATCTCTAACTTGTTGCTGCGGCAAGTCTCTAGAGAATAATATGTGCTGCAAAAATTTCTCTATTGTTTCCTTGCCTTCAACTATTGTGCCCCTTAATTAGAGTTACTTGTGGAGTAGATCAGAGGGTTGTTCTTGCTACCAAAAAAAAAGTTGCAATCCGATATTTTGCTATTATTGATACTATTATTCTTATTACTGTTTTCAGGTTCATGAATTGTGCGATAACTTCTGCCATCGCTACATTAGTTGTTTGAAAGGAAAAATGCCAATAGACCTCGTTATTGATGAAAGGGATGGCAGCTCCAAATCAGACCACGAAGAACTCTCAGGATCTTCCACAAATTTAGCCGATCATGTAAGTCCTTCTGATTTCTTTATGGCGCTTTTTAAGGCTTTAACCTGCTTAGGAAGACCTGTCTCCTGTTTCATTGTTTTGTTGCTGTTGTCTATTAGTGTTATTATTACTACTTTAACTTCTTGCAAGCTCGGATCCTATCTTTACACTTGCTTCCCTCTCGCGTTGTAAAGTTGTAGAAATGCAAAAGGTTCCTTCTGTTTCCATCTGTAGAGCAGCGAGTTTGCGATGGTTTGTAAAGTTTCCTGGTCTGGGCGGCTTGGAGAGCTAGCAAACTGTCGGATTGATGTGGGAATCGGTGCTTTCTCTTCTTCTTTGCCACCTCTGTAATCAATGCAGCAATGTAAGGAAACAGAGACAAGAAAGTTAGGGAGAAAGTTTGCTGATTTCCTCCCCCCCCCCCCCTCTCGTGGGGATGACAAGTGATGAGAAGTATTGGCAATACTACATTGCATTAAAAAAAAGGGTTAGCACATTAGAGTTTCCAATGTTTGTGCTTTATAGCAACTTATTGTCAGAATATGGACTTATTGCCAAACGCCTGAAGCATCTTCATAATAAAAGACAGTAACCTTGATGAAGCAATTATTAACAATGTATTACAGAAAGCTGGAGAGAATGATTGAGTAACCGTAGGTTAGCGGTTGATTTTAACACTTTAGGAGTTGGTGAATTAGTGTTACGTGTGTAGGACTGAACGTTGGTGTGCGTGGTAAGGAGAGTGCCTTTGTTTTTCTGGGTTCTGGGGAGGGTCTTGTGATCCTTCAAAAGATGTAGACGCGGAGAGACTTCGGGATGTGGAGGGAAAGACTGCAGCTGCTACCGCAGAAAAGGGAAGGAATAGCTCTGGTTAAAAAGAGTGGGTGTGAACTCTAGTTTATTTATAGGAACGCATCCCTGGGGGGGAAAGGGGTTTACACAGTTTTAGATTCAATTGGACGCATAATCTAAATGATACAGTCTCATATTTTAGCGGTTGAAATATTAATTTAACACCCGGTGTGAAGCTAACCATGCTTTCTGCACAGGCGCCTGCCTTTATTTCGCAGTGTGTTAAGAAGAGTAGCTGTAAGCCCAGGGAGACTGAGCTTTCTAGGAGCTTTTGTTTCCTTTGAAAACATGTTGTTTGTGTGTGTATTTGATCATTACATTAGACCTGGACTGAAGCTGAACTGGGAGATAAAATAATAATAAATTCTTCTAAATGCCCCCCTTCTGTCACGGCTTAGTTCCAGAGCCCGGGAAATATTTTTGGACCAAAGCCTTAGCTTTCATTTCCTCATTTGTATTCGGTAAACATTGCAGGACAAGGTTTTTGCCATGTTTTACATTTTAAAGCTATTATTTTGAGCGAAAAAAATGTATGCAGAGGTTCCTGAAAGTTTCTCTGCTTATCGGCTGTCTCACACATAGATAATAAACTCTATGAGGCATGACACTCTTTCAAAAATATTTGTTTTATGGCATTTTACAACCCTAAATTCGTGTGCATAAGTATTCTGGGAGAGTACTAGAAAAGAAACTGAAATGAGTGGCAACCTGAAAGATACAGGGTCGTTGTGTGTAATTCAGAGCAACAGAAAAACAAAGGTACATGTTTCTCCAGTACAGTTTCTTTACAAGAGTGTGTTTCAAGTGGAAGTGTAGAAATGGAGCATGCTTATGTTTATATTGAAGAGATTAGATAAACTAGCCTGTTTAGGGTTCTGGCATATGGCGAATGCTCAAGCCAATTTGCAGTGCACCATTATAACATTTAAATTCACACACAATGACAGGACAGAGGTGGAGGGGGTTAACATTTTGATAACTTGATAACTATTATCTTCCCTGAGAAGAATCTCCTCTTGCTTTTGTGGCCCAAAACCCAAACTCAAATAAATATGACAACCCATTTATCTTGCACCCGTTAGGGTTTACCACTTCATTGGGTATTATAATTTAAAGCCTTTTATTTCCTGGAGATTTGAGCTATAACATTTTTACTTTAGCCCCCTGCTATTTGTTTTGAAAGGAAGCAATAATTTGTGCAACCAGAACACCAACTGGGAAATGAAGAGTTGAATCACATAGTTACATTTTATTCATGCGTTTTGGGAAATGTGTCTCCTTATTGGATTTTTTTTTTTTTGGTATATTAGCTTGTTTTCCCAACAAAACTTTAACACTCTTTTATAGCTTAGTCAAACTACCGTGTGTGTACACATTTATATTTACACTGTACAAGGTTCCAGCAGGAAGAAATCCACTTTTATTCATAAAAAAAGGAAAAGCTTTAAAAAATGATTAATATAAACATGCAAGACTATCAAAAAAAAGAGGTATCATTTCTGAGCATCTACCTGAAAATGTAGTCGTTCAAGCATGCAAATTTGTCCAGTTTGACTCTCCACGTTTATTTTTTCATTTGCTTTGATATGCATATTTAATATATAGCCTCAGGCTGGATCTCATTTGGTAAAAGTTGGTGCAGGGGTGATGATGAGCCACTTCAGAAGGACAGAGACAGCATGTTGTTTCCTCTGTTTTATGTATTGGCCCACTATTCTGATCCATGGGTCTTCCCCTCATGGTTTTATTTGCACATGAAATACTAGGGGCATTTCAACTGATTGGCTATGAATAATGGTAGCCAAAAAGAAGTGTAGTTTAATTTGTTGTGTGCCAAGGTTTCTCTTGTGGAGGGGACAGTTTGTGACAGCTGTTTGTCACCCCAAAAATCCATACACCTCTATTCTTATTAAGTGGTATAAAGCTACTCTGTATGTGTCTAATGTGAATGCGAGGGGTGGTAGCGGTGACAGTGGCAGTGCTGAACTAGGAACTAAGGCAGCTCTTAGTTTTACTCCTTCACTAGACCTGAAAACAGGCATAGGGGAAAGTAACAGAAAGAATTGTAGGATTAGCCAGTATTTACCATAAGACTTTAAATGGGGTACTCAAATAGTGCACACTTCCCTTTTCAAAATCTACTGCTCTACTATTTATATAACTTAATTGGAAACCAAAACCAAAATCAACAAAGGAATGAACTATTCAGAGGTATACCTGTGCTGGGAAAAGGAGACAGCTGTAAGTGGTTGTGCTATACATGTTTGGCAATAAACGTGTTTATCGAATTTTATTTTAGTGCGCTATTAACTGCTATGTAATACAGTAAGCGTAAAGGGTCCGGGGACTTGGTAGATCAAATAGTGCAGTGCTGGCCACAAGAAGCTGAAACTTTTGTTATTACTCTGCTGTGTTTAGTAAATATAACAGCCCATAATTAGTGTTTGAATTTTTAACACCCTCATATTTTTTTATTGCTCTGAGGTATTAGCTGTAGATGGGAAGAAGGTAATTACAGCTATGCCCTGGCTGAACCAGATCAGTTAGGGGGAAAAAAAAAGAAAAGAGGAAAGAAACATTTCCAGCTGCAGCTCAAGTTGAGTTACTCAGCACAGACAATTTATTATTGTTCAATATATACATTCTGGGCCCTATCTTTCATTCTGTGTTCAGCCTAAAATATCTGTTGAGATTGCCAACAGACCTTTTTTTTTTTTTTTCCCTTTTGAGCTATTCAAAACTGCAAAATGCAATGCTCGTAAACTTTGGAGATTTTAAACCTTTTTCAAGCATATGATAACATTTTGTACTTTAATTACATTTCTTTTGTACCTGGCTTCACCTGGTGCTACAAAACTCTTTCTTTAGCGTAAACCTACTTTGAAGCCTAGTAATTCTCCCATAGAAATTTATGGCTCTCCTTCCGCTGGCTTTCGTGGGAGCAGGATCAGGGCCTCAGTCCTTTTGATATTTGTTTATATGTTCTAGTCAATTTGCAGCTGAGAGGTAATAATATACAGATCATCATTTATGAAATATAATTAAAAATGGATGGAGATATACATACATCTCTTTTTTATAAAAGGACTGCTGACAGATTAGAAATCTGATGCCTTAGCTGTAGAAGAGAAATATTAGTCTGAATATTAAACCTTTCAGCTCTCAAATGAGGAGATACTTTCATTTTGTACTTTTGGACATCCAGACATTTTACATTTCTTTAATATTTCTTCTAGAAGAATGGTCTGTGCAAATTCCTGACATCTTGCAGATGAGAAAAAAATAAATATAGGGTAATATATATCTGTTCCAGTTATATAATTAAACCTTTAGGTAAGATTTCACTGCATAATGAGGAAGTAGTTGGGGGCCTGATGCTGCAGTCTCCAGGTACGCCACGCTTTGCTGGACTTCAGTGGGAGTTTTGAGTATGGCAGAAATGCAGGATCAGACCCCAGAGTGCCCTCTCTGTTTGTAGTGTGTCAGAAGGGAAACTAAGTGCAACGATAATAAGGCGATTTTTTCTTTAATAACAAAATTTCTTAGTATGTGTCTTAAGACTTAGGACATTATGGTAGGCCCTGTGCTTTCTGAAGGGGCAAGGAGAATCAGGAACTTTCTGAGACTGTAGAGAATGTTGGATATTTCCTCTTTTTGATGGGCTAGGGTACTCTACAGTCAAAGGTACTGTACAGCTTGAATTTGAGTGTTTTAATTTTAAACTGGGCCCTTTCTAACTGAATCGATAATGTATTTCACTGTCTATTTGACACTGGCGTTCCCTTTTTGGTTTGAGTGGTCTATCAGTCTAGATTAAGTGTAGCCACACAGAATGATGTAGAAAGACAATTAAAAACCCAACAAAACCCCATTTTTTCAAGTCTCAGTTCCCTGCTGACAGGTGGATTACGTGTCTGATTTCAATCCTAATTGGAAAATACAAAGCATGCAGGTTTTCAGAACGTTGCCATGTTCTAGGAGTGTCAAAAATTCCTCCTGTCACTTTCCTCAAATGCAAAATCAAGGGACAAGAATTAACATTTGTGCATATATATACATAATAGACAAATATCTGATAGATCACAACGTCTTGTGTTTTGTTTAAATTGTGAAATTCTGATACAAAAAAGTTATATTAAATATGCATCTGTAAGAAAATAAACCTTTGAAATATCAGGAGAAGCCTTTTTAGAAAACATACATATCATGTCAAATTAGAATTTTTCATGGCTCATTTAGTTTTTGAAAATTTCTTCACATAGTAAGTTTATTATTACTGCACTCCACAACAGTCTCTAAGATACCATCCTGAACTTTATATGTACAAAACATAGACACAGATGCACACACACAAACACATGTGTATGTATGTGGCATGCTCTAGGTTTCTATGTCTGGCATAGTATATCATCTTTTGATATACAGTGGTACCTAGAGACAGATTTTTGTGGTATCAGTCTCATCAGTCGTTCCACTGTGTTTATAGGTGTCACTTGTAAGAGCAAGGTAAGCAGGATTTGGCTTGTACTTGAGGGGGAAAATGCCATCCATATCAGCAGTTCAGTTCAGTTTTGTGTTTGCAAAATTAATTTACCAGAGTAACATCCAGAACTTTGAGTCCAACCACCTTCACAAAGAGCGAGCTCTATAGCCGTTGTAGTTTCTTTCATGAAAGTAAGTTTTGTTTCATTTGTTCCTGCAAGATCAATGGTTCTGTCCATTTCATCTGATAAAAGGTAAGGGCCTGATCCTGTCACAGTTGTGTTCTCAGAACTTCAGTTAATGCCTGTGGGCCAAATCCTGCTCAGCTTCCTCACATGGGTATCAGCTGGCCTGATTGATTTTACTTGCCAGTTATAAATGAGAAGCAAATTCCTTATGGTTAATTGAGTCTTTAATATCACCATAAAAAGCAGTGTGAGATCAGAATCAGCCCTAGAGGGACTACACAGACTCCCCAAAAATTAGCCAGACTTTACTCTGGAAATTCTGGGCGTACAAAGTAAGAACTGTAATTTAGCAGAAGGTTATCCTGTATCATATTTCTCTGTTGCAACACCTCTGTTCAAGAAATCCTGTAGCAGTTAAAAACTCTTACAGTTTCCACCAGATTTGCAGCATCGACAAAAGAGTAACGCATCAGATTTGCTTTGTATATCAGGAGACTCTTGTCCTTTCTGTTGCTCTTTTCTAGATTTAGCAAAATTCAATGGTGGTGCTAAATCATTTTTTTTTTAAACTTTGAAGGGAAAAAACACTGGCAAAATGTGTTTTCTAGGGAAGGCTGTGTGTGTAAATGAGAAACAGTGGATAGCAGCGGAGTGATCTCCTGTGGCCCTGCTAGTACAAGCTTTCCCCATATTGTCTCCTGCTTTTATATTAATTACAACTTGCATTATCAGCTGTGAGCCTGTAGCCCAGCAAATAGAAAATACTGCCCCTGGAGACCTAGCTTCTTGTATCTATTTTCCATCTCCTTCTATTGTGCTCTACTCAGTATTCACTGCTTTTCTCCTGGTAACACTGCTCTTTAACACAATTAGGCAAGAGCAAGAGGAGCACCATATTTGACTCCCAATTATTAAAACTACTGGGAATAGATACATGTGTGCTCTTTACCTTCTATGGTATCTGACTTTAGTTTAGGTCGTATATGTGTGAAAATTTTATAGTTTGTACACATACACGAAACAGGCCATCTCATTTTGGCAGACATCATCTACACTCTTCAATGCGTTTCTGCAAAGTATATTACTAAACTTACAAGAAGATATGAGAAGCCATGCTAACAGGTTGTGTAATTTATCTAAAGCTATCTGGTTTTCTGTTGGTTTTTTTGTTTGTTTGGTTGGTTTTTTTTTTTCAGTGTGACAGCTTAATACAAATTTCATTGAAATTACTAGAAAAATTGCAATTAATGTTAGCAGGCTTTAGATCAGGATCTCTTTAGGTACCTAAACTATACTGATAAAGTGTTTCCAGTGAAGTACACTTTAGATGTGTCATTTGGTCCCATTTTTTCGTGAAGACATACATAAAATAACTACTTAGGATTAAGCATTTGGCCAAGAAGTTTTTCTTGAGGGATGTAAAGTTGGAAACAGTCTAGGGGAGAAAAAGAGAAGTTCACTGACACATACAGTGGTCTGAGTCCAAAGCAAAAGAATGCTGCCTTTTAATGAGGCTGTAAACTACACCCCTAGAGTTTTTTGTCATTTTTTATAATATTAAAGCTGAGCTATTTCCCTCCCTTTCAAATTCCTCTAACATTCTACAGTCGCATCTTGTAAATATCCCATCTTATCATTTCTGTCCTTCAACAAAATTCTCCCAAATTACTTCCTCAATAAATCTGTGTCACAAGAAATACATTGAATTCCCAATCAATACAGTCTGTCTTTCTAAAATAGGAACTACAAACTGAGGTCAAGAACAACCTAGCCTGGTAGAGACTGCAAGTGTTTTCAGCTGTGGGAAGTCTTATTCAGTGATCCTTTCCAAATTGTTCTGGTTTTGAAACAGAAAGGCCGGTTTAGCTTTTGAAATGCTGTATGATAGGTTTTGAATGACATTTGCCTTAAAACATAGCTGAGGTGTTACCAGTTAATTATTGTAATTTTCCTATGTGTGATAAGGAGTTCCAACAGCAGCCAGCTTAAGAGAGCCTGCAGTGCATAAAATTAACATAACTCACTGTGTTCCCTGGAAAGTTTAGCCTAGGTGAACATGTTGCAATTATTACATTTTCTAAAATAAGGTTCCAGCCTGATGTTGTTGGAGGGCTAAACTCATGCTATGCTATTGTTTCTTTCCTTTTTCATGTATTTCTTCTAGCTCTTTATCTGATTACCATCCGGCAAACAGCTGATGCTAAGAGGCTGCAGAGGGCTGAAGAGCTAGCTCCTGTCTGCAGTTTGCCTTCAGCTTGAAGCTATTTGAGTGGCTTCCTAACGCAGAGATAAAAAGAGAAGCTCATAGGCACAACTGTGTTTTAATCCAGGCTGTAAAGAAACTTGCTCAGTTTTTGCATTTTAGTTTCATCTGAACTTTTTACTAACCTAATTTTCAAGAATTTTTTTAATAACATCTGGGATGTTTGAACTTTCAAGACTTCTCATCTTTCTTTTTGTGTTTCTTTCCACCTGACTCTGTAAAATGATGGTAAAATGGTTTGTGTTTGTTTTTTTTTTTGTTAAAGGAAATTGTGGGGGTTTACTGTATTAATAGTGATTTCTTAGACGTAATTCATGAAACAACCTCAATTAATATAAAATGCAGCTTTTTTTGTGAATTTTTTTTTCCTGTTGTGGTTCTGTGTGAGAAAAAGTAGACCTATATTCTAGGTTTTGGAGGGAGTGGTGGTTTTGTGCCATAAGTGCTGTGACGCTGTCTGTTGTGCTGATAGGTTAGGCGAATTTCAGATCCTGGCCTGTCTTCTGGTTTTACTCATGTCTTCCTGCTGTGGAACCATGTACGTGGGTGCACATGTGTGTCTGTGTAAGGTGAAGGGGATTTGGATCCTTCTTACCCTTTGGTCACCTAGGGCTTTACTGGGAATCTTTTGAAGTCATGGGCTCTTCCCTTTGTTGCGATCTGGGTCAGGTCTGTTAGATTTATGTTACTGGGTATTGTAGCAAGCCGTTATTTGGCAGTTCTATTTTGTATTGCTGTAGAGCATGTGGTACTAATCAGTGCTAGGAGATTACTTTGAGATGTTTCAATATATATTTTTGGGACCTGATTCCAATCACACTTACAATGAATTTTACAGTAGGTAGATCAGTTGATTTTGTTGAACTTTTTCCTACTACATGTCGGGGTAGATGAGGTCAGAATCAGTCCTGCTCAAAGAATTTAACCAAACTCGTCTCTTGCTGTTTTCAGAATCTCCTTGTGCTTTAATAGCCCGGTGTTATTTCCCAACGCAGATTTAAGACACAAACATAAGAAGCTTTTTTTTTTGAGGGGGGATTTTTTATTTGTTTTGTTGTTGAATTATTATAATGAACTTGATTTAAGTTGTCACATACAGGTGACAAGTAATGCAGGTCGAGCCCCTAGTCTGATCTGTTTCATGTGTTCTTGCTCTCCTTTTCTGCCAGAGGAAATTCCATCTCTTGCCTGCCTTCATGTGGTGCTGATAAAGCTCTTCCTGTACAGTAGAATTCCTGTTTTCCTTTAAGCAACAGCAGGGTATTGGGAATGATCAGGAAAGGGGAGGAGGACAGGAGGAGAATACACTCAACAAAGTAGCACTAAACTGTTAACATTAAGTTTTCCTCACTTATCCTTTTAAATAGTAGGTCCTTTCTCCGGGAAAGCCAATACTCAATAAATTAGAAATCTTGCATGGATTATGTGACTAAAGTACAGTAGTTGAGGTCTGTCTTAGCCAAGTTTTGCAAACTTCTTATGTCTGTCTTCTGCATTCCCTTTTGTCGTGTTTTATGCATAGTAATATTGAAAGAATTACATAAAAATCACTGTACGTGCTATTTTATATAATCACCTGGTGGTTATTCTTGACAATACTTGTAAGAGAACTGTTAGAGTGATACATCTAGAAAGTCTTTTGAAATGTGTCATATCAAGGTGGTGAAGGTGAGGAAGCATCTTTCCTGGCATATAACAACTTTCAGAAAAAGCTTGCTTTTTCCCTCATAACTTTGGGTTTGCTTGAAGTTTTTCCATCATTCAAATAGGTGAGAGAGAGGGTAGAGTGTGAGGACACAGTCCACTCCCATACACATTCTCCTATACTTCTAGAAACAGTTTCCCTCCTCTTCCTTTCCCCTCCCATCTCTAGTCAGTCTGGAAAAACAAAGCGTGGGGAGATAATTTGCATACCAACTATCCTGATCCTAATGTGAACACCTAGTATCATAACCTGTGCAGGTTGATGCCCTCCCTCCTGGCCCCCTGTATAGCTCATTAAGAAGCTTTAAATTTTTTTTTCTCCGCTGAAATATTCTTCTGCAGAAGAGTAATTCAAACAAATCCAGACAACTCTTTGGAAAGTTTCAAAAAGAAAAAAAACCTTTCCTTTATTTTACCAAGTAAATCTTTGTACCTCCTCTGCTTGTCTTTGCGGAAGACTTATTACACTGTGCAAACAGTATCGGTGTTTGGCACATTTCACAAATGCTAATGTGTATACTTTTCCCCCCCTCCTCCCCTCTTCTCCCGGTTTTCTTTCTGTTCTTCATTTGCTATTGGAATGGGAACTGTGGAAAAAATTCCTTGGCACTCTGACACCAGAATCCTTCATCTTGGAGAGACCACGATGATGCAACCTCAACGCACTCGGCAGGCACACCGGGGCCCTCCAGTGGGGGCCATGCTTCCCAGAGCGGAGACAACAGCAGCGAGCAAGGTAAAAGGTCAAACTTTTTCCCTCCACAAAGTAGGCATGACTAAAATAACTCCAGCTTTTTTTATTATATCAGTACATCTGCCTTAGAGTAAACATGGAGTGGCAGACTTGCAGTATAATCAGCTGTAACTTAGGGAGACGGTATTTCCTTTTCCTAACCCACTTAGCTGCATTTTATTATTATTTCAACGTGAAATATCTAATCTTCAAACAAGCTTTGTAATAACAATTGATTAGTTCTGCCAATTCCTTTACAAATTTAGTTATCTACAGTTTATTTTTGTGTGGTGTAAGTAAATATAATGGCAGACATAATCTCCAGCTGTGATGCAGTTGTTTGAGCTGGGTTATAGACAGAGAATTTAACCTGTAGTTTTAGGTGGGGAAAAGACTCCTATATGAAGTTATGAAGCTGTTAAATTATATGAAGTAGAAGCAAAACCTGAATTGGACAGAAAAATGTTTCTTGCAATGTTTGCTTGTACAGACTTGTTTCTGCCTCTGAAAACCTGAGTTCAGAATGGTAAATAGAGATGTACCCAAACTGCAAAAGCTCTGCTGGATCTATACAGTGAAGCCTTCTCCAGGGTTCAGGATGTTTGATTATTATTTCAGGGTTTTTTGTTTTATTTCCTACTGCATTGCACCTTGTGTGTGGTCACCTGCATCCATGCTGAGTGAGTGTCAAAGGCTGTCATTTTGATATGGTAGTGTTTTATACTTGCTCATTAGACATATAAGTGACTCCAGAAGGTATAAGTCTGAGACTCAAGCCTCCAGTGCTAAAAAGTTGTGTAAAGATGGTCTATTGTCACTCTTGGATCTAGACTCAGAATTTACATTTTTAAGACCAAAGTTTAAGGTGGGCACTGTTCTTGTTTTTCTTTGTAAACACGGTAAGCCTCAGCTAGTGAGACATTACCTTTATAAGGTCTTACGACATGTTGTCTCCATCTCGTGCATCTGCAGCATTTTGCCATGGCTTTGCCCTCACATGGAGGGTTACACGCACCAAACGGAGCCAAGTGACAGGTCTGCGATCCAACTAGCTGCGTGGGATCCCAAAACCGGAGAGGGGAAGAGCATTGGGGGCTAGAGCTGCCGTGACTAGCCTCGTGCTACGGGCTGCTTCCCACCGTGATATTCGCCGCGCTTAGGCGGCAGAGCTGTTATGTGATTTCCCGTCTCTCACGTGGCCCACTGCTTGGCACGGAGCTAGATCCCCTCGTCTGTCTCACGATCTGGTGTCGTACGTGTTGTGATTTGAGGAACTTGCAAAGTTTGTCTCTGGTAGAGCGGTTTGGGTTTGTCTCCTATTTGTAGGAATTGTTTATACATTTGTAATCTTGATGCTGATAGAAAGCAGCCATGGCACAGGGTGTGATCCAGCTCCAACATGAGTCATGCAGGATTTTTTTCTACGTGGTTGGATTGGAGCTGTATGAGGCCTAGAGTGAACTGTACAGTTTCAGCAGCTAATGAAAGGGAGAGCTTGACTGCGAAGCAGCAAATCAGTGTTAGGTCTATTAGCTGGCCATAGACTTTACTGTTGATCAAGTGTTTATATTGTATATTGTGGCTAACATGCTTGGTGTAGCAAATGATCATTTACAGACTTAAAAATTACTCCTCTGAGTCATCTGCCACAGCGTGTTCATTCCACTCCTAGGTAAGAAGTTTCCTCACACCTGTATCTCCGCTCTGTTCCAGCAGCCCCTTACCAATTAGAAGAGTTTCTTTATTGAGCCGTGCTTGATGTAAAGAAATCCCTTGTATCAACATCCAGGGATCCTGCATGTCACTAGTGTCTGATCCCTTGTCATGTAGCTCGGGGTGCTCGAAAAATATTGCTAAGTATAAGAAAAAGCAGTTGATGATCACTACACCAACTTCGCATTGGAGACTGAGTTTTCTGGTAATATATATGATTTAAACAAACCTGTTACACTCATTTCTGCAGAAGGGGAACAACTGCTGAAGGGCCAAATCAGTCACTAGTGCTGTCTGGTGTAGTGGAGTAAAACACTGCTAGTACGCTTCCCTTTGTGCTCAGTTGGGTCTTTTAAAGGGAAGCAGTCGTCCAGTGGCAAATCAGCATTACACTCAGCTGCTGGCAGCTGAAAGATGTATGATCCTACAGCACCAGCAAAATTCCCATTGGAGACAGCTTTGGATTGCTCTCCCCCTCTCAAGCCTGGGAAAGACTAAAGAGAGGGAGGCCTGTATTGAATTTTCCTTATGCTTCCTTGAGGGGGGCAGGATTTACTTCATAACTCATGAACTGGCAGTGAGTCAGACCCAGGCAATGCTAAGATGGGTAGATGCCCTCTTGAGCTATTCTGGTGCAGTTACTTATTTGGGTCGACTTGGTTTCCCTGCAGTTTTGTCAAGACCTTCCACAGATGCTGCTTCAAGTATTCACAGAATCACAGAATCACAGAATCAACCAGGATGGAAGAGACCTCAGGGATCATCGAGTCCAACTGTTGCCCTTACACCACCCTGTCAACTAGACCATGGCACTAACTGCCATGTCCAGTCTTTTCTTAAACACCTCCAGAGATGGTGGCTCCACCACCTCCCTGGGCAGCCCATTCCAATGTCTAATAACCCTTTCTGTAAAGAAATTCTTCCTGATGTCCAACCTGAACCTCCCCTGGCGAAGCTTGAGGCTATGTCCTCTTGTCCTATTGCTAGTTGCCCGGGAGAAGAGGCCAACTCCCACTTCACTACAACCTCCCTTCAGGTAGTTGTCGACTGCAATAAGGTCACCTCTGAGCCTCCTCTTCTCCAGGCTAAACAGCCCCAGCTCCCTCAGCCATTCCTCATAGGACAGACCCTCCAGACCCTTCACCAGCTTGGTCGCCCTCCTCTGGACTCGCTCCAACACCTCAACATCTTTCTTGAAGTGCGGGGCCCAGAACTGAACACAGTACTCAAGATGCGGCCTCACCAGTGCCGAGTACAGAGGGACGATCACTTCCCTAGACCGGCTGGCTACACTATTCCTAATAGAGGCCAGGATGCCATTGGCCTCTATTCGACTTGCCCCAAAGGATTTATTGGGAATGGGAGCTCATTAGAGAGTCTTGGGTTACATTAGCAACTTATGGTCTCCTCCACTGATGTGTGATGGCAGCAGAGATTGGTTCAAACTAGAGTCAGTCTCTTCTGGCTCTCGGGAGCATTCTTTTCAGGGGTCTCTGCTTTTGCCTTAAGTCTATGATGTGCAGCTTGTGATATATTTTTTTTTTTTTTTTTTTGGGGTACGGGGGGAAACAAAAAGGAGTTGGGTGAGAGATGACATTATTTTTGCAGACTTTCTCTGCATGAGGTAGGTCTATTTATTACACAGAATAATCCATCCATAATTCTTAAAGTTAGAACCAAACAAAAAAGTTGTAGGCATTTTGTCTGTGTATGGAGGACAGACAGTCTCTCCACGACATGCCCTTTGGCATCAAAAGGGTTAATCTAGTCAATGTTTGGTGTTATTAGAAACATGCTGGCATTGAAAGAGTTAAGGAAAGGGCCTTCAGGCAGTAAATGTTGAAAGATTATCCTAATTTTATTAGTGGTGAGTGTCTACGTTGTTCTTAACATGTCACCTCACTTGTTCAACAGAAAACTAAGCTATACAACATATTGATCATCTAGCAAACCAGAGTACTAGTGACCTGCAATCTACCAAGCATTTATTGACTTTATCCCAGTTCAGATCCACAAATGCAGATCAATGCTGTGTAATACTATTTTAGAGATTAGTAATTATGTAGTAGGTCTGATCAACTTTCCCCCTGCCTTGGAAAGAGAAAGAGTTAAATATATCCAATAATAAAAATAAAACACTCTAAACATCACACAAAGGAGAAAAAGAAGCAGCTGATTTAATGGTCTAATGAGGCCATCTTCCAGAGACTTGTTTTGTGTAGGGCTTGCTTTGACCTTTCACTTTGCTCAGGAGCCCAACGCTTCATTTTTCACATTCTTGCAATTACGTTAACGCTTCAAGCATTTCTGACTCCAAGTCAGCTAGCAACACCAGGCATAACTCAACACTGTGAGTTTTTCCTCTCTCTGTAGATTCATTAACAGGTCACCGAGGTCCCAACTGAAATTTAAAACTGACTGGTTCTGTTGGGTTAGCTGAGTTATAGCAAGGGAGATGGCAGGAAGGGGCTGAGAGAAGGGGAGGGGAGAGAGAAGACCCTGGGGTTTTTGCCAGGGAATATATGTGTAAAAACCCTAAGTGGAAGATTAAAAGGTGTATGTAGCTTTATCATCCACCCTTTTCTTTGCAGGGGAAAAAAACACATCTGAAAGTCTTCTGGGGTATAGTGTTTTCCTTATTCTTTGTGAAACAAAGTGAAAATGGCCACTGCCTTTACATACAAGGTTAAACAACTTCTAGAATTCAGCATCCATTTGTACCACAGTGATGGATATGACACTCCCAGACTTTAATTCCTATTTAAACTCTTTATGGGATATTTCAAAAAATTAATATGGCAGATTATGCATGAAAAGTGGAAAATAAATCTTTTTAAGGTTTAAAAACATGTGGTCTACAGGAAAGCACCAGGGAATAGTTTCAGTTTCATATTTTACAGTACCAGGATTGTATACCTGATTTGTCATATTCTTAGTTCAGTCACTCAAAGGGCCTGATCCAGCCACATCAGATGGAGGCTGTGTCTCTTCAGGACCTTTCAGGAAGTTCAGCATCTTTTTAGGATTAGGCCTGGGGTGATAAACTTGACCATAAGTGAAAAGCCAGAGACAAGAAACTACTTCTAGGTTATAGAGCAGTAAAAATTATAAACAGGCATCACATCCACTTTGCCTTACCCATGTGAGAGGTTCATCGGTGTGTGTTTTTTTTGGTTTGGTGTTTATTTTTTAGGTGGAACTCCTTGTGTTGAATGAAGACAATCTGCCCCTTTATAAATAACATCTGAGACTACTTTCTAGGGCAATATCTTAAAGTAGGTTTGAAACACTTTTGTGACAGCTTGATGTTTGTCCCACAAATTTGTCCACAATGGTTTTCTGTGGCAAAGACTCACCATTTGGTTTAGGGCAAAGTAAACTAAGTTATTAGCTGAAATTATGTGTTCATACCAGGTTACATCTCTGGGTTGATGCATGCTGGAAAAATTAGGTAGTCTATTTCTTATTCATATTATACCATCTTGTAATAATGATGGTATACAAATTAAATTTATTTACAAAACTAGCTGATAATGCCCAAAGGCCTGTCCTAGTATTGAGACTCTACAGAAACTACACCAAGCTTTGAACCAAACTCCAATAGTCAGAAAAAGGAGATTATTATGACAATTAGAGATTATCATTTGTTATGTCATTAATAATAAAAAACCCAAACACATTCATGTAAAGTCTTTGGGAGTTTAATATCCAAAAGCTAATGCTAAAACTTCTTTTTCCTGGTGCTGTATGTATAGGTAAGGCTGTTGAGGCTAGTACAGATATTTATCATGAGGATTCAAAACATATTTTTATTCCTTTGTATTTTTACCTATAAAGCTATAGGGTATGGTTTTATTGGAAGAGAGCTGTCTTTTGTAAGAAAGAAAATTCCTAATAGAAAGGCTCAAACATCCAGACTGTGAAAAATCAAACTTGCTAATAAATAATGCTTCACTGGAGACGCATTATTTCAGAAAGCATAGCTTTCATAAAGGTGAACTGTATGAAGTATGAAAAACTCTTAAAGAACAATGACTTTTTTCAGCTGAGGAAGATACAGGAAGAGAGTAGCCCTTATTAATTCATCTTTTCCTTTCAAGTTTGAGGGGCCTGTCCTTGTGTTGATATGTATGAGTAATTCCCATTAATGGTGATGGGAGTTACGCATGTGCACTGACAGAAGAATAGATCCCTTAGTGTTCAAAGCACGTGAAATTTACATTTTTTCCATTGCTGTAATTGAGATGTCGACAAATTGGAGAATATTGATGAGGCTTTGTTTTAAGTATTTCTTGCCAAGTTTGCTTTATTTTTTCATGGTTTCAACAATGGTGTGGGTTCAGCAGCAATGAATAATAAGGGTAGAGTAAAGATAACTTTGTATTTCAATATTTTGATGTGCCAATATGAAATAAATTGTCTTAGGCAAATGGAATATGCTGTTTTAATCATTAGCTATGCATGAAAGAAAAATTGATGTTGACATCTTTGCTGTAAAATCGTTGTAATGGGGCCTTCCTTACAATTCATTTTTGTAAAATTCATTTTGTACATTTTGCAGCAATTGAACAATCCCTGCACTGTGAATAGGCAGAATTCCCAGAAATACTGAGACAGTTGGCCCAGTAACTGCTGAGCTCACACTGCACACCACATGCACATTAACCATAATGATGCCAGAACCAGCTTAGCTAAATATAGCCACATTTTAGTATCCTCCCATCCTTTCTTTTCTTTCCATCTATTGCGTGTACGAATACATCTTTTTGCAGTTTTTGTTTGATTGCTGGAGTCAGGGAACATTTATGTCCCTACCCACTATTCAATAAGTAACATTAAAACTTCATAGTGAACCTTTGCTTCATTATACAGTTTTCTAATAATCAGGCTGGTGGCAACTGCAGATTCCTCACCTTTTATTAAATTAAAGCTCAGAATGGGGAGAAGGATTTAACTATTATACTTGTATTTAAGATTCTTACCTCACTCTTAGCTTTTAATCCATGTAGGTTTTTATATTTAGATATAGATTAGAAATCTATATATGCATTAGAAAACATTTACTTCTATATTGGAAGTATGTTGTGCTGGGGTTTCAAATACAGCCTAGGAAAACTCTTGTCAAAGGAATGTTTTCATAGTGGCAGTAATCTCTTTAAAATAACTCTAAATACAATATGACAGATGCCATCTGGAATAATCTTTTGCTAGTTGCTTTCAACTTTTATTTTTTCCTACAGCTAAGTTCATCTAAAACTGGTCACTTACTGTTAAGGTAAACATAGTGAACTCTTTACATCCTTTTGTACATGAATGTTCAGAGAAAATAACTAAACAATTTTATTAAGAGATAGTTAGTGTTGAGATGTTTGCCTCTGGCTTCATCTTTCTGGGTGTTTTTAAATACATGTATGTGTACATGTGCATATATATATTTATATATTTGTATTTGAAAATGAAAAAGGTAAGATTCCCCCCTAGGCCATTCTTTCCATCTCAGATCCTACTGAGCCTAACCCAATTTGCCTCCAAATGTTAGATAACATCCCATTTGCTTAACTATAATTGTATGTTTGTTACAATATTAATGGTTTCATAACGCAACACATTCGAACATACAGTAGCAAGTGCTTAAATGTCTTCCTGTGTTGTTACAGGCTGACTAATTTCTTCCTATATATGTCAACTTATTTGAAAGATCTAGTGTTGGAATCTCTGGATTTTTTTTTTTTTTTAACTTAGTCGTGTAAAGGGATGTCTCCTGATGCCTGTTAGAGTTTAATTTAGAGTAGTAATTAAAGTTGAATACTGCCTCATAAACAAAAGATAAACAATAAACCAGCCACGTTCCCTGCTGTTTCATAGCTTTCTTTCCCAGATGTTTTAGCCTGATAATTTTTACACAGTGAACTACCTTGCATAGAGTGCTATGGACAGAGGTCAAAGCCTGGTTCTTTGTAATAGGTCTTTAAAAACTTTTTTAGTAAATGAAATACTACAGAATTTTCCTTTATGTGGCTGATAAAATAGTCAGATAGTGAAGGACACTCATTAATTGACTTTTTAATTCTCTTGTTTAACAAGACGGCACTAATTAAAAAATACCCACAAAATTTCTTTTAATTGTTGATGACCAAGGAATGTTGCTATTTCTTAATATTAGGGTGCCTGGATAGTACGTTAGAATCTTCTGCATCATCCTGAAAAAATAATTTAAAAAACAAAACAAAACAAAACCAACCCTTCACGTTGATCTTAAGCAACGAAGGAAATGTTTGCAGTGGAAGGCTTTTAATTTTTCAAACTGCTCCTCAGGCTGCCGGAACTTGTGTGTTCATCTCTGGACCGCTCCTCTGTCAGCCATGATCCTTCTAATTGCCAGGTACCAGTAGGCCGCTCGGCTGCAGAAGCCATGTTATTTTCACTGGGTGGGGTAATTACTGAAAGCTGAGAATAGCTGCACTAAAGACACAGGGATACTTTCATGATGCCATTAGCATAAGAGTGGGTAAATTATTCATGCCAAGTGAGGATTCTATGGGGAAAAGTATAGTTAATGCACATAGTTTTTAAATGTATCCCTTTCTGCTCTGAGACTAAATTCTTGCTGGATTCAGTTCTCAGACATTTACGGGAAAGCTCTAGTGGCATGTTAGATGCAGTTCATCTCTCTCTGTTTGCAGCGCTCTCAATAGAGACCATCTGGCAAGGATCCAAAAGGTGATTAAACAAAATGATCAGCTCTTGTTGCTGAGTTACATGTCCAATACTCTGGATTAAAAAACATGACCCACAACAGTCAGCTAACATAATTTTTTTTTCCCTCTTTCCCCTGTAAGAATTCAGATGGTCCACAAATGTCTATGCCATCTTTGTGTCCTTATGGCCCATAATCATGAACAGGTTGTGCAAATGGCTCTTTCTGTAACACGGTCTGTTCCAGCAGCATAGAAACATTTCATATTAATTGGGTCAGTCTAATGTTCATAATGACATGGGGAAAAATTACCCAAATGTGTTCTTATAGTCAACACTTAAAATGCGCCTTTCTCCTATTAGAATGTGAAATTTGACATCAGGCTCATGTGGCTGATTTATTTTTTAAGATGCAAGAAAATCAAAGCATGACACTGTCATCTGCTGAAAATAGTTTAAAGCCCCTTCTAACCAAACAAAAAAAAGCCCGGGGGAGGGGCGGGGGGTGGGATATGAGGTGTGGTTTAACACCACAATCAGGGACGAATTTACAGTGCTATTCAGAAGAGTACTCCCTTATCATAAACAAGCTGAAAATCACACTGAATCTAACTCCCAATTAGCTCTTTCTTTGCTCGCAGAGATCAGCAAACATGTCCTCCTTACGCCGTGATATGTTGCCTTTGAGTCAGAACATTTGTATACCTTATGTCATATTCAGAATTTAAGGATTAACACTATATATTTACCAGAAATATATACCCAGCTAATCAGCAAGGTAATTTTTCAAACTAATCACTTCAATGCCTGAGTTAAGGTAAAAATGCCAAGACTGTGAATAGGGGACATATGTATCTTATCTTTTTGGGGTTGCACCAAATGCCAAGTACTAGTGTAAATTCAACAGAAACCAGACATTGTTGGAAAGTAATTAAAGAAATATTGAAATTAAACCTACCATATGAGTGAAATATTTGTAGGCCTACTTTGTTGCATACATAACAATTTGCATGGAATTGAACAGTGTTTCTTTCTCTTTTATTTCTTGAGTTATACTTTGTTAAATATGAGAGAGGAATCACCTCTGTGTATTCAGCCATAGGATCAAAGGGATCTTTTTCATGCTGAGGATGTTTACAGTCCAAAATCAGCAGGTTTACTTAGAGGAGAAATGTGTTAAAAAAATAAAAAGGGAAAAAAATTTAAAGCCTCCAAACCTACGCCAAGAAAAATCAAATTCCACTTTTGAAAGCTTAAAAGATCCACTGAGGCTGTCAGCTCTCCTTACTGTGCAAGGTGAAAGCAGTAGGTAAAAGGCAGAGACATGTCCAGAGTGCTCGGGGAGGGGAGGCCAGGCTCCCCCAGCATCAGTGCAGCGTGGCAGATGAAAGGGACCCACATAGCCTTGGGGGGCTTAAGGCTATTACAGGGCAACTCATGCTCTGTTATCATGCTGATTTTCAATTGATTTTTGGCTGTACAGTACTTGTTGAAAGCCCTTGAGAGCATCAAACACTGCATTATGGCACTATACATTGTAATACGTGAGCCTATTGTCTTTACTTTGCCTGAGAAGAGGAGTGCTAACCACTCCGGGATTGCTCCAGCTTCTGAGCAGCTTTTACATCTGGGGAACTAGGACAGGTGAAGGAAATTTTACAGCTGTCTTTAGTTGGCTCTCAACGTGATTTGACGGATTTGCTTGTAGTTCTGAATTTTCAAACCAATCTGATTTTGAATTACTGTAAAACATTGCTTTTAATTTATAAAATCACTTCTCATTTAAGTAACTGATTGCAGGGTACTAATAAACACAGGTCTGGCGTCTAAATGTACGTTCTTCTTTCTCAAACTTGTTGTATGATTCCTTTAAGTAACTGATACTGGAGGTTGTTAAAGTTGGAGGTGAGGTTGCAGGAAGCCTTTTATAGGCTAAAGTGAGCAATTTCTCCCATTTTCTACCTTCTCCTTTCTTTACTTACACTATTGTATCACTCAGGTAGGTTTTTAATTCACTAAAAAAATCAAGCCTTCTGCACATAAGTCTTGATAACCTGAAGATTTTTAAAATCAGATGAGTGTCTATATATTTAGGATATCATATTCAAGTAAACGCTTACCATTTTAACCAGCGGTTTCTACTGGCTTGTGTAAGTCTTTGTGCATGCAGTAGATGTAGTAAATGAATATTTTTAAATGTTTACAGGAATAAAAATGTAACACATGTAGAAACTCAGACTTGCAACTTTCTGGTGTTATGGGAACTCTAAGAAAGTGGTATAGTCACAAGGTTAGGATGATACCAGGAAACAGTGACAGCCACCTTAACTACCTTGCTAGCTGCAGGCACGATCCAAATAACAAGTATCTTCACTGGGAAGACATCTATTATTTTGGTGACCTGCCTGTAGCTCCTCAGTTTGTTGCCATGAGGTAAGGATATGGCTGGCTACCTAGGAGCAACTCACTGCAGAACCGAATCCGACAGGACCTTGTGTAAGTTACGTGCCCTCTCTGGTGCGCATTCTTCCCTACCTGTACATTGGGCACAAGAGTACTTAGATGTTGCATGAATGTTGTGAAATGGTCCTCTCTTGTCAGTGGATTGCTCTGATATTCCAGGAATGCAGGGTTATGTAGAAAATTCAAGTGCATTCTTGTATTGGCCTGCCTGAATTCCATAAAAGAAGCACTGTATATAGTGCATTTGTAAATTGTATTGCTTATTTTAACACTTCCTCTTTTTTCAACAAAGGTGAAAAAAGATGAATGAAATAGCCTTGATCTTTAACTTCATATTGTTTTTAATTAATAAGACTTATGAAATGAGCAATAAAAGATTACATGGATCACATCACGAGTTCTTTAATGATATTTACACAAAGATGAGAAGTCAAAAGTTATGTTTCCCATGTTTAAAAAATTGTTGTATCACTAAATATGTGTATTCCTTGTTTAGTGTTTTGCTTGTTTTTTTTTGTCTCCCCCTGAACAAGCATAGTAAACGTAGAACAAGGAAAATGTGATTCTGAGTTCATGTTTGGGTCTTAGGGATCTAAGGGTAATGTTGGTTTAGAACAGGATTGTACAATGCATTGTTGTGTAGTGTTTTTTTTTTTTTCTCTAGGATTTTCTTAGTACTCTAGAGCTACAGAACAGGTTGTGATGTTTAGTGACCTTGCACATCAGTAGTTCTGTCTTTTAAACACGGACATTGATTTTTCTCATCCTGGCATAAGAAGCTCTAGCATACCCCCTGCTCTGCTGCCTAAGAGGTTTCAGCATGTACACAGGCAGTGGTGGCTAAGAATGAAGGCTTAGGGACTGGCAGCAATATCAGGAACAGTCTGCTTCATATTTAGAGGTTTTTCGTTAGCTATGAAACACAGCGCACCCATTTTCCTGCAGAGAGAGAATTTATAACATTTTGTGTAACTATTTTATGGTTATTACTACTTTTAGTCTTAATAAACATACCAATCTAGATTTAGTAACCTGGGTTTCTACAGAACTTAGAATAACATTTTAAAATGCACCAACTAGTTGTCTTGATCAAGTTAGTTCTTGTGAAAGGTCTGCCTTTTGTTTATGGGTCAGTGGTGGACTGTCCGGAGAAGGTTTGAAGGAAGGGGGTGGGAATCGGTTAAAAGCAGTTGTTCCTCCTCAGAGGAGAGAAGAGAAAGACACCATCCAGAGAAGATCCTGATCCTTCTTGTGTGGAATCAGTAGCAAAACCAGGGGCATTACTGCTTTCAGATATGCAAAGTTTGAGTCAAACACATTCAAATAAATGAAAGCAAAGCATGATTCTCTTATCTTAAACACACAGAAAAACCCTGTTCTGAAAATTCCCATAGAAACGACTGCTATTAAGACACATAAGATCTATAAAAAGACAACCATAAAGGTCTTCCTAATATTTTGAACAAAATTTCATCATGCCTTACATTTTAGAGGACAAATAATAATAAACACAGGCTTTTTTCTTATTTGCACGGAAAAGTTTTGAATCACTTGTTTCCTCTGGTGGTTTTTAAATGTTAAAGTGAGCTTCAGAGAAAAATAAATTTGTGCTTTCAGTTTGGTTCATTTCTTGAAATACCAACATTTTTTCAAAACTGTTGGAGAGAATAAACTTACTCAGTAAACTCAAAATTACATTTAAGGAATTTGACTGCTGCTGTTTGATTGTACTCAGTATAGTAATTCACCTCATGTGCAGGTGTGTGTGGAGTTGAAGGAAGTAAATGATTCTTCTTTTCCTACTGTTACATATGGGTGGCTTATAAGTGACAGCCCCAAAGCTTGGCTGTGTTTGGGTTATTTGTGAACCCATCTTTACCCCAGCATAAGGAGCAAACACAGGGGAATAATCTGGTGGCAGAGTTGGCATGATGGCTCCGGTGCCCCTACTCCTACCTCCAGCTGGGGTAGTGAGCACAGGAAAGAGCAAGACAAAGTGGTTTCCCTGTGCTCCACTAACTTCCCAGCTGCTCTGAGTCTGAAGTCCATTGCTAACTCCAGATGCTCAAACTTGCACTGAGTGCTATCCTAGACTGCTGGCCACATAACTTGTGGAAAGAGCTCAAATTATTTTATGGATGGTTACCTTTGTACACCCTTGGCACTATACATTCTTCATGCACAGGCTAGGATTGGGGTCTTCTACTTTCTTGTGTAAACAGAGCATTTGCTATAACTGACAAGGATTGGTGGTGCAGCCATGAAAGTGCGAGAGGGGAATTCAGCAAATTCTCTATTAAGATTGATTTGTACCACGAAATTTTTTTACAATCCCGGCATTTAATTCTTAAATAAGTAAAGAGCACTCTTTTCCTCATAATCTTGCATTTTACCCACCAGCTTATTGTGGCTACACTTGTTTAAGCAATTACATTTGTTCAAAGTTTCCTTGGGCCTTTCCACATGCAGCTGTAAGTTGGTCATACCTAGATTTAAGGCAGCCTCTGTTGCAGAGAGTTCAGCAGAAGTGAATATGACAAATACATGCATAGAATTTTATTGCAGGACCTGGTGTTAAGGTTTTAAATTATTTACAAGTGTAAAATTCAGGAATTTGAATGAACTCCCTGTCTGATTTTACACTTCTGCCTAAAGAGGGTGGAACATCGCTCAAATAGCACAAATCAGAATTTTTCAGCTTGGAGCTTCCTCCCTAATTCCTCCCACCTCAGATTTACCACTTACTGACGGTTCTCTGTTTCATGGGACTCCTGACCCTGTACATCTGTTAAAGGGGATAGTTCAGGATGAACACAGCCTCCTACTCAGTGGGACCGCCGTGTTCTCTTAGCTCCTACTAGATGCTTGAACAAGCAGAGGGCTTAAGGGAAATCCTTTAGCTGAGCCAAAATCTGTTCTTATTTAGGGACTAATCCAAAGCCTGTTAAATCAACAGAAAGATTTTGGTTGACTTCAGTGAGCTTTGGATCAGGCCCTTCCTTGCTAATACATCTGAAATCAATGGAGCTACATTGGGCTTCTGCCAGTGAAAAAAAGGGAGAGGGATTGCCCTTCTGCTTTATTTCTACAGTACCTAACACACTGAGGTCCTGGTGCTCAAACAGTGCTCCCAAGTGCTTCATTGAGACAGCAGTAATTTTGACTTGATTACATTACTTGGTGTTCATGGACTCCCATTCAGCTGGGTTCATGATTCAGTTGTTTAAAACAACCATGTATGCTGTGCATCCACCTCATGCCCAGGCATTATTTTGGTCTTCTAAGGTTTTATATCAAGGAATTTTTTGTAAAAAGGGAGGGTGACAGATTTTATACCAGGAAAAAAGTTGGGGGTTTTTTTTCATATTTCTGTGCTATCAGATTGTAAAGAAAGCTGTTCTGAATGAAAAATGCTCAGTCCATAGAACATGTAAAACCCAATGAGTGTAACTTTTACTGTCAGTTCACTGCCTTGAGAAAATTACTAAAGCCCCTCTCTTCTCTAGAGTCAAAAGGCTGTCACCTTTTTATTATTTCTTCATTACTGCCTTTTATTTTTATTTCTGTGTTTAACTGAAGTCCAAATTATAATTTGCAACTTGCTAAAGATTTTAATGTAATAATTAGCATTATGATGATGGCAAATATTTTTAGGCAATAAATGACAAAGGATGAAAAGATTCTATGTGTACATCAGCATGAACCTTCTGTTTTCAGAAGTGCCTGCAACAACCAAAGCAGGACCTCAGTCTGGCAAAGACTTACACATTACTTAAGTCTGTATATTGCAAGTCCTGGTAATGAAATAAAGAGGCCCACAGTAGGGTTAATATTGACCACCTCAGCCTTTGTAGGATTTGTGCTTGAATGACAAAATACCAGTTACAAGGAAGCAGATAGTTCACACAAATGTGAATAATCCACCTGGAAGTCATTCAAACAACTGTGTTCTCTGTCAGCATTTCGGCTACGTAACACATAGGACTACTACAAGTTCCTTCTCAAAAACTAGTAAAAGGAAAACTTCCTAAATACGTTTTCAATTGACACTTTCATTCTAGTCCTAAACTACAAATATTTTCCTCAAAAAGAAAGCTGGTAAGTTTTGTTTGTTTTAGCTTATTAGACTTATTAGATTTCACGTGCTTCTGAGTTCAGGTGCTTAAGAGTCATTTTGTGTGTTCAGATACTTAATATATTTCGTGCAAAACATCTGTCACCATGTGAAAATGCATTTGAGTAAGAAAAAAATTCCTGGTTCATAGTATCTCTTATTTTTTTTGTGTGTGGTAAATTTAGACATATCTTTCTAGATGCGAAGCATTAGACTTAATGCTTTGTTTTAATAGTCTTATTTTTCTTCAGCAGTGTTTATGCATTTTTGTGCAAAATGGTAGATTCCAGAATTTTAAGGTATTAAAAAATTAAATCTTGATTTAGAGATTACCAAAATATTTAATGCATATATGTGTCTTTCATTTTAGAGAAACAGGGATAGGCCAATCTGTACCAGCGTCTCAGCTGACTTACAATTTTCATGTGCAAGACTTTAAAACGAAAAAGATAACTGCAGTACTCATACTTCAGTCAAAAAGAGAAGTAACAATGGAATTTTCCAGTTAAACCAGGCATAACAAAGACTATCTTATTAGTGCTGAATGTTTGTTAGATTTAAATTACTTACAGATTTTACTGTTTTCTTTCAGTGTCTTGAAGGGACCATATCTGAACTTCCTTAAAGTTCACAAACTTACTTCAGTGGCTTGAGTTAGACATAGTTGATAGGTAACCACTGTGTGTGAGTGCCTGTGTTCATCTTTCTGTTTGTTTTTTTCTGTTTCACAGTAATTAAATTCATCCTACCCTATCCATTTCTAGAAAATCTTCTGAAGTGTATATCTGCAATGATAGATGAAGCACTTTCATTTAGCTGTGAATTGGTTATCCTAATTATTTCCCTGAGTTAGATCTTATTAGCAGTTCATATTCACAGCTTTGAGCATAGTTTGGCATAAAGTTCTGTCTATGAGCAAGGTTTTGTGAAAGAAGGGCTTTATTGATTTTTTTTTTTTTTTAAGATCTTTCATTCATTCTATTAATCTATAACTCAGGCTCAACTACAGATATGCCCCTTTTTTGTTCATGTTTTCTCTTCTGAATCTGAATTTGGGCAGGAATATGTTTCATATAGTCAGGACTTTCTAATCTAGTAATTCATCAGTGACATTCAAGGTTTGGTTTCAAACCCCTCTCTGCTTCCTTGTAAACTAATCCTACAGTCCTAGGACCACCAAAGAGAATGTCATTTTAGCTACAAGTCCACACTGTCAGAATTCACATTTACTGTATGCCAATTAACCCTCCTTTAAGCTCTCCTAATTGTCTATCAATCTGGTTTGTTTAAAAGAAATTAGCTGTCCTTTTATTTTAGAGGTAGTAAAGAATTTTACATCTTTCTAAAGCAATTTTCTGCATTCTTACCGACTTCATTGATGTGAATGTAAAGTACAAAATAGGTCAAATTCTGACTTCAGTTGGAGTTGATGGGAGCACAATCTGTATACTTGGAAGCAGAATTGATTCAATCTTGGTATGCCTGTGCAGCAAAAAAATCTTATCTCTATATAATTTGTCTTCATATAATCAGAAAATATAGACTTGAGTTTGTTTCTCATGTTATTTTCTATGACTGCCTTACATGAGGTCAAAGGAGCTCCTTATGTTCTTGGTAGGGATGTGTGTGTATATATTTTTTTTTCTTTGTTTATTCGCATATAAACATTTTACGTGCTTCCTTAGAGAATTTCCTTGTAAGGTTCAGTTGTTCTTAAGAGACTGAGAACTTGTCTAGCGCATAATTTGTAAACTATGCAAAGAGCGCGCTCCAGCTGAGGCAAACCCTAGAACATTTCACATGGACCTGTTTTGCTTGCCACTGTAGTACTCTTGGACATAAGGGCCCTAGTTTGAACTGCGGATGTAATGAGCAAGATACGCCCATGCATGGTCAGATGTTCAGTGGGGGATCCATGTATTGGTGTTCTGTTCCAGTCTTTCATGAAACAGCTGTTTGTCACAGCATGGCTCATTTTATTTTAGATCATTTGAGAAGGATATTGCTTCTGAACCCCAAAAAACCCATATAACACCCTCTGCTCTTATGCCTTTTCCATGCCGACTAGCTGTTCTTGAGTTGTCTGTCTTTCATGGGAGCAGGGTGTAACTTGTATGAACAAAATGAGATTACTGCATCCAAAAGAAAAGGGACAATGTCAGTTACATGGAGGGCAGGAATGTTGTTGTTAAATTCAGGTGAAACTGTAGAATTTTTACTTGTGTTCTTCACTTTAAAACTGAGTAAAATCCATATCTCATACTTTCAGAAGAAAGACCGTTTACACCAGGTTTCTTATGCTTTAAATAACATATTCGTCAGCCTCGATCTACTCAAATGTTACTTTCTTACTGCCTTTTTATAACGGTCCTTTAGACAACTTGCTAGGAACTTCGTACCTTATTTTTAGACTGCTATAGGTAGAAAAGATTGATGTTTAAAAAAACAAGTTTTTCAAAGTAGTTTAGGCCTTTAACATAGCATTAGAATATTTACTTCTGTAAATCATCTCTCATATATTAAAAAGCAACTGTCAGCTGGTTTCCTTCCTGTCTTCCTGTCTATTTGAGGTTATAACAATAGAAGTTCTAAGCTTAACTCCACCCTCCCCCCCCCTTTATTTTTTTCTTTAAGTTGGTTCCTTTGAGGGCTGGTCTTTCTCTTAGTTACATTAAGTATCCATGAAGGTAAGGTTTTTTTGGTGGCTTCATTTTTTTCGTTTGTTTTTTAATAGTATGGCAGAGAATAGTAGGACATAACTGGGGAGGATTAAACTTTTTATTAAAAAGTAGATTTCGTAAGATGTAGGGCATGGAGAAAGGTTTGTCAGGTTTTGCCTGAATCAGCCTACATCTGTTATAAGAAACAGTAGATCTGCAGACAGGCTATGGCTTTTGTCATGTCCAGGGGAATCCACTGAATCTTGGCCTTCATTTAGGATTCCCTCCTGATGAGCAAATTCCCATGACCGCTTTTGAAGCTTTAAAAGCTTCGGTTTTGTTTTAAAAGGCCTCTGAGCACAGGCAATGTTTTCATAGGCATTTAGAAACAAAAAACTGAGCTTTTAAACTTTCAAACATCGCTGTGGGGATTCACTTCGCTTCTCAGCAGACCAAGTCTGAGATAACACCTGCAAGAAGTGTGTATCTGTGCATGTGGATTTTGTGAAAATTGTGATGCATCATCTCAACTGACCCACAAATGTGACAGCAGTGTGCATGTGTGTGTAAATCTTAATGTTTCACTGGTATTTATTTTTAAGAGCAAACTATTATTTTGGTTCTGTGGAATGGCTGATGTGGGTAAGCCAATTTTGGTTTTAGACTGTTTTTATTTCTTCTCCCTGTACGTCCTCTGAGTCAAACGCTAACAAATGGTCTTCAGAAGAACAGACTGAGTGAAAGTCCCTAGTTCTGTTTCATTATCTAAAGGGTATTGTTTTTTTTTTTTGCTTCAGCCTTACTTTTTTCTTCTACAGGTAACATCAGTTGCACAATAAAAGGTAGTTTTCTGTAAGTAGATGGGTCATACCATATGTAAGCCCAGCTTACAGCTAGTGATTACTAGATGAGAAATAATGTACAATAGAAATGAGTGGATAAATCATCAGACTGCTGAAATAACAGAAATACCCATTGTACTCCTTTTCAGCTCCATCTGTTTGCATCTCAAACACCTGAGGTGAAATTTTGTCATGTTTTGGGGGGAAAGGCAAGGGGATTTTCAGAATTAAGGATAGATACTAAATGAACATATTAACAGTGCTTTTCTCCTTTCCTGCACTGTTCTCAAAACACCTGTTAAAACAAATAAGCACATATTTCAGGATTGGTGATACTAACTGGTAAACTTGGCACCAAATAACCTGCTAAAACTAAAAAGTTGATGCAGAACATGTGCTTAACTTAACAGTCCATAACCTTGTTTTTAGAACACTGAAATACCTACCCTGAGGAAAGCTCATAAAACGAAGGTCTTTAAAGTTCATAGATTAGACCAATGAAGCTGCGTCTGTTTCTAAGAATGTGTATCTTCATTGACTCCTGTTAATTCAAGATGGCCAAGTGTATGAAATACAAGACATGAAAGCAGCAAAAAAGATTTTTTTTGAAAGTGTGTTTTCCATAGGTTCAGTGGCTAAAAGAATGAGCAGAAAAGGGATGCTCACAGAGGCAAATATTCTGCATTTGGGAGGATTACATATTGCAGGCAGATCTGAAAGAATCTCTGCTTGGTTTCTAAGGATATTTAATTGAGCTTTTTACTCATGTTTAATGAGTAAAACATTCTAGAAGAATGTTTAATTCTTCTAGAAATTCCCAGTGCCCTTAAGATTCTATTGCTTGGGATTAGGTTGAGTAATTTGGAATATCTCTAATTGTGTTTCCCCACGTGTAACATTACAGCCATGTCTGTCTTACTTTACTGTAAATATATAATTTATAAATAGATAACAATCCTGATAAGCTTGTTTGAATCCATTCTAGAATGAAATTACTTGTTTTGTATTGTGTGTGATAGCTTCAAGCTGCTTTAGAGTAACTGTCCTCAACAAAGAAAAAATCTTTGTTATATTTTTTTCATCTGGAGGCACTGGAAATTAAAAAGCTGAGCTACTGTAGCAACTAGGACCTATTATTTCTGAGGTGCTCCTGGAGAAATAAACTTTCTGCACCAGGCAAACCTGGATTCATAACAAATACATGAACACACATAACTTTCCTTTTTGCACTTGTCCAAACAGGGGGTGTGTATGTTTGTTACTTTTAAATGGAAGAAATTAGAATAGGCTATATTAAGCTGAACAGAATTTTCTTCATTGAATTCTTCTGGCTATGTAACTTTTCTGACAAATTGCTTACTATCTCTCATTTTACCAAATGTGCATTTTTTTTGCTTTCAAACTCTATGCTTTACTGTTAGACATTTTGGAATATGGTGGGTTTATTTCTCTTTTTCAGGAATAAACCAGAAGCACCTTCTTGTGCTGAATAGCCTGGCAGAAAAGGAAAATAGAATATTTAAGCTGTGAATTGGTGAGGGGGGGTTAGACTGATTTGTTTTTTTTTTCTCAATGTTCCTTACACTTTGTTGATAGCTGAACAAAATTTGAGGGGGAAAAAACAAGTTGTCCTTAACAAGGAAATTATTTAGAAGCGCAACGTGTTTGCCTATCTGGATGAGAACAGTGCATTGTTAGCAGTGACTGCATGCATCGCATGATGCAACCTTTTGACAGCCGAGTGTCTGCTGCAGACATCTGTGAAGGGTGACCTTTTGCCCTAAGGAAGAATGCTCTGAAGGTGAGGAATGCCGTTATCTGTCCTGGCACACCACGCACAGAGGTTGCCCACCGCGGTCCTTGCACCCGCCTGGTTATGTATCTCTTCAAACACAAATTGACTGAACCAAAATTGAGCGGATGTTCCCAAAGAAATATGAAAAGCCAGCCTGCTTTTGCCTTGGTGGGCAGGCAGAGGTTAAGTTAAGGGCATCGAACAGTATGAAATTAGAATGAGATCCCTAGCCTTAAGTAGTCTTATTCACTAATAAGTTACCTGAGCAAGGATTGCTAATATCTGATGTGCCACTCCACCAGATCGCTTACTTCTGTAGATCACTTGTTACCAGTGTTGTAGAAACCAGTATATACAGCACGTCACCCTTCAGACACACAGGTTCAAGTTATAAATTGTAGTGTGCAGACACGGAAGGCATCAGCTATTTCTTTTTTGGGTGGTGGGAAAGGGAAGGAGGAGGAGAAGGGCTGGGGTAGGTTGGGGAAGAAATAATACTAATAGTAAAGTGCTGGGAATGTTTTCAGATCAATGTATTTCTGATTTTCATAGAAAAGAAAATCCATTGTACTGGCTGTAATATGAGAACGTTTCTGTTATCATGCTCTTTTTAATTCACAAGCCTGGATTTTCCGGTACAGGTGACTCTCTGAAAAGCAGCATCATGTTGGTGATTGTTGCTTCTTATAATATGCTGCTGTGTTTGCAGTAGTTATTCACAGACAACCACTGGCTGCCTGTTAGTCAACAAGGATCCACGTCCTACTTGTTATAGATGAAGTGGTGATTTCTTGTCTCAAGTGGCTGTCGTGTTTTATGTGTGTGGTTTGGGCCTGGTTTGTTGTTTTGTTTTGTTTTTTTTTTTAAGTAAAAAACAGATAATATAAGGATCTTTGGCTGTTAAAAACAAAGCAGCAAATATTCTATCCCAAAAGATGGAGCAGTCTTGAAGAAAACAGGTTACTCCTCCTCACAGCCCCCCCAACACCCTTTAGTCCCACAGAAGGACTGCGTGCTTCAGCATGGATTTCTCTGCTAGTTGGATCCCAGGAGGCCTTATTTTGCAGCACTGCTCAGGGAGTTGCAGCTGTATAAAGCGGGGGGGGAGGAAAATGTAGTTTGTACAAATTGTTCGTTACTTTGGTTTGGGTTCAGCATGGCAGCTGCACTCCGACTTTATGTGTGACAGCACAAAGGACAGCAAAAGTGAAAAGCAAGTCAGCAAGTAGAGAGACAAAAGCAACGATCAGCTAATACAGCTCCACATGGCCTAACTAATTTATGAGAAAAAAACTGTTCTGTTCGTTGGATCAGCACTCTGAGGAGGCAGGTGGAATTGTAGGAAGTTTTCATTGAGTCTCTGGAGCAACTAAGGAAGCCACTAGAGATTCTTCTCAGTTTGAACTTTATCAGGGTCTACGCTTAATCAATATGGTATTGGAAAAAGAATTAATTACTAAAGCAGAATAAAACAGCTGCATTTTAAACTAAGGATCCATCAATTCAGTAATCTTCCAGTTACAGGCTAGGTGCCGTGAGGATCATTTTGACTTCAAGTAATGAGGAACTGAGGGAGTTTCCTCATGAACAAGCTGGGAATTCACATTAGCCTATATCAGCTATTTGTCATCAGTACAACTCATTTCTCCCCTTCTGAATTACAATTTGTATTTGATATACTGTCAAACCCACAAAATTCCCATATTCATGGAACTGAAAGCATTAATGCGGAAATCATTGTCACCATGAGAAAAAGTCTTAACCTTCTTGAGCCTCTTTATTCTATAGGCTGCAGCTCGAGTAGTTTCATGCCGGACATACCTCTATTGTGTTCATTGTGAGGGTCAGGGACCTGCCTGTTGAAGAAGCAGTAATTTGAACACAGCCTGTAAATGTTTCATCTGTAATTTCCATAATGGTGAATTTCAAGGAGGGCTGAGAAGGGTTATGGGAGATGAATTAGGTTTTTAGTGAGCTCATTAGGAAGCCAAACAGAGTTTAGACAGCAAGGCGGTGAGTGTGGCTGTAATCAGTTCTGCTCGCTTTGTTCCCTGCCTTTGGGACATTTTTTGAAAACTTCATGGCAGGGGCTGCTGAGAATATACTATGCAGAGGCTGCAATCTGATGGTTGACTTGTTGATTTGTAAACCTCTTAATTCATTTTTTGTTCAATTTAATCTTTTCTTTCTTAAGGAAAATTAGTTGAATGTTAGCCCTCTTTGCACTATTCACCTCTTAAATTATGCTCATTTTGAGGAGCTTGTTATGCCTGAATAAACATGAAATGACTTGGCATTTTCCCATAAGAGGCACACCCATTTTAATACCATGTATTTACCATTCCTGGAAATGTCTCATTAACTTCTGAAAATCTGTGAGCATGATATTTTTGGGCTACTGTAACACACCTCTTGGCAGTCACAGAAGGCAGTTTGGTTAATGCCTCATAATATCCATTTTTATTCTCAACATGAGGAAAGGCTCTCTATAGAAAATTGATGCAGTTTGCTCTGCTAATTTTCATGCTCATTCCAATTAATTTAACATGACCCAGATTTTCTTCCTCGGGCTCATCCTGACTAATTAGTAAGGCAACACCTAGAACAAGTTCTGTTTAATAACGTTGAGGAACACTAGTTGTGAGTGATTTTGATGCTAATAAAGATATTCACTGATGGGACAGATATTTGATGTCAATTATAGTATGTAATTTAGAAGTCCCAGTGTGCTGGATAGAGTATAAGAAGGCTGGCAAATCACTATGGGAGATAATTTTTTTCTTTTTGTTAAAAAGACTTCCAAAGCACCTAGCTTTCCTCAGAGACCAATTAGTTTATTTTTTTGGTACAACTAGTAGTGTTGTCAACTAATTCCACAGTAATAGATGGGGTGGTGCTGCTAAGGATGTACAATCTGTGAACCACCAACGGCCAGGGCCCAGGCTGGCGTTATTTATCAGACCTTTAACACTTACGGGAAAGGCCACCATGGGTACCAGAAAGCAGCACTGGTTGAGGAATAAAGGATGGCCTGCTCACCTCCTTGATTTAGCTTCTCTTTCCTTGGCATTGTCCAAACAAATCTATTGTGTAAGAAATAAACAGAGTTGAAAAGGGGCCTCGTTAGAGTTACGAAGACTGGTGTTTCTTATTTCAGAAAAATGGCCCCAGACCTGTACTCCATGTGATAATTCTTTCCTGCTCTCTGAGAGCAAGAGAGAAGTTAACTCCATCCGAACATGCAGGGCTGGTGCTCGTGTAAGTGTCCTCACAGTGAAGAGACCAGCAACATGGCAGGTACTGGTCCCTCTGAGCACTTCTTCCCCTCCCTGGGAAAGCTGACTCGCTCTGTGTGCGTCACACACACCGACGGAAACACAGCCTGTGTGGCAGGTGAAGAGTGAGGTCCTGAGAGTGTTTTGTCATTGAGTTCATCAGAGGTAGAAATGGGAAATGCCAAATCTTAGTTTTTTACTTGGTCTCTCAGGACAAATTCCCATGTATGCCACAGGAAGGAGAGATGGATAAAGGCTGCATGACAACACTGTTCATACTTCACGATTTCAATCAGCCACAGATACAAAACCCTGTGTGATCTCTTTACTGAAGTTACTCCTAGTAACGTAGATGGAAATACTGCTATTTACCTGAAGCAGAAAAGGAATAAGATGTCCTTGTGTATCTATTTTGATCACAAGTACTTATGTCCAAGAATCTGCCTTCTAATGGAGTATTTCAGGATGTAAAGAAAGCATGTTCTCTTTAAGATACACATTTAGAGATGAAGAAGAATTAGTAAAAACAATAACCCTACTCAGACTTGAAAAAGATAATGCTGAAATGAGCGCAAGAGTGCATTGACATGTTTGTCTTTAAAAGTAATAATATATAATATTCACTTATCTAAGAGCCATCATCAATTACTATCAAAAGGAATATTATGCATTACTTTTAAAGCAGTTTTCATTGAAAGCTGTGTTCCTTGCTCATTTGAGCACTTTTGAAAATCCTTATCCCTAAAGTTTGCTGAAGGTCACTTTCTGAGCCAGTAACAGAAAAGGGAATAGAATATCTTGTGTTAGATAATGCTCCAACAGTATTAGCATCTCAGTTCTTAGCTGCTGCACAAATCTTTGGTAAGTTTTAACAGCTGACATAGTAGAACACAGGTTAAAATATCTTAACTATAAAGTTGCAAAGGGGGTTTAATGTCTTTGAGGGAAATCTTAATTGCTGAAATCCTATTTGCCCTTTTTTGACTACCGAGCCCCCTCACTGGCATAATTTCACAGAGTTTTTAAGAGGAGAGGGAGAAGGAGAGAGATGTAGGGACTGTGTGAAGTTTCTTCTAATGCATAATACATTCAAACACTGTAGTTTCTGGATTGATGCTACTGACCAGCTGAGGAACAATTCCTGTGAACAGCCTTGCAGTAAGGAGTCAGAGATGACCATGTCTATGGTGATTCCTAGCTGGTGTCAGAACATGACAATTCTGTTGTTCTGGGTCAGCGCTGAATACCTCACTCAAATGGTACAAAGTCAGCCAGTTCTTAATTTTTTATCTCCTCAAGAGTGCATTTAGTGACTTTATCACTGAGAAGAATGAGTCCCCTGCCTAGTGTGATCAAGACCTGGAAATGTGCTGCATCAGCGTGTTTAGCCCTGATGACTACTTGATTGGTGGGGCTTAGATTTGATCTTATGGCATACATGTCAGTTCTCTAACTGGCTAGGTGGTCAGCCTGTCCAGGGGGAAAGTCAGTTTTACCCATCTGAATGAAGAGAAGTCTCCTAACTTGTCATTTTTTTTCATTTGGGGTCCCTATATACAGCCAACCCTATCTTCTCTCAGGTAGAGAGTGGGGTGGTGGAAGTTCTCTGGAGCCCAACTTGTAAGGTCCTTCCCGAGGAAGAGCTCAGGGACACAAAGCAGTCTGGGAAGGCTTTGTAGGCACTGCATATTTGTCTTTTGCAACACTTCATGCTACAATGAAAGACTTGACATGAATTTACAGGCTTATGAACAGAAAAGCAAAGCACCAGGTGTCAAAGTGGGGGTCCGTACTTTTTAGTTTTGTGCTGTGAACTTTTAGGCAAATAGTGTTGTAACAAGGCAGTGCCCTGTGGTTTTGCTATTTTTATGCTTCCTTATTTTCTGAATCAAATTAATGGAAACTTTTATCAAACGTTTTTCCCCGTGTTTCTATGAAATTGCGCATTGCTCCGTCAGTTCTTTTCATCACCTAAAGCAGATCCAAAACATCCTATGGGGTAGTTCGGGTACAGAGAGAGGAGAAGACCATGGCCTTCCCTTCTTTTTTTGTTTGTTTTTTTTACCGTATTATCCAGAAACAATCCAGTAAAACTGTAAGATGGGAGAAAATTAAGTTGCTTGTAAGCCTTTCTGATATCATAAAGATCTCTGTAAAAGTCTGGGGTTTTTTTTCAACCAGTTGACGTTTTCTGACCAAATACCACAAGTCTGTATGCTTGCTGCTTCTTCCAGTTTGAGGCATTTGGATATTCTTAACTATATATTCCCTCATGACTGAAGCCAGCCTCTAGGAAACTGGCAGGGACTGAGTAGGGGCTTTGGCTCTTAAACGCTTACTCTTATAATCTGTCTACTGAACTTGAAAGACAAAATGTTTCAGGCCTATCCAGTAACCGCTTTTAAGCATCCAATATATATAGCGTATTAAGTATAGATGGTTTACACTTTACAAGGCCTGTTGGAGGAAAAGAACCTTGGAAAATGTTACCCCGAAAGTAAACACGGGCAGATCCAAAGCATGTGATTGTCGGCTGGAACATGATTCACCAGCAGCAGCGAGCACGGGATCAAGCCCTTTGTGAGCACCAAGTGGCACACCACTTACAAACAGTATTAGTGATGTTTCCCAACACCTAGCAGACTATATTTAAAGTACAGACTTTAACTTAAACCTACAAGAGCAAACTGTCAGTGTTCCCACGTAACCCTTCGCATTCTGGCATTTTCCAGACTGCCAGCCAAATGAACACTTTAGGAGGAGGTGCATATATATGTCCGCAGCACCCAGCGGGTTAATCCACCCTACTGTGCATAGGTGTTGGAGCTCTTATGGTATGTAAGATTTGCCAAGTTTGGAGTTGTTTTGTATTTTTTTTTATTTTTTTCTGGACTACGCGTTCACAGCAAGCATCTTTTCTGATGCTGCTCAGGTGTTTGTGAATGCATATCAAGACGGTACTCTTATTTGTGTTTTATGTAACACACACATTTGTGTACATTTGATCACCTGGAAAAGCTTTTATGGTTCATTTTGACACTTTTTATTGAAACATCTTTTTTTAAGCATTCAGCCATCCTCCATTTTTTTTTAATACATCTTAAAATAGACTAATGTGCGTTTTAAACTTGTGGCCTAACAAATGTCCTTTTTAATTACTGTAGCTTTTAAGTTAACATCTCTCAGGAATAAATGTCTGTTACATTTCTAGTCCTAATTTTTTTTTGGAAATGATAAAAAAAGTCCTATGAATGTGTAATTGTATGCAATATTTCAGCTGGCGCTTTTTTAATAGTTAAATAACCCTGAAAAGAGAGGTTTCTAATGTGGACAGTATATGGACTCTTGCTGTATTAGTGGGCATCATTTTAAGGGATGTTTCCTGAACAAGCAGTTGGACTCAACAGCATGTTGTCTAAGGGGAACTACAAGACAGTAAAATATCTCACAGTTTATAAGTTTGTAACAGCTGTAAGGAAAATAGATATGCTCTGATGGCTATTTTCCTCTTCAAAAAAAAGCCATTTTTATTCTTAAAGAAACTACATTAATGACTTAATGAAGAAGAACAGTACAGGATGTTAGCCATCATCTACTTTAAGTTCTCCACATTCTGCTATATATAAACAACTGCAAAATGTTAAAAGTTAAATATTGATGAGATACTGTTGAACTTAATTACTTAACTTCAACTGTGGGTAGAATTTTAATTGAACTTGGCTATTTTGCCCACATTTGATATTATTCTAATGTCAAAAATAACAGGATAGCAAATAAGAAATGGTGCTTAAAATAAAATATAGCTTTTTAATGTATACCAGCTTTGGTACAGTTGATTGAGGAAACTAAAAACACTATCCCATTGACTCTGGCAGGGACAGAGAACTAAAAAGAGAAAATGGTCTCTAAAAGATGATGTGCTTTAGGCAAAAAAAAAAAAAAATTTTTTTTTGTCTCCTGATTTCTTTAATGACTTGTTAGTGTTGTCTCAGCTGTAGCCAAAGTCTGCAGCTGGTATTCTTAACAGAATTATTACAAGAATGCTAAAAATATTTCTCTAAAAATATGTAAAAAAGCGATTCAAAAAGAACTCCATTTAGATTGCAGCACTAGGACATTTTGTGTGACAGCATTTAGTAGGATGAAAAATTTAAACAGAATAACAGCTATTTACATTCACACTGCAAAGTAATTACTGAATTACAGACAAAATACTCAAGCCTAATTTAGTAATGCTTTCCTTCAGCCTAGGTGCCAAAACCTGAGTGTAAACTTCCCAACTTGTGCTGAGGTGGGGAGGGAGGAAGTTGAAGTTAAAACCGTGCAGAAACAAGTGCATTGAACACTATCCCAGTGAGGTACAAAGTGAGTTTCACTTTTAAACAGAAGAGCATCATAAATCAGCATAAACCACAAGTTTTAATGAGTATATACTCATTGCTTGCAATTCTGCGTGAACAAGACAAGGATCTGGTCTTACACTCCTGACTCAGGCAAAACTGCCACTGACATTAATGATAATTTTGCTTGAATAGAACAAGGTGCTTGATGGCGGTTATGCCAGCATGAGGAGTGTGAGATTAGGATAAACGCGCAAAAAAGTACGACTTCAAATGGCTGTACTTCGACTTCTCAAGCTAGCGTTTCCTCCAACTACAAGGATCTTAATTATAACATTTGGTGGTTCAAAGATTAACATTTAGCATTCTGGGAAAGACTTTCTGGACTTTAGTAACCTGATCAGTACGGTCTCCTTTTGGTCTCTGCCTCTTTCTGGTTCTTTGTATTGCAGGGGAGATGATAGTATCTGGCACATTCCTTGGATGACTTGCAGATAGCAGCCTTCAGTGTTTGGGGCTGAAAGATTGTGAACTCTGTGTTAGCAGAAATGCCACACGGGGGAGGTGAATAGAACATTAAAACAGCTTTAGCTTTAGGTACTGCAGTGCAAGCAGAGTTGAATTTGAGAGCTGGGACTTAAGTGGACATTTGTCCCTGCTTTTTTCCTTAATAAAATCTGAGTGTTAACTGTGGATAAGGGCATTTGAGAGATCACTAAAAATGAATCATTGAGTGCCCAGAAGAGCTTTATTATGATATACTATGGAGAACTTTAGAATATACCGTGTACTTTTTATGTACTTATCAGATGCATACATGAGTTACTATTACAGAAGTAAATTATTTTGTCCTTTGCTGCAGAAGCAAAATAATTTGCCAAATTAAAACACCAAAATAAAACTCATCAAAAAATGGATCTGTGTGGTCCTTTCTGGCCCTGTGTTCCCATCTAATTTTCTTTTGCCCCATGAAAGGCTATTGAGCAAAAAAACACAAGCTCCAATCAGCAAGGTTTGTTGTGCTTGTGTGTGTGTAATCCATTTTGAAAAACCCTGACACAAATACTAAATCTGGAAAAAATGTCAACGCAGAAATCCTGACTGGCCAAACCGAGTTAAAAAAAAAATACTAAATTTTAAAAATCCCCAGACTGATATCGGGTTCCAGGACTAAGTCCTTGTAGGTAGAGCCAAGAGAGGTGGCTTAGTTCAGTTTGTTTGCCCCAGTAACAATTAGATTGAAGGAGTTATTCTGCTCCTGAAGTTCTGCGTGGATGTAGCCACTGCCCAGTTAACCAGTGCAAAAATACTATGGAAAATAAATTATTAAACTATACTGTTATTACTAACTTGCCAGCTCCAGAGAAACAAATGCAGCCACATTTACGTATGTGTCCATCTGTCTGTTTTTACACTTTATGTCTTCAGCCAGTGGGTGAAATTGTTTTAATCCAAGCTGCAGTCTGATTTTTTTTTTCTTTTTTTTTTCCTGCTGATATTTTTCTGTGTGTATGTTATTTGTAGATGGACACGCATATTCTTGACAGTAGCTAGTTCTTAATTGTCTTTTTAAGTAACCTAATCTATCTGGCCACGGCAGTTTTAACTGGAGTAAGCAGCGGAGTTCTCCATGGATAATTTTCGTTAGTTAGCAGATTGTTACCATCTCAATGTTGCTGAAATCCCTAATCTCAGGTCAGCGTGAAGCTGCAGTGGTTACAATCCTGTTGCCTGATGCAGTGTGAATGGAAGTGCTTTCTGTCAGAAACATGTGGTCTCTTCAGTGGAGAGACTGCGTAAATCCTGTGTAAATAGAGGGAGGCTAACAAAGGATGAGCCCCTGCAGCTCAGAGCATTTGGAGCCATTTGGAGGCTGAATTTGCTAAATGCTGCTTATACCGCCTGAAAAGTTGAAGAGAAAGGAGCATAAAATCCCTTCTTTTTTCTCTTTCTGCTCCTGCCCTGGGGGGAGGGTGTTAAGGGCCAGGGAAGCCTGAGGTAAGCCTATGAAGACTGTTTTTTCAGGGTTCTTTTGAGTGTGAAAAAGGTGGCATGGGTCACTGTCCCCTCTTTAATGTCGGAAAACCCACACAGTTAGTAAATGTTGCATGTAAACCAAAGCATTTCATCCCTTCTCCTGCACTCCACGGCAGTGGGCCATGAACTAGTCACTTGAAAATCGCAGAAAAATTTCACTTCAGCATGTCCAGACAGTTTAGCACAGCAGGAACGTAAGAGAGATCAGTAATTAGCAGGTTGCTTTACTGTTCCCCTTGTCTGCGTTGGAATACTTTTTTCACCTGATGTGAAAAAATATTGGATTATAATGAACGAACCACAAACTTACCAGCTGTATAAAAGAACTTAAAATTTAAACTGGTGTTTATTAATTTTCTCTTTAAAAAGCTACAAAAATGTTATTGGCTTTTGAAGATAATCTCTAAGAATTCTCAATTCACTTCACAAATAAACATGAGTTTTAAACACAGACAATTAAGGGCACAAAAAAGCCAGACTTTTTTCTTATTTGTGGACAGGAAAATAATAAAACAGGAAATGTGAAACATTATAGTTCTGCAAATAATTTTGAAAGATTTGAATCACCGATTTTATAGCATGCATGGCTAGAACAATAACATAGCTGGAATGTCATTCCTACCTTCTAGTAAATAATAAAATATTTGTAAATGCCTTTTTGAAAATAAGACAAATTAGTGATTATAGAGATGTACCTATCCAGAAATAGAAAGGGAACAGTTTTTATTCGCTCTCTTGTTGTAAATACACTTTAGATACCAGATACCATGCAACTCTTTAAGCCTTTAATACATATGGCCAGATGGCAATAGGGACTTGCTCCTGACTGACAAACTATGCTAAAATGTGGTTAGACAGAGTAGAATAGCTTTGTAGGTGAGGTCTGATAGTGGCTTAAGTTCTCTTCCTTTTCTTCCTATTTGAATTTACAATAGTTATTAATGCCTGGATTTTGTGAAATTTGTACATGTCAGCTTTACAGTATCAGCTCAGTGGAATTGCTGGGTTATATTCTAGAAAGCAAAAGATCTTCCTAAAGAAAGGCAGAGAGAAGGCCAGCCCTTCATCTCCTCACTGTTGCTAGTGGGGCAAAAGAGTAACACTTTCTGTAGTAAGAGAGATAGTAGTGCTGTATGTCTGAAGTCTTCCTGTTCCTTCTAGTGCACCCATGTTCAACCTTTCTTTCGCTCCAAGATGCTCACTGAAACATGACGTAGCACCATGAGACATGTGTCTGGTGTCTCAGAGACACAAAAGGAGAGGGAACACAGGGAGCTGATTACAGCAGCTCCCTCGAGGACACCCCGCTCCAGGATGAGGCAAGTGGGGGCTAGGCAAGCAGGTCAACCTAGGATGCCTGTGTCAGGCCTAAACAGCTTCTGATGGCACCTTTCCTCCTGCAGTCAAGTAATTCAGCAAAATCAGCATGTGTGCTGGCAAAGCACTGCTGATAACGGCACAGCTCTAAGCTGGGATGCCTACTCGAACTGTTCGTGGCTTTCAAAGTCCCAGATTTGCCGCCCACAACCTATCACAACTCAGTTTCCCTAGACAGTAAAATGCAGTAGATAAGTATTGCTTCTGTGGTGTGAGGAGAGTAAGTCAACTTCCATGAACAGTGACCATTAAGAGAAGGAAAAAAAAAAACCCACAGCCAGCACTTCATTCAAAGAGCTGTGATCTGCTGAAGCTGTAAGGTTCAAAGCCTGATGATTTTAACAGGGTGGAATGGAGATAAGAAGTTGTCCTGAAGGGTCTTTGATTCTGGAGCTGACCTTCCCCTTTCTATTAGTCCTCCCTACAGCACAGGCTGTTTTATCTTCAAAACATATTCAAACACTTCTCTTCCTTGCTTTTTGGCAGTGGTAATTAACCAGATTTTTAAGATTTTTCTCTGGTGGTGATGTGGATCATATTACTAAGTTGAACATCCTTATTAATAATGGTTTAAAATACTTATGTGTCCACATGGACACATTATAAGTAAAAACAAATAATTGCAAATTGTGAATAGAAGCTGCATGCAGATTATCCTCTTTGTTTTGCATTTATATCTGCATGTTCTACTCCATCAAAATACTGGACTGAAAGATTGTGGAGTAGTTTACTTAAGATCAGCATAGTGCACTGCAGCTTTCCTTTTCAGAATCCTTTAACTTGGTTTTCGTATGGCTTGCACTATTTTTAGAAAAATGGTGAAGTGTCTTGTCTTCCCTCCACCTTAG
Organism: Nyctibius grandis; assembly: GCF_013368605.1. Lineage (NCBI taxonomy): Eukaryota > Metazoa > Chordata > Aves > Nyctibiiformes > Nyctibiidae > Nyctibius > Nyctibius grandis. Next base: position 37,863,801 of record NC_090661.1, read on the forward strand.
ATACACCTGCTCTTCTCTCTTTTCCTTTAGCATGACAAACCATAAAGCTGTCAGGGACCGCTGATAGTGAAGAAACTCAAACAGTGGGTCCTGAAATGTGTTATTCCAGAAATCACTTTTCTTACTGCTCTGCTTGTTATAATGATAATAGAGTTTCAAACTGGGCTGTTACTAGGCTTCTGTGCTTTGGCCTGACTGGGTTAGCCTTTTCAGTTATAATTTTGTGTAGATCGGGAATCTGTTATTCATCCTGTCCACAAATGGTGAAAAGACTAGATGAGCAGCTTCTAAAAAGCACTTGCTTCCTCTCTTGCTGGGTCTGCACTCTGCAAGGAACACAAACAAGGACTAAGGCTGAGGTAATATTGATAGTGTGGAGGACTGTCGAAGAGGAATTCATTGATACAATAAGGGTAGACAGGCCTTCTGTAGAACTGAACTCTGTTTCCCAGAGTCCTTAGCTGTATCAACATTGGGGTCAGTAAGCTAGTCTGTTCAAGGAAATTAGTTTTCAGCAAGTACAAGTTTGAAATCATGGTGCAATGGAAACCCTGCTCTAACTATTTGTTCAGTATTTTTTAAATAAGAGGTAGTCTCCTTTGCTTTCAATGCAAAATAATTTGTCTTGTGGAAAGAAACCCTCAGCACATGCTAAGAGTGTCTGCACACTAGTGCACTAGATCTAGTGTGGAAGCCTCACTTCCCACCGTGTAAAGAAGACTTGCATCTCCAGCCTCCTCCACAAACCCTTCCTCTAGAAGACAAGGTCTCTAAGGAACCCTGTGTGGGTCACTTTGCAAAGTTTCTTGTAAACTCTCTCAGTCTTTTATAGGGGTTATTGAGGCTATGACATAGCATTGAAATAATCTTAAACAACCTGGGTGATATGCCTAATTCTCTACTGGCTTGAATCCTGCATAGTCATTGACACCTCCACAGAGTGCCACTTAAGAATTCTCTGCTTTCCTAGAACAGTGATAGGGTTTTGCAATCACTTGTACTCTTTGCACAAGGATAAATGAGTGAACAGTGTGCAAGGCAGGAGAAAGTCACCCTTCATTTTTTTTTTTTGCTGCTGTGTGAAAGAGAGAGTCAGTGGGTCAAAATCTAGACTTTCCCCACTAGAAAATTGGGATAACTATGCTTATATAATTGCAGCTTCCATACAAGTTAGGACTTGACTCCACTCTTACAAATTGCTGTCCAAATCAGGATATGAACAGTTGACATAAGCAGAATCACTTGTAATGATGGTTTAAATGATTTAAATTTGGATTCCTTAATACAGCAGTTAAAAATATAGTTAATCCAGTCTGCCATAGAGTGACTTTCGTGTCTGTTTGTTTTATTTCACTTTTGATAATTTCTTTTTCTTCATTTAAAGTCGCTCATGTTTATTTGGATATAGCAAACTAGGATCAGGCCCTCCATATCTGAGAAGTAAATTATTCTGTCTTGGAAAAGTCAGATATGGACTACTTCTATGATTTCTTGCCACTAGAAACAGTAACCACTAATGTGAGCAGCTGTAGTCCTATTAAAGATATGACAATACAGTTTAACACTGTTGTGCCTGTAGTTCACCAGGAGTACCGAATCTTGCTGTATTCACCTTCTGAGGTCATTTGGAGGTACAATATCTGAATTTCCTTTCATGAAGTTACAGAACAGATTAGGGAAGCAGTGACTCTTACCATTACGACCTCTGATTAAGGTGGGATGGGAACGGGAGCTTCAGCTGAACTTTTCTCTCCTGGGCTGCTGTTAGCTTTTTAAAACCAGGATATTAACAACCTGTCCAAAAGGTCTAACACTGATTTAGCATGTAGGTGACTCCTGCTGAGGATGGTCACAAACAGGAGAGTATGTATACGCAGACAAACAGGAATTTGTCCATGCAGAGAGTGAATTGGTGCTTCTGCAGTGTGAAAGGACGGTGCAGAGCGCAAGTTTTATAGCTCCACGCATCCTGTGCATACACACATAGCTTTTACATAAAGAAACAAAGATATCTTTATCCGCACGACAGATAGACAAACAGACAGACTGACTTCAAACTTGCACTTTCAGCAGGGATTTTTTCCCCCCTCTCCGGGTACTGCTTTTCAAAATTGCCTGAGGCTACAGTACAGCACCTCAGATCCCCAAGGCCCATTGCCTGGCTCCTAATAGCCGCTCTCCATCTGTGTCACATGAACAGCTGATGAGATAGCTCCAGTGTCTGTATTTTGGAGAGCATATCCACCCAGGTTAAAATGCTGGGGTTGCCAAGGAGCAGTCAGAAGCCATTAGTGTTTGTGAGAATTTGCCTTGCAGCAGTTCCTTGGCATAGTGGAAAGTGTGTGTGTGCATGTGTGTGTGTGTGTGACAGAGAGAGAGAGAGAGATGAGAGAGAGAGAGAGAGAGAGAGTGGTAGGGTGGAATATGGGGGGGAGGGGGGCAAAGGAAAGGAGCGCTTTCTAAATAACCATCGTCTTGCAAAAGTGAACAGTTAGTTACAGCATATAGAGCTTCCATAAGCTCTTCGATTAGTTTGCTGTGATTCGACTCTCCTTTCTCTATCGTTAACAGAAACAAACACACACACACACACAAAAAAAAGAAAAGAAGCATGAGAAAGAGAGCAGTGACTTCAGGGTCTTGCTCTGGTGTTTGGGCAGATGGAAAGGAACTGCTCTGCCTTGGGGCAGGGTGGTTGTAATGAAGTGGCCTGTCAGTCTGTAAATAGTGAGGGTCATCTCTTCCATGTGATGGAGGGTATCACATTGCAGTGAAAATGGAAATGTCAATAAAATTAATCTGCCAGCTCTTTGCTGTGGCTTTTTCTGTCTCTCCGGTCCAAAAGAGTTGGTCTTTAAGAGGGGAGGCAGTGGAAGAAGGGTGATCTGGCACAGGAGGGAAGATGGAGCTGAAATGCAAGTTTTGAAGCAAATGGACTGTATGTAGCAGCAACATATTTTGTTTCGTAGCACTGCGAAGCTAGACAAGGCTATAGGAATTAGCTCGTGAATCTATAGCATTCCTCAGGAAGCTATGGAGCGTCTAGCTCAGGCTACATTGAGCACAGAGTTTATTGTTTTAGGCTTTCTTGGACAAGGTTTTTACTTAGCATGGGATTTATGGCATTTACTGCTAATGAATGTCTATTCTTAAATTACAAAAACCACCGTCTCAGCACAATTCCCAGATGTCCTTCCAGGACCTCAGCTTCTTAAACACCAGCAGGGAGCATAAACTCTCCACTTCTCTGTTTTCCTCTTTCGTGTGGCTCAGGGCTAATGATGTGTAAGGAAAACACAGCAATCTATAAAGTCTCAGTGCTGTCCCAGTATTCTTCATTTATTTTGCATTTGATTATGCCACAAGTCGGATCTTGTTTCTTTCCTTTTTTTAAAGTTATTAGTTCAAATATTAATGTAGGAATATGGCATATATTGCTGCTCTTGATTGATGCCTTCCCAAAAACAGGAAGACGTGCTTGTATGAATTTTAAGAAAGTAGGGGTCCTGCAATGCCTTGCCAGAAGAGTTTTTCAGATACATAATTTAGATGCCCTCCAGGCAGGCTTTCAAGGCATTTTTGCTGGAGGGCAAGAAAAAATAACTATGACTGTTAAAAGTAAATGATTTTTGCTAATGCACAATTAATGCCAGGGAAAAGCACAAAAGAGAAAGATGTTGATGGAAAGTTCTGATTAAGTGAGAGCTCTACCTTGATGTGCATTTTTTTTTTTTTTTTTTTAATGATAATAATCACTGATGTGGAGATGTAGAAGTTTTCATGTCATGCAAATGCTATATGCGGGGTCATACTAGATGTACGTGTTTGTACGTGCATATGTGTGTGTGTTGGGAGGTGATGGTTACGGGGAGGGGCTCATCTGACAGTGTGTTATGTGCACTGAACGGTGACATGGTTACTGCCACCTCTGCAGAGGGCCTCGAATATATAGACTACAGAACATTTAACTTGATTACTTATAGTACCTATTCAGAATGGTTGTAGGGATGCATTTACAGTGAATGGGTTTTCTTGTGGCAGGTTTTCCCACAGTGAATCCCATAATTGACAAAGAGCTATTGCACTATGTCAAGCACACAATTGTAATTGAATTAATGATATATGCATGTGTGAAACGCAAAATTAGTATTTGGAGAGACATGGTTTCTAATTTTTACATATTTGTATCAACACATATATAATGAGAAACTGTATGTGCCTGATCTAGCAAATCAAAATAAAACCGCGGTAATGTCTTGGTAATTAATGATACCTTTTGCCTTCTATATTTTGTTCATCAAATGTCTCCTCCTTCCTGTTTTTCTCTTTGTTGTAGGAGACGGTTTAGACAACAGTGTAGCCTCACCTGGTACAGGGGATGATGATGACCCAGACAAGGACAAAAAGCGTCAGAAGAAAAGAGGCATATTCCCCAAAGTAGCAACAAATATCATGAGAGCATGGCTTTTCCAGCATCTCACAGTAAGTGGTGCCCAAAACCAAAACAGATTTCTATTCATGTGCCTAATGAGGTTTATTCGTTATTAGAAATCAATTGTCCCCATAATTTTTGGACCATTATCAGGGCTCAATTATTGTTGCTTTTTTTTTTTTGTCTTCTAGATTTTTTTTTCTTGGCTCTTGGAATCATGACAAATCTGAAAGAAACCTATATATATATGTGTATATATATACACACGTACATGTCTATAGAGAGAAAGAGTACAAAGCCTTAGCATGGAACACCACCTACCTAAAGTAACCATTTTTTGCTTTCAACTATTCAAAATGTTCCTAAGGACAAACAAGGGAGTTTCTTGCTTTAGCATATATAAAGCTCTGCCTTCTGGATTCTTTATTGCTGGCCTCTGTTTTCACAAACTTCATATATATGTGGTGGAAGAGAGAGCCCCAGTCTATGTGTGCTGGCATACACTGTGGGATGTTAGAGAAGTCAAAGCAGCCGCTTGCAAACTTGTCGTATGTTACTTTTTGTGAAACATAGAAGGCTCACAGGTTTCCTAATTCTTCAATTGCATAACTGTGAGAATAAGCACCTTTTTCGTTTCTCTTCAAGTCCATTATGCTAAATGCTAGCCATATTCACATTTGGGGGAGAGAGATTAATGCTTCCGTGGGCTACCTTTATCCTCCTGCTTGCAATTGGTTTTATGTGTTCGTTCTGTTGGCTATTGTAGCTTCACTTAGGCATCAAAACACGGTTCCACAGAAAACCTAGTAACACTATTTGTAGTTTATTTCACGTGGGAAAGAACGGAAACTGGTAAAATTATCAATTGATTTTCCTCTTCCTCTCACTGCAAAATTGTTTCTCACTTGATAAGGCTTAAAATGCTAACTGTTATTAACTACCTCTTCTCCTACCAAAGTTTTATAAATTTCCACGGTAGCTGATGTTGGTTACAGTGTAATGATTTCAGGACAAGGTACCCGATTTATTTATGATAGGGACTATCGAACTGCTCTGCTAGCAGCACAGCTAAAGGGGGGAGCAATAGATCCACATTTCTAAACCATCATTTTGATGTAAGGACATTAGTAGCAAACTAAGGTGCATTGATCTGGCCTGTGGGGTCAGGATTAGCTGGAATAGCCAGTGTCTCTGCTGGAGTAGTGGTTATTCCTGCCTCCCAGCTATGGCCATTTCAAAGGTCAGGTGCCCTGTACCCACTTGGCTCAGAGGAATTAGACAGAACATGAGTCTCTGGGCTGATTACTTAACCAAAGACAAAATAATGAGTCCTAAGCAAATACTGACTAATTGAAAGGGCTGTAAATCCATTACATATTGGTCAGGGATAATCAGGAGTATTTAATCACTTTTATCTATTCAGGAGCACTGAAGCTGCAACAGCAAAGCCCTGAACCTTGCCATGTGCTTATTATTCTCATCATTATCAAAATTACTTCACAGCTGTTCTTTGCTACATCACCTCAGCTGGAGATTTACTAACCTGTAAAATGTTTTTAATTTGGAAGTCGAGTGAGTGTGAGTGGAGGGTTTTTCATTTAGCTGTAGGATATCTTTAGAGGAGCAGTACAGGCAGACAGCAAAAAGCAGGGCCACAGATAAACCAGTTTGTTTTGTACATGTTTCCGTGTTAGCTCCATTTCCTCTTATGAAATTTGTGATATCTTGTTTTTTTTTTCTCCCTGACTTCCTTTCTCACATGCTTTGTGAAAGCATTCGACACATGCTTATTAAACAGTCAACTGCCTCTAGCTTCTCTCATGGAAAGTCCTCCTGGCTTTTTGAAATCCCTTTTCCTTGTTTCCATCCTCTCTCTCTGACCCTCTGCATCCTGCATGAATTGAGGAAATTTGCCGTTGCTGGTGAGGATGGCCTCGCAAAAATCAAATTAAATGAACACAGAAAAGCCCCAAACCTTTTACTGTCCAAGCTTTAATGAGTTTGCAGGTGTTGAAAGATTTACTGTGCTGTAATTCTCAGACTTTCAAACTGATAATGGAGACCCCTGACCAGTGCAATGTAAATTCAGAAAGATTCTTGCCATAAACACATGCAGGGAAGGAAGAGAACTCCTTTCTTTTAAAGATCTCGCACTTTTTCTCAAATTAGCTTGTCCATTCAAAGTGCAACGCTGGCTGAGCCAGAACGGGGGAATCTGTGATGTACAATTTTATTGTTTCAAGTAAATATCTTTGCAATGGCGGTCCATGATTCAATGTACATTCCTTCATTACTGCTCTAACCTTATTTCGAATTGGTTTGTTCCTCCTTTGTGCTGTATGACCTGTTCTTGTATTACAATAATCCCCTGATGTACCCTTTTTTCTTTCTCCTTTTTTTTTTTTTAAGAAACTAATTGAATTATCTCATTATTTTAATTTGTTAAGCAAATGTATTTTACATCTCAGGATGTGTTCCTAAAGAAGGAGCTGCTTAGGCTTTGCCCCCTGAATGGGCCATTGGTACATTTTGACATTCATGCATTCATTAAGGAGAGGAGCATAAAAGAGCTCTGGTTGTATTTTTTTTTCAAACACCCAACCAGCATGGAGCAACTTTTCCATAAGCCACAGGGGTCTCTCTACATATGTTCTCAACTGCAAGCCATTGTCACCTATTCTGAATACCTCAAAAGGACAAATAAAATACTAAAGGCCAACTGTAGCAATTGTTAGCTGTTGGTCTCAATATGACAAAAATCATTAACCTCTGGTTTCCCTGGAAGGAGAGGCAGTGGCAGTCTATCTCTTATGGCAAGGATTAAACTTGAAATTCCTTTAGACTGTCAAATTCAAAGAGAGTAACTTGGCTCTGAGTAATTGTATTTACTTATTATTTTAAATAAAATGCCATTTTTTTCCTTTATTCAATCAGTTTGCAAACTCCTAAGGTAGCTGATTTTAAAAATTAAATTTCCTAAGTGGCTTTTTTGAAGAGGCAGGCACTTGAACTCTGGTGTAGAATGAATATATCTGATAGGCTGTGTCTTTCAAAACAATTTCTAACCCCTATCACAACTTCCATTTTGCAGTAACTTTAATTATATTTGAAATAGGATACACATGCATGTTTTTATTGTTGGAAATCAAATGCAAGGAGTAGGAGCTTCTGTCATGTTCTTGTTCACTTACTGAGCTCTGTCTTATATTTGGAGTTACAACAGTACCGGAAGAGGAAAGATCTGGGGATGAATTGGTTGGAAATGTGTATGCTTTTTCTGGATAATATCCAGTGTTTAAGCAAGTAGAGGAAATCCTAGTCTGGTAGTATAAGCTTTTCAATAGCACATAAAGATTACAATATCAGAAAGGTAAACCTGACATTAAGGCTGTTGTTATTTGAGTTCAAAAGTGGTTAAAGAAAAGAAACAGCAAGAAATCTGACCCAAGCGAGAGTTTATTCATAGCTTTGGAAGACTCCTTTTGCACTATGCCAAGGAGTCCTTAGTACACTCAATTAGCCTCTCAGACATCTCTGCTTTCCTCCCTCAAGTGCTCCCCTATTTGCCCTGCAAAGAACGTATTTGATCACTAAGTGAAAACAGGAAGTGCTCAAATGTATAGACACGTCTAGCTTACACCGATGTTGAGAGTAGGATTTCTTACCAGCAGCTATACAGAGCTGGCCCCCCTCCTCCCATGCCCTTTTGAAGGATGGAGGACCTTTAAAATGTATGTACATAATCAGAAGAGAGCAAAGTTATAAAGGAAGTAATTATACCATTCTGTGGACTTGTACCTCTGGTAGTTCATCCCTTTCTGCAGCATAGTGGATCAAGGACTGCACTTTTGCTACATCCAACTTTTTTTCCCCTTCTTTTACAGAGCTGGTAGAACAGAGATGCGTTTATTCTTTGACATTTACCTGGAGTGATGCCCTTTATTAAAATTCTATTTTGGTTGTTTCTTTTGTTTTAGTCTTTAAGAAGATGTATATCTTAACTAAAAGTACCAGATATACCAATGGTAGCATGCAAACTAAACCTTTTTTATGACAGTGCCAGATTCCCAGCTGACGGTATTTGGGTTGGCTCCTCTGAAGTCAGTGGAGTCGAACTGGTTTTTTTTTTTTGATTTTTTGCTAGCTGAAGTTCTGTCTCCTAACAGTTGTTTGAGCAGTGCCATTTTAGCCTGATTTCCACAATCTTCTGGCTGAAAATCTTGCTCTTCACACAGTCTCTTTTAGATTAGATTTTGGTTTCGTCTGCTTCAGTGTCAGGCTAGAGTAAGTTCAGCTGGAACCAGCCACAGCTTTTGTACTTACCTGAATTAATTTCTTAAGTTGCAGGATTCAGGTGGCCAGATTGGATAATATGAATAGTCTTACTGAAACAGATTTTTTTTTCCTGTATTTATGTGGGTGTATCTGAGAATATAATGTACCTCTATCATATTTTAATGAATGGCTTACCAAGCCTGTTACACAGGGCAGCTATTTTATTTATTCATTGGATTTGACTGTAGAGATGAATGTCATCAACCAAAGCCAATTTTGGAGCAAGCTTTCAAAACAGTTGAAACCATCCCACCTTCATAAATATTTCCTCCCATATCCTGATTTTAGGAATAACACCTAAGGGAGGGTTAGAAACATAGCTGGCTATTGCACTCCACATTGAATATCTTACTTTCATATCAAATGGTAGAAGAACAACTTTCCTCAGACTCCTGGTCCAGGAGAAGCATTCGTCACATTGCTGTTTTTGCTGTGCTTTAAAAAACGAAAAACAAACCCGAAAATACAACAGACCTTTGTCCAGTTAAAATGGTGACAAGAAAGCTGAGAGACTCAAGAAAATACAGGAATGTGAAGGCATTCTGTGAATTTTAGTGCCTGTGTTGGACTGCATTGTAATGTGCTGTACACTCCCAGGGTACCTGGCGGAGATGGACCATGTCCACTGACTCTCCTGTAAAAAGACCTGCATGTGAGTTCACGTGGCTGCCATTTCCGCTTCAGTACACCATGTAGTCAGAGAGTTGGAGGAGCCTAAGGTACAGTTTTATTCCAGGTCTGCTTTTTAGGCAGGACTGACTATGTGCTGAGTTTGCAGCCAGGTAATAAGTTGCCTGCTGGTGCAGGACAGACCTCTCAGACTGTACAAACACCTCCCAGCTGGAAGCACGTCCTGTAAAATAATATTGCGCCCATTTTTCAGCTGGGTAAACTTTATGAGGAGAGGTTAAATGATTTCACCCAAGTGCTAAAGAAAAATTAGTATCTGAACGTTCAGCTCCCATGACCTGTGGTCCTGTGATCCTCAGGGTGATGGAACTGTGTGTCTTTGTACCCCAGAGTTGCACTGGTCAGTCACCAGAAGAGCTGGCAGCTGCCGTTAGCATTTGTTGTTATTGCTGGTGGTAGCAAAGCCCTGCCTCAAGTCACCGGTATCCCCCTCCTGCCCTGCCTGCCTGCACTACGGTGTCACCAGCCTGGACAGAATAAAACTGGAGATCTTTCTCAAAATGCCGCTTCTGATCCCAGGCCAAAAGGTTTCGTCCTCCAAGTGCTCCTAGTCCTCAGCCATGAAATCAGTCCCAAAGATTTAGTAACAGACCAAACATTCATATACCTTTCAAACGCCACAATCTTAAAAGAAAAGAGCTGAGATGGGGTGGGGGTGGGGCTTTGTTTGTTTTAAAAATGGAATCTGAGATTAGATCTGACATTTCTACATCCACCCCCTACAGAAGAGGGAACCCGGGGTCATGGGGTGTGTGGGCCTCAAAAGCTAGCTTTGTCTGGGAGTGGTTAATCTAATCATTGTTACATAGACATCTGTTATTTCTTCTGAAAAATTGATGCTTTTGTGACACAATGATCCATCTATTTAGTACAACAGCCTGAGTAATTAAATTAAAAAAAGAATATTTTTGCGGGAGCATGTATTATAAAACTGCCATACCTCCTCGTAGCAGCGAAAAGGCTGGGGAGAGGGCGAGGGGGAGAGGAGTGCTTTAAGCCCCGCATTGTTTTCTGCTGGCTGGAGGAAAACATCTGTGAATTGTTTGAACTGAACCTTAGCAGGGACTGTCTGAATCTGTGTCATCTCTGTTTAATTTCAGGAAATGATGTCACAGCGCATTAAATAACAATGCTGCGTGATTTATTTTTACTTGTACATGCTGTCCTAAGCATTTTGGTTGCATGGCAGTGTTTCCAATTAAGGGCAAGCTTTCGGTTTTAAAAAATATACTCTGCAATGCTTTTTTTCTTCTTTTTGGGCGTGGGTATGGGGAGGCTGGGTATTTTAGGGGGTCACCAAGGTTCAGGGCTGTCGGAGGGCTCCAGGCCCATTTGTCATGTGCTTATTTGTAGTTGGGACTGGATGTCAGCGCTCTCATCACCCATGGCAACCTCCAGGACCGTGGGTTTGTTACAAAGCCTGTCTGGGGGAGAAAAAAAAGCTAAATATTCCGAACCGATCCATCAAAAGACCTATTAGATAGTTATAGTCAGGCCTGAGTACTGTAGCTTCTGCCTCGATCAAACTTTCTGCACTCCCCCTTCTTCTGCAGAAGAATAGAGGACATAAGTCAATTCTGTCTGCCATCTGTCGCCTCTCTCCCCGCTCCTCAAATTAAAGAGACAGTCTGAAATTTAAATAATCGGATACAATCACAGGAAGCCTGCCTGGAAATTATTAATTTGCATTCAGGTTTTTTTTTTTTTGACTTCTCATTTTATTTTGAAGGGGGGATCTTTATTGTACTACTTTGGAGATCAAAATATGTTGTGTGTTTCTCCTTCAAAAATAGCCTTCTGAGAAGTACCGGATTTGCAGTGTCACTGAGTTGTTATCTAATAAGATTCCAAGTTATATATAGGGTGAAATTCACAGACACACACATACACACACACCCCCCAAACAATCCCCGAATTGTGAATCCTGCAACGGACGAGCAAATGAAACGCACCACCCTTCCCCTCCGGCTCTCCTTTCCCCTTCATCCCCTTCCCCTCCCTGAATCCCTGTCAGGATGAGGGGCTGCAGCAAAGTCCTTCATGGCGCTACCAGGACGATTTAGGCTCTTGAGCCTACCTAACGGTCCTTTTCCCGGCCTGTTATAATAGTTTATCCCACTACCCTGTCTGATGTTGGCTAGTTATGCTTTACCTTCACCTCTCCTTCTTTTTTTTTTCACTGCCCTGCCTTTTTTTGCCTCCTCCTCCTCAACAGGCAACACAATGTGTCAGGACTGCAGCAAGGAGAATTTCATTCATGTGGCATATGAGGTCAGCCACTGCCAAACCATCAGATAACGGTGGCTGGATGTTACTTCTCAATTTAATATTTTACCTGCCATTTTCAAACAAGGAATTACTGAGAACAGAGCATAACAAAAAGCATGTGCATGATTTCAGTTGAGGCTTGATTAAAAAGCAAGCTGAACGTGGCCTAGCAAAAGATAGGATCAGCCACCGGTGTTTTCTGGTTGTTATTGTCAGATTGCAAAGCTTTGCCCAGTCAGTATATGAATTAAGTGAAAGGAAAAGAAGAAAGAATACCAAAGTCCAAGTAATGAATTCCTTAAAGTAATTGAAACAAGGAAGTAGTAGTGACAAGAATTCATTTATATAGAGTTGTGTCTTCGAGGCTCACAAGGTAAAAGGGGATTTAACTAAAGTATATGCAAATATAAATAGTGTTATACATTCCAAGAATGTTGCGCTAATAAATGTTGTGCACTGCAACCTCTGAAAATCAAGATCACAGTCAACTAGAGGTGAGAATTCTTTTGAGTATCTTCAAGTTCCACTGCCTAAAACAGCTGTCATCAGAAAACTCATAGTTCCTCCCTTACTCTACAGTGTGTGCACATGAGTATAAGTATATATAAAATACATTTTATGGGGAAAAGCAATTGCTGCTGTTTGTGCAAAGTGATACTGCCTCTCAGTTTTGCCTCAGGACTTGTTTACTTAAGACCTTCCCTTCAAGATCCATGAGCAGAGTAATTGGTTTTAAAGTTTTCTGTAAAATTAGAGTTCTACTGAAAAAGAAAAGCATGTTTCTGCCAACAGTTCCACAATTGTTAAGAAACAGAGATGTCAATTCTCATTGTTGCCTAATGAAAAGACTAGTTTATGGCAGACAATATTACTTCTGGTGTTGTGGAGTTTGCCTTGAGTTAGGATACTTAGAATACTATGCATTACATATTTTAGAGTTGATTGGCAGCAGTCGTTTGTAGTATCCAAAGCAATCATTGGCATCTTTAAAGATTGATTATTGTCTTTAAGCATAATGGCAATACTGTTTTCATGCTTTTACATTTGCTATTTTTATTTTTAACTGCTAGCCCCAAATCTGCCAGAACTAATTTTGGTTGTTTTGTCTAGTACTGGATGATAGGTTGTCAACTCACTGGGTAATGCCATAAAAATTTTTTTGAATCTTGGTTTTACCTTTTTATGATGGCAGTTCAAAACACATATTTTATTCATATCAGTTAACTACTTATGTCCATAAAATGTTTAACATCTCATGACATACTCTTACAATCTCAACACAATGAATCGGAGTAGCCAAGTAAGCATCAGCAAATATCTTAGTTTAGTGTTTAAAAAAAATCTGCATATATTAATTTGTTTAATGCTATAGAAATTTGTCTATCATCTGGATCAAGGTTTTATTTGGTCTGAGGTACGTTTCAAAGTGGCAGCTTGATATTCGAAAGTGGATATACTGTGGAAATACTATCTGACTAAACTGAATAGCAATGGGAAAGCTCCTGTTCACTTTCTTAATGTATACTGAGTATATAAAAGGAGTAGGTTTTTGAAAGATCATGGCCTAGTCTAGACTATTTTGAAGCTTGTTATGCCAACTGAAAAAAACCCCAAAGACAATGTAAGCTGCATTGTTAGTTGATACTCTGTGAATGTATGTGAATCTTTATAAAAGTGGTTCTCTTTCCTCCCAGGTAAGGTAAAAAATGCAGATTTAATTTCTCTGTGTTCAATATTTGATAATTCAGAGGTTAGTGCCTAAGAGTGTGTACCTCTCAGTCCTGCTTCCACTAATTCTAGTGGAACTCTGGTCCCTTTGAAAAAGATGGACAACATGGGAGATGAAGCAGTGAAATCATAACGGGAGACAGACAAACACACACGATTGTTCGTCTTAATAAACATCAAACATTATAGCCACTCTATTCACAAATTATACTTAACAAGTCTTTCAAGGATGCCCTATTTGATGAAAGATGTATTTCTTAAGTGCTCAGCTATTTGTCACATTCTGTCCTGAGCTGAATCTTCACTACTGTCCACAGGATGCTTTAGCACAAGCGAGCTGTGGCAGGCGTGGGGAGGTTTCAGTTCTGTTTCTAGCTGTGACCATGGCAAGGCACTGTGCCTCAGTTTCCTTGTGTAAACAGTACGGCATAATGATGGTGGCTGCTTTTCTGAGAGCTTTTGATATTTACAAATAAAAAACCCTGCGTGAGACCTTTGTCTTATACTTAGCATCAGCTGAATTAGAGAGGCCTGCACTTCTGTTGTGGTTTCGTGCTGCTGCTGAACTAGCACGACAGTCATGCAATGCTTGTACAAATACTTGAACTTCTGTAGACTTTGAAAGTTCAGGATGATTTTCCCTTTATGAGGGAGCATTTAATATAAAGTTAAGAGTGTTGTGTTCTTTCTGGTACACACTGAAGATGACAGCATTTGACTGAGGCAAGCTGCTTGAGCCTCAAGTGGCTCAGGGTTGGGTTATTTTTGTTTATCATGTCCTTTCCTTGCTGGTGACCTGAAGTGGTGATTATTGCCTGCAAATGGTATCAAATATCTTTCCCAGAAAGCAGTGAGAGAAAGAACCTTGGGCATCAACTTCTGTCCCAGGGGCAAGAATCAGCATAAAGGGAGTGCAATAGTATTAACAAATGTGTCTTTGTACTTCAAAAAGTCACTAGTGGATATTCCCCTCCTCAACAGCCCAGGGAGTTTCCTGAAGTGAAATAGGGCTTTGGCAGCTTTCCAGCTAGTTCTGATCCTTTTGCTGCCTCATTTGATTTATCCAGGTGCTTCCCACTTGTGCATCCCACTTATGCTTGAATGAAGAAATGGGAAGCAGGAGGGTGACCTAGAGTGAAGAGTAAGGGACAGAAAAGCTACTGCAAAGTCCCTGATTCATCTTGGGAAGATCCCCGCCTACTGAGGGGCACATGCAGAAAGCTAACAGCTGTGTTGATAGTCCACAAATGGACTGTTCAAGGATATAGAATGTGAATAGCGAGAAAGGTCACAATATGTGTGATTATAACAGGATTAAGGAGCATTATGTGGTCAGAAAAGTGGCATGTGTATTTGGGGGAGTCAGCAAAGGAATGGTGCATAGGAATGCATAGGTACATAGGAATGGTGGCACTCCTAAATTGCAAGGGAAGTTGGTTAATTTGAGGGATCACTTAAAAACGTGTTTTTTAAAGGGTGCTTTAATTTCAGCTAGAAAGGGATATTCTGGTGATCTCTTTCAGATATAAAGTAAAAAATGAAATGGAAATATATGTGAAAACAGGTTAATTATGAACAACAAAAAGGGAGAAAATAATTTAATTTACTCCTCCCTTCCACCCTTCTTTACTGTTTTGACAGACTGTTCCAAGAGTTGTGTTACTTGGTCTGTCACTTTTCAATTCTGCTTCTTCCAGTTCCACATGAACACTTTACTACATGAACTAACATCTCTTAGGAAAGAGAAGTGCTTCCTGCATTGGTATGAACTTCTCTGTGGATGGTGGGATGAGCTGCAGAGTTTTAGGTCAACCCTAAGAAGCCCATGTTGTTCCACATAGTATGCGTACTTACATCTCAATTTTAAACAGCCTACTTTGTATGCCTGTGTTGTATGGTAGCTATTAAATGCCAAGCAAACACTTCTCAGACCAGAAAAATCCCACTACTTAGTGCATATCTATCCTAGGCATTTGCAGACAATTCACTGCTATAATTAATCTTAGTTGTCCTGGCTCTGTGAAACCTGAACTTATATCCCACAATGCTCTTGGATGCAAACAAACTTCAGAGAAAAAAAAGCCCTTGCCTCTTTCTGTCTCTTTTCTTCCCCAAAAGCTGTCCATTTAGAGAGCAATAATGCTTGCAAAGGAGGTTAAATCCCACTATGAACCTGTGCAAAACTATATGTGCAGAGGAAAATAAAATGTCTGCGAACAAACAAGATTGTGGTGTTTTGCCAGCATGTGTATGAATAAACGTAACCCTAGAACTGTTAAACTACCCTGAGTTTAGCTCCTGGGATGTGAATACTACTCAAAGCCCCAGCTGAAAATACACGATACTGCACTCTCCAACTCGGTGATGCTATAACATGCTCTACTGCCTCCCGAACAAGCGCTGCGGCAGACCTCTTGCTGAGACTGAAAACCCTTTCAAACAAGGCCTGGGGGCTCCTGAGCTTTCTACTCAGTGCCCTGTAGGCTCACTCTGCGAAGACGTATCTCTCCTGAAAGAGGCCAAATATCACACGACTGAGCTGGTGGGAAATTCAAACTGTTCTAAGCAAAGAAGTCAATAGAGCTGCTGTAGTGAAAAGTAATGTTCAGCGTGAGATCACCGTGTTATGATCTCATGCTGAACATCAGGACTTTTTTTTCTTGATGATTATGAAACTAGCCTGAGGCCAGTCTGGTGAGTCTAAGAAAGATATAGAAGGATGTTTGGAGAGACTGGACTATCAGGGCCTTTATTCCCAAAAAGTGTAACAGAGGCTAAAGGAGATGAGAGAAACGAGAGCTGTATTGTTATTTCCAGTGCTCTACTCATCCACCTCAAAAATATGAGATCTAACCATAGACACAGAGAGCGCATACTGAATCAGTGAATAAGCACAGGCTACAAACAGAAAAGAGGAAATATTACTGAGGGGGAACAAAAAGCCTTGCAGTAATAATGGAATTCAACAGCCAAAAAAAACTCCAGTTGTTGAGACTGTAGAACAATCCGTGGAAGTGCCTTTGCTTAGCACTTTTAAAACTAGACTCCAAAAAAACATTTGAAGAAATACTGCTGAGGAACATCTTGCATTCCCGGGGTTACACTAAAGTAGCATTGCCTGAAGCATTTCTCATATTTCTACGTTTTCCTATTAATGATTAAAAACTGAAAAATATCTTGAAATTAGAGCTGTTTTCAGAAGGAAACCTTCCCAAATTTGGCTTCCTTCAGTTTTAATTTTTTGTTGTATTTGTGTCAACTTTTTTAATGACATTTCATTTATCTTTCAGTAGGAAAGTTATTGCAAAATTAACTGACAAAAGTCAAACTAGAAATGGGCTTGGGACCCAAAATAAAGAATTAAGCTTAAGAGAAATTTAATTACTGTTCCTTCAGGCACTGGGAGTTTGAGTGGGTGCTGAAGATCAGCTGGGCTTGGGCTCTGTCAGACCAACAAAGGAAGCGAGTCTGAGCAGAGGACCTTATGTTAAAAACACCTCCCTTTCAGATATTCAGAGACAGAGACAGTGTCACGATACATACGCTGCTCTCCATTCACAGTATGTGAAGTTTCACAAATATCTGGGGAAGGTATAGGTCTGAAATCAACCCTTACCCAGCTTAGAATTCCCCAGTTTTTCTGGCATCTGCTCCAACGTTAGCTCTACAAAAAGTCAACCCAAGACACCAAAAGTTGTTTGAGCATTCAAAACCCACATTGATTTTTAAGGACATGGATCCAATGAAAATTTAATGCAAAATGAAGTTGATTATGGATTTACACAGAAATTCAAATGCTGAAACAGGTGAAAAACATGGCCTTTTCACCCGTTTTTCACTTACAGACTTTTATGGCAATTTGACTCCAGGATTCAAAACAAAGCTTGGGCCCTCAGAGAGGCAGAATGACCCCAAGAAAATATTGACTGAGTGCCTGCTGACTCAAACTGCTGAATTTCACACACAGCTTTCCTCAAAAGCATCAAGAAGAAAGAGATTGTATTTTGAATTTAAAATGAAATTTTGCTCTTGAGCACCACTTTATAATAATGTAACTGTGGGGTTTCACGTTTGTCTCAATGACTTCCAGATCAAATGAGCTCAGTTTGCACAGCAGAAAAATGTGTTCTTTTTTTTTTTTTTTTTTTTCCTCATTGCCAGAATTATAAATTTAGCCTGGGATCTGAGATCCAAGTTGGATTCTTTCTGGTTCATTTGTTGGCAGTCATAATGATTATACAATAACAGTAATGTTGCAATTACAATAGTAAATCTATGCAATTACAACAATAAATAGGTGATGGAGTGGCCAGAATAAAGTCCAGTTTTCTTGCCGATAGCTAGGCTGGCTTTATGAAGAAAAATAACACAAACTTCTAACATGGTTTGAAGTCAATGGCATTTTTTGTCAGCAGAGAATCAAATGCAATTCAAACACAAGGGGACATAAATTTGTTCAGTAAGTCAGTCACTTTTCAGAACACCACAGCTTAGTTTTGTTAGTATTCTTCTGTTTTGGGGGATTTTTTTCTGTTTGGCTCAACATAGTCTAGTGAATCAGGCCTCTTTGGAAGAGTTTTTAAAGAAGTGAAGCAACAGGGCAAAGATCTCTTTTTCTCCCTCTTGGTTATCCTTCCCAGGAATAGGCTTGTATCCATTTTAAAGATGTCGTTGGCATGAAGTGCTTTTTGTAGGATTTTGATGTACAATTCAGAAGTTACCTGCATGAGAAAAGAGAGCAGGAGCTTTCTGTAGCTGCCTGTTGAAATCCCGCTAGCTGCGAAAGCAGTGAGTGCTGACCTTTGCTCTCTGAATGGGGAGTCTTCTGGCATGGAGCTGAGTTTTCCTACTGCTCTTCAGAACGGTAAATAATGTTAGTACACCCTGAATTCAGTGCATGCAGCACTTTACATTACTATTGTGTATCTTAAAATAAACAACATTGCAAGCTGTTTATTTTGGTGTTACTATGCATGCATTTTTTAAACAGTGGTTACTTAAACAAATGTCTCTGTTCCCACAGCACTTAAAAGCTGCTGTTTGCTCATTGTGGTTTTTGGGTTTTGTCACTTTTGTTTTGATTATTTCTGAAAATCACACTCGAGGATACAGAAGACAGGAGTAAGTTGTACTTGATCCAAACAAATGCTTCATGTCACAGCTTTTTCTTTATGCCAGCTTTTCCCATGTTCCTAGCAGAAATAATAATTTTGGTTTAGATCAAACTTACAGATCACCAGTATTCCAGATTGGATCAAACTGCCCTCAAATGCACTTCTGCAGGCCAGTCAGGCCATGCATGTGTTACCACAGTTTGACCCTGAGATAGCAAAATTGTTTTAATAACATTGGTACAGATTAGTTATTTATTGCTCAGCAAAACAAAAGGTGTAGGGGATGAAAACTTAGGGAAGTGAGGGTTTTTACATCTCCCTTCTCCCTCTCTCATCAGTCTTCATTCATCTACCCTACAATCCTCAAGTGCCAGCACCATGCATGCAAACTTCTGCAGTTGGAAACCCTGATAAGAGATTGATGGAAAAGCCATTATCAAAAGCATCAACCTTTCCGAGCCATATTGCCATAGCTTTGTGGCCCTCTCTCTACCCAGGGAACTCAAAGGATGCTTGCTAGTTTGTCGCGGTTCTGCTAGAGGGCTGTGTGCTCTGCACTGTTCTTTCATCTTCAGTGGTGGGCTTTCGGTGCTGGCTCTGCTTTTTGCTATGCCATGTACGCTATTCACGAATCTTGGTGTATTTGGCTAAATGTCGGTGAAGGGATTAGGAATAAAGTTGTTATTGCTCCCTCTGCTCACCCTCCTACAAAGTGACTATTTTCATAGTCAATATGTGACTATGGATACTCTGTTCCACTTTGCAGATTTTTCCTAGGTCATCTTCAATTAGTCCTTTTTGCTAGGGAAGGAAAATACTTGCCTGAGTCTGTGGAATTGTGTCTTAGGAGGCTAAGAAGTCAGAGGCTTTCTCTGTGGATATTGCTCCATTATAAGGAACACTGAGGATAGCGTAGCAAGGCCACCATCACGTATTTCTTAGCAGAGCCAACTGTGATAGATTGGAGTGTGTTTGTTGTTAAAAATGGGTTGTCATTTAACCACCTTCTGTCACTCATTTCTGAGAGAAAGAGCATGGCGGGGCAGTCATGGAAGTACTGGGGTGATTCTTGTGTGGAAAAGGTTTAACAAGAGTACTCCAGCAAACCTGGGAGCTGGCACTAAATGGTGTTAGGTACTGAACTTGTCCCCTGCCAGCCCTGGGATCAGAAAGCTACAGGCAGAAGTGTTTGGTTTCCTCATGCTTGGACACAGCTGAGAACTGAGCCCGAATTTTTCATTTGTCGAACTTGTAAAATCTGTCTGTCTTTTTGCAACACAAAGTAATCTCTTCACTCGACTGCTAATTGCCCCATGATTTTAATCAAGCAAGATTCTTAGATAAGGAAAATTAGTGTTTGAGAAAAATTGTGAGTGCAGTTCTTTTCCAACTTGTGTTGACTATAAACCAGTTTGTCCTCCTTAATTATGGTCTTCAAAGATAAACAGGTTGAAGGGGGTGCTGCAGTCTTTGGCACAAATACAGCATATTTCAGTGCTTTGTTGAGCAAGTTGGGTGTTTTCGAGAAAGAAATAAAAAGTTGCTTGTATTTTTTTAATGTCATTAAGATTTATTATTTTTTATTTATAGCTCAGCAGGTGTTGATTTTCAGCATTGTGTATACACTCTGCCTCTGGACTTTGATACACAGGGTAACCCCTGTTCTCTCAGTAGAACTAACTATGTGACAATTAAGGATGAGAGGAGCATTAGATAAAGACAACTGGCCAACAGCAGAGCACTTGGACTACGTCATTCTAACTCCTGAGGGAGGACGGTACAATATACCAGTGTTCCCCAGCCTTCCTATTCACTCCTAACCTTTTCATATAATTTGCAGAGCTATTCCATTTTTGGGTTGTGGATTTTTTTTCTTTTCATCTGCTGATTATTTTTCTCCTAATCAGCCCTACCACAAAGCTCCCAGTTCTTACTCTTCTGCTGCTTCTGTCACTGAGATATGGATTAAATCTGCTGCAATGCTGATATATACATTTAGAATAGTTCTGCGTACTTTTTCCAGTGAAAATACTATGACAACACCCTAATTTGTGACTGAGATTACTAACATCATTTACATCTATAGATGAATGTTCCCCCTCTTCTATCTGGGAGACAGAAGATACCAGAATGATTATCATTTTTAAAATGCTGTTAACAGAAATGAAAACCACTTAGCGGAAGAAAAGTTTTGTGAGAAGGAGCGGGTAATATCAAATATTTTAAAAGCATTTTAACAAATGTTTTTGTCTTGGTTTTGACAAATAAGATCTGCTTTATTGGCCAGACCAATGGTCCACTGAGCCAGATAAGGGTCAGCAGTGGGTGGTGATGGAGCCAAGAAATGATGAAAGTATAGGACGATCCCAGAAGGCCCAGTATGTCCTCCAAGCTTCTGGTTGGTAGAAGTTAAAGACTTTCTGAGCTGGCAGTTTACACCCATAACATGATGTTTAAGAGCCATTGATGCATCTACACTTTCTTTTTGGGCCTGCTATGGTCCAAACTGTATATTCATGTGCTACAGTTGGAACAGCTTAATTTTGGGTTATTTGAATCTTTGGGGACATTTGTTAGAATATTTTCTGGTATGGAAGGGCACATTTGAATAAGCTTCACTGGTTTAAATTAAGCCTGCTTTCTTTCATGTAGCAACAGGAAAAACTTAGTAGCCCTGCATTTTTCTTAGAAATTTTCATGAGGTGTTGGGAAAACCTTTTCTTCTTCATTTGGAGGGAACCCGGATTATACCTCTAACCTCAGTCCAGGTCTTTTGAGTATCTCATCTCCATCACTCTGATCCTCTCTTCATGTGATAGGCACTGGCAAAACAAAACACAGATCAGTCCAGGCATTTGGTAGCGTGCTTTTAAATAGATACCCCCTCTGAGTTGTAGTGGAAAGCAGTCACACGGTTTTGACATAACCTAATCATGTGCAAAGCTGAACCTTTGGTACCTAGTTCTTGCAGATCTTTTTTTTTTTTCCTTTTTTTCTTCCTTCTTCTTCACACGGCCCCTTCAGAACTGCTGGAGGGCGTTGTTGAGAAGTTGCTACCGTTGATACAGTTGCTATTAATCACAGTCTGCCATGTTGTGACGCAGGTTCTAATAACATCCCATTGAGCTGCTGTTGTATGCTGGAGGCTTACCAACAGCACTAGGCCTTTGATATTCATCTCACACCAGGATAAAGAAAACGTAGAGTTTAAAAAAACCTCTGCAAATAGGCAAAGAACAAAAAAGGGGGAAAACATAGCAAAATCAAAACCAGACACGCTTTCTGTGTGCTGCTTCGTTTACCACGGGAGAAGCAAAGCTATAAATCTCTGCTGTGTTGTTTGAAAATTGAACATGAGGCTGCTAAATTTATCATTCATTCTTGTTGTTTTCTGGGTAGTAGCTGCCTGACTTGGCTGAACTTTGTTTTCTGTCCCGTCCTCAAAACCAATTTTTGTTGTTGTCGTTGTTTCAAACATCACACATGCAAATCAAAATTTTACTGGATCAAATAATATCGGAGGATTTAGAAAAGTGCTCATAAAGGGGAGGAGGAACAAATTTGCTGCATGTTACACATCATGCTTCCTTGGCAACTGATTCCCTCACATTCATAATTACAGGAACATAATTTTTAAAAAGCAGCACGGGCAGGGGGAGGGAGAGGAAACGCTTCCTTTGGTTAAAGGCATTTGCAGTTTTTTAAAAATGAGAGTCTTTGAAAATAATGTTAAAAAAAAAGTTCACCCATATGCTCTGTAAAGATTAAACCTGGAGCCTGATAGAACTGCACAATCACCTTCTTTTGTTAGCACTTCTTGTCCATGTTGAACTGCAAAGAAAAAAAGGTGGAAAGCAAGCCTGCTACAGATGTGACTAGCTATGAATATTCATGAATGCCATTGCTCCTCCTTTTCTACTGGCATCCAAGTAGATCCAAGTCATTCTGATCTCCCTCTCCCTCTCTTTTTTCCTCTTCTCCCTTCCATTCCCTTTCCTTCCTCGAGACTGAACAAGACTGCAGTTTTATTTCAGTAATGGCCTAGTACGATACAGTTATCAGTGGCCTCAGAAGCCTTTTATTTCCATTAAAAAAAAAAAAAAACAAAGAAAAAAAGAAAAAAATTGTAATTATCCACAGTTTTATGAATCCACCTCCCCCTAATGTTCATTATTTAAACCAGCAGCAATTACAAGTTCAAAGGGGTTTAGAGGGCCAGCAACCCGCATAATCACTGCCAAATTAAGCGGGACTCATTCGTCACAGAAGAGTACACTCTGAGCAGTGAATCATGCATGCAGTGACAGGCACTGATTTACATAAAGACGAAATCTATGCCCTCTAGGGCTAAGTGTTACTTTATCTCAGTGGCCCGGTGATATATGCTTTTTCTTTTGGTGTTAGGAAGGTTCAGAGACTGATGCTGTCTGATACATGATGTTTTATTCTCACTAGCACCACTACTACTGCCACTAATTCATGTGTATGTGTATTTAACAATAATCTAAACTTCAAGGCGCTTGAGTTTTTAAAAGCAAAGTTTTGGCCAGAAAACCCCTTTCTAATCTGTTACGATACTTCTGAACCTCTTGAATTCCTTTTTTTTTTTTTTTTGTCATAACCAGTTTGCAGGTTGAACACTCCTTGAAAAAGATTACTTTGATTGCCCCCCCCCCCCCAATTGAATCAACGTAATATTCTTTTGAGACATTGTAAATACTTGTACATGTACAGTATCAGAGGCTGGATGTATTACTTTATCCATAGTTTACTGACTATCCCATGACATTTTAAGTCACTGTGGTGCCTCCTGCCAGAGACATGCTATAGGCTCTGGAAGAGCTGCATCCATCAAGCCCATCTATACCTCTGGCAAGTAGAAGAGGAATATTTTCTGTTTGTTAGAAGGGGTTCCCTTACCGTTAGCACTCTGCTCTGTCTATTTGACTCTGAACTGTTTAAAGACACTTTTATATTCTGCTTTAAGAACAAGTTCTACTCAGTTAATTTACCTACACCCATGGAAGTTACTGTGGTTACTCACATAGGCAAGGTGAACAGGTCTTGACCTTTCAGGTAACAAATGAATCAATGCAGGGAGCAGCTATACTCTTATACAACAATGAAACTGGAAAAGTAGCTTTTGTGTAATCATTACTTCCCTTTAGCTATGTTAGCTGCAACTCTTTCCTCTGTTGTAACAGGACTGTGGTATGAACAGTACATGTGGTAGTTTGAAATGGTACCTAACTTTCCTTCATTAGGAGTGGTTTATTGAAATTTATTTAGGGTTGCACCAGCTACAAATTGTGAGTGGTCTCCTTAACATATAAAGGCACCGTACCTAAAGGCGTTCGTTAGATTCTCAGCTGTCGCTGAGCCACAGCAGAGTGACCAGAAAACATCTGGCTATGGCACCTGAACACAGATGCTGTTTCTACACTAGCTCTGGTGTAGATTAGAGGTAGCTGGAAGTGTCAGAAAGCAACAGCGGTCTGATCAGCTCTTCTTTTTTTCTATGACATGCCACTGCACTGGGGACTGTGGAGTAGATCTAGCTTTGCTGGCTCTCCTCCAGTTGAGTAAGTCCTTCTGCTTTCTGGTCCCTTTAGGTCATTTTAGTGGTGAGGAAGAGTAACTGCATAACAGAGGCTGGCACAAGTTTTCTGTATGTGAATGCACAAGCTCATTTTTTGCACGATGTCACTTGCATATGAAAGAGATTCATATTGCATGTACAAATCACAGAGGAAAACGTGATTTACATGTGTCATTGCACTGCCTGTGCAAGTGACTCTCTGCACCTATGATGTCCTCCACAATGCTATGTCCTCTGATGGAGGCTGGTGATAAAGAATTTGACTCATTTAGGTAAACGTCATATAAACTTAAAGCACAGCCTTGTTGCAGCACTTTTTATCTGTATTTGTTATTGTATTTTCAGTGAGGACACTGAAGATCTTATGGGTATAATTTAGGTAGAAACATTTTTAGGTAGCAGTGCATATTACTAGAAAAAACTTTGTATGGCTGGTAAATAAAAATTGTACACAGAGTCTGATACGGATATAACTTACACCGCTGTAAAATCAGATTAAATGCAAAGTTGGTGAAAGGGAGATTATAACATGGACTAACAGTTTTCTGTACTAGTCTGTAAATGAAAGTGGAGCAAAGGTCATGTGTGATGACAACAAAGTTGTGTGAATGGACTTCTTTAGGTTTATTCTATTACGCATTATGGAGTTCCTGAATCACCGAAGTGTATACTAGGATCAATGTTTGCAATATTACATAGCAAATAACCCCTCTTATTTCTACTTTATAATTTTATTTTATATTACTAAATGCCTGAAAGATGCTATGTTACTATGTAAAAGTTGGGAAATTCTTTAATACTACATTAATTTTTCAAAGAATGTAGAAAATAATGTAATGATCAATGATGTAGAGATGTGAGAATGAAAACCTGTTTGCTATATTGCACTCTTTTGTGCTTTATTGAACCAGGACATTTTAATATGCAGAACTTGGCCTCTAGGAGTGTCTTTCTTTGGATATTTCTGGCTTCCATGTGCTGTCTTGCAATTTCCATGTGTTTATTGTGGTCTTTTACAGTAAAGTGAATTGCTGAAATGTTGTTAATTATGTTCCCACAAAAGAGTTGCCAGAACGGAGTTGCAAAGCTTTTGCCCACCTAATTTCTCTCTTTGAGCTCACTCATCTTCATCAGCAGTTTAAGTTAAGATGTCAAATTTTGTTGACCTGGCCTCATCATTTGTCAAAGCGCCAGAGCTTTTTGTGCTTCTTTTAAAGTGCAGGTGAGTAAAGTAAGCTTGATTTTGACTGGTTTTAGAAAATAGCACATTCGCATGCATGGAAATGGGACACAGGAGCTGTCTCATCCACATCTACCTCATTTTAAACCTAAGACTAACCTTTGGAACTGGCGGGGTTTAGGAATTGCAAGATAGTGGAATTGTAGGATTCTGGGTCCCGGGGCTGTTTGCAGAAGAGGTCAATGCTCCTGGCCCTGAGGGAAAGGAGAACAAGGAAAAGAAAATGGCATTTTGATTTGAGATCTATTTACTAGATTTCATGTAACTATGGAACATGACATTTGTCAAGCATGTATCAATGTCACCTCAAACTGAGAAATCTAGGCTACATAGATGATACCGTCTCAGCGAGGTGTAGTGATCTACGTAAATTTCCACCAAAACCTTTGGAAAACTTGGGCATCCTTGCTTTCAGCCCTACAAACAGCTGCACTGTGATGCAGCTGGTACAGTGAGCATATGTAAATACTTAATATGGCAAACATCTTGTTTTCTTTCACTCCCTGTCTTGTGCATCAGCTTTCAGATTTAATTTATTGTGATTTGTCTGTTTTAACTATGGATATAGCCTATTGGCAAAGGCTTGGGGGACATAGTTGCTTTAATGATCAAATTCTATTTCTCTTTGGTCCAGCCTGTGTGAAAACTTGATGCAGTGTAGAACTAAAGCACCCATCAATGTTCCTTTTATTGGACATGCTTCATATATTGTGGTGAAATTATATGCATCTACACAGGTTGTTAGGAAAAACTTAACGTGCCACTGATGTGCAGTGAGGGAAAGTTAATTGTGTAGATGCTCCAAGACTACATCTATGAGTAGAGCACACTGTAGTGGTCATATGAGTCTGTCTTGAATAAAAATTACCAAACAGGTTTTCAGCCAATAGCCCAAGGTAAAATCCTAGTGTTAATAAATGTGTGCAGAAGAAGAGATCTTTTCTGTCTTTATCATTTATGAATCTTGATGCTGTAGATCTAGGTATAGACTTAATCTAGGAAAGAGTAAGAATTAAGCTGGCATATGTTTCGCCATACCTGATAAGCATGTGTTGGGCTTATTAATGTGGAAGTATCCTGTTATGCAGTCCAGAAACATTCCCAAAAGGAAGCATGACTGACCCTCTTTTTGTCCCAGGGGAATGGGGCTTCTTTCGCCTCCCCCACGCTGCCACCACCTCGTGTCACATTAGCCAGATGCCTTTTCTCTCCCTGCAAATGTCAGTTCTGCTATTGAGCAGCCTCTTCTGGTGCTGCCTCCCAGTCCAGCAAAGCATCCGTGTCCTCTGCCGCTGTACACTGGCCACAGGAAGATTCGAGGGGAAGGTCTTCAGTTGATGCAAATGACATAGCTCCATTGAAATCCAGTTTTTGCCAGTATGTGCTTACCAAGTATTTATGGCATATCTAACACGTAGACTTAAGAGCACTGACTTTTTATGCTAGCGTGTTAGGATCAGACCCTTACTTCTGCATAGCGCAGAAATTAATGATCTGCATTTTCTGAATGCTATGAAAGGCACCTTTAAAGTGTTGATTTCCATCTTTGCTGATTTTAACTCTGAAGGAATCGGTGCCTGCAGTGGTTAGATAGCAATATCATTTTCCTTAGTGCCTGTGTATACATTCACAGATGTCCCTACAAAATTTTTTGCTGCACTTTTAGAATGTTTCAAACTCAGCCTCAAAAGAAAGTGGGCCCTATGTTGGCACACTGCAACAGTCACTGTATGGTGAACAATTAACACAAAAGTTTGTAAAGAACCCTAGACTGGGCATACACATATCAGGCTATATCCAGAACACATATGTGCTCCATTGATTTCTAGCTGAACTTCTTAAGAGACTCTTATCAGCCAGTAGATTTACAGCAGCTCTGAGAGTCGTTCAGTTTATAGTGTTTAGATTGAGGCTGTTGTAGCCTCTGACAGTTTCTGGAATCAGGGAATGACAAAAGTAGCTTACAGTCACCTCATCTCCACCATGCTCATGCCTTGAGAACAATTTTTGGAACCAATTTTTCTGAAATGGAAATCCTTTGATTTCCTCTGACACTGATTGATGTTTAGGTGACATCTCCAGAAGCCAACCATGCGGAACAATTCAGGGTTTGTTTTTTTGGCTTATAGCCAACATCCAGAAATCGAGCTTTAAAAAAAACCCATGTCGTCTAAAAAGAAAGAACATAATACATTTCCAGATGTTAATTCTTATTATGTTCTTTTGCAGTTATAAGTTTTTTCATGCAAATTACCCAAACCATTAGGTTTGTTTTTTTTTTTTTGAATTGGTATCTGTAATGCCTGTACTAAATATAATAAAATAGCTTTTCTAATTTTCCAGCAAATGGCAAACATTGTCTTTTAACAGTTAAAAACTTCAAGAAATATTTAAAATTACTTTTGACAGTGTGTTAGCAGGAGTGAAAGTCTTTATCTAAAGATCCCACTTGACTTTCTGAAGCACTTACAATATTACCAGAAAATTGTTTCTGTGGCTTATTATAGAAATAAGTAGATATGTGAATAAACTTTTTGATGGAAAGGAATATTACACAAAACAGTTTAAAGATGGTTATTAATTTTTCTCTTGCTTTTGGTTGTGTTTCTAAAAACAAGGTTCAATATTAATATACTGAGGCCAGTGATCATTCCTATAGTTGGGAATCCCATTCTATCCTGTTTATTGATTGTAAAGCAGCTAGATTTTTCACTGTTGAATGACTATCAGAGAGAGGAGGTCCAGACACAGTATGACTTCACTGTTATAGATGACATCATTGGCCTTTCAGTTGGTCTTCTAGGCTCATGACCTTACTTCCGGTTACAAATGTAATTTCTGCAATTAAATTTCCACTAGGTTCGTGACCCCACCTCATAAATGCCACGACCTGAATTGGCGTCATATGACCCCTTGGTTGTGAGCCACTGTCCTACATCCTTGTGCTTGACCAATTTGGGATATGAATTCAGATTAATTGGCTTTGTAGAGGCTTAAAATAGGGAAGCATCCCCTTTGTTTGCCCAAGTTATGCAAAACGTAATTTCCAGGCAGATGGAAATAAAATTGACAATAAAATAATTAAAGAAATGGAATATTTTTTGTTTATGTTGAAGAGATATTGCTCCTTTTTAGTATTCTTTCTGTAGACTATTGTGAAACTGATTCACAGCTGTACAAATGATACTTAGATGTGAATATTTCTCTACGTATGTTAGCTTAAATGACTTTTGTTAACTGTAAGCTATTAGAAATACCTCCATGTGTACTGTTAGAGAAGCTATATATCTGATAAATCCAAGCCCCTAAATACAGTGTATTGATAACAGATGTTAGCAGTTTGCCTGTGCACCTTGCTTAAATTATATGAAGGAAAAAATGTTAGGTCATAAAATCATTAAGGTTCGCTGTGTAATGAGAGGTACTTTAAGGCTGAGGTCTCCAGGCTAAGGATATGACCAGGTGGGACTGGTCCAAGATCTTCAGAGACAGTATAATGTAAGGTGTTGCCATACTGATGAAACATCTGGGATACATACCAAAAAACCCAGCTGCTCGATCAACATAACAGCACTTTACATGCATCATTGCTTGAGAGCTTTTTCCCATACTGAAACATTAACTTTCTTTTTTTTAGCCTACATTAGAAGACAGTAACCAGATTATCTGTGCAGATACTACAAAAGTGTAAATGAAAAGGACTAAGGTTGGTGTATGAGCTGCAGGACAAAAAACCTAAAACAACAGGGCAGCACTCGCTTACGCTGAGTTCAGTGTTGTCAGATCTTTTTCTTTCACCAGAATTGCTTTGGTTTACATTCCTCAGAGCAGTTTAAAAGTTGTTTAGCATTTCAGGAGTTTCTGCTCACTTCCTAATGGAAAGGAACAAAGTCAGACCTATGGAAACTATGTGTGCAATTAGCAGGGATTTCAGAATTGGTGTGTCTGTTGGTTCAAAGGCTAAGCTTGACCTGATATATCTGTAGTCACACACATGTGATTCATTAATGTTAATGGGGAGTTTACTGATGTGACCTCTCATGCATATCTCATACAAATAAAATATGTTGTGCAGTCTTTTGACATGATTTATACCCTTAGGACTTGATCCAAGTCCCAAAGAAGCTAATGGACAGTCGTCTTTGAGAGCTGGAGCCAACAAAGATAGTCACGAGCTTTCAGTACGGAGAGAGTAGGCTTGGATTGGGGCAGGTTGTTTTGGTTTAACAGATAAATATTTTAATTAAATTGCCCGTGAATATTGTCAGAGATGCCTGAAGACTGACATCTCTCTCCTTAAACATCAACAGAGTTGTTCAAAGGAAAGAGGGATCCAAGCCTTTCCACAGGGTGTAACATCAAACCTGTCTTGCAAGTTGCTCAGCTGAAATACTCTTCAGTGCTTTCGGCTGAGACAGACAGCAAACGTGTCAGCAGGAGTGTGGGTCGGG
Source organism: Nyctibius grandis (assembly GCF_013368605.1). NCBI lineage: Eukaryota > Metazoa > Chordata > Aves > Nyctibiiformes > Nyctibiidae > Nyctibius > Nyctibius grandis. Next base: position 37,893,658 of record NC_090661.1, read on the forward strand.
TATGTGAGGTGAACATTTTTGTGCAGGGCCCAGGGTTTTAAAAGAGCTCAGAGAAGCTGGTGAGCACTCTTGAAAAGTCATCCCTTGATATCGTGGATGGTTCTAAACCAGGCTATGGCAGCAGGTTTGAAATTATTTTCACATGTCACTCAGTGGCTGCACTGAGTGATAGGTTCACTGATTTGATTCAAATTCAAGTCAGTGTCAGAGCAGAAATGCAAGAAGATAAAGACGTGGACATGCGGTGCAGTGTGGCTTTAGAAGTCTTTGACAAATATAATTTATATTTTCAAATATTTACACGGGAAGTGAATGGGGCAGCTCTTTTTAATGAATGTCTGGATCAGCACCATATCAACATGTAGTATGTTAGGTTTCTACAAAGACTATTTTTATTATATATGTTTAACAGGCATATTGCTATTTTAAGGGGAGATTTTTTTTTGTGAGAAGTAAAGATAAATGTTCCTCTGGATGAAAGGAGGGATGGAAAGCTGTAGTGTTCAGCGTGATAGGTATTAGAGATGTAAAACTTGAGATAGGAATGTAACACTAGAAATATTTAGATAACTTGTCTTAAAGTTTCTAAGTCATCAAATAAGATAACAAATATCAAGTGAAATATTTGTACTTCAATTGCATACCACATGCAGTGACAAGATAGCTCAGTCTTTTATTTTTCAGTTTTTGTTAGGCCAGCAGATATTTCAGATACTGGATCCCTGGAGGCAGTGGCCAAAATTAGGTATCTACTAAGACTGAACATTTAGGGAGTTTGGGCTATGACAGCAGTATAAAGTTTAAAATATAACATTTTGTGACAGAAATAATCCAAGTGGTGTTCTCTGAGACCACTGAGAGGCAAGAGCAAAGTTCCGTCATAAACCAGCTATATGACTTTTGCATGTTCAGAAACTAAATACATCTTCAGATTTTCCTGATGTAGTATTATGACCTCATATACAAACAATAGCTAGGCTCGAAGGACACTTCATAGGTTGCTAAGTGAAGGACTTTGAAGTTAGAGAATGCCAGATATTTTTTTCATTCTCAGTTCCACTCTCTATGTATCGCCTTTGTGGTGAATGAAGCCTGTATCCTTTCATTGGAGGAGAGAGAAAATTGCATGCATTCATACAACTAAAGACTGCATCATGATATGTATATACAATGTTTTTTTTCTGGGGCAAAGAAAGGGCATTTCCCTAGTCCAATGATGTTCCTTGCTGCGATTTTTAGGCCTGCCACAAACAACACACTAAAAAAAGAAAGCAATGAAATTTTAAATCTTGTTAGCTTACCTAACTGCAGGAACCATCAATGTGTCCTCTACAATAGTGTAGGAATCATTTCACTCAGCACTCAAATGCAGATACTTCTGTGATGATACCTCTCACTCTCGTAACAAAGCACAAAAAAATACAAAACAACGTAGCACGGAGAGCAGGGCTAAACATGATGACACCCTGCTGAAGTTGTAGGAGGAAGCTTAGATAGGCAGTAGGAATTTGGTGAGGACACTATGGTTAACATCATACTTTATAATTTTCTAAGTGTTTTGCAGATTTTACAAAGTAAATTATAGTAGTAATCATGGTAGAGTGTTGTCCCTTAACACCTGTCAGTCAGATAAGTGGAAAACATTTTGAAAATTTTGTTTTGGAAAAAAAAAATATTTGCAAAATCCCCAACCTGATTTCCTTAAGGCTCAATCCCTGTGTCTCTCACTAAATCCATAAGATATGAGCATGCCTCATAACTAAGAAAAACAGATCACATGCTGTTGTTAAGTCTTTGTCTTCACACAGATTTGTGCGTTACTGAGTGTAATGATGAATCATGGTTGGCGCCCTTGAATTTAAAAGATTAAGAATAATGAATGATCAAAGATGGATTCAGGTGCCTGATTTTAGGCACTATTGAGAGAAAATGTCACGCTGTCTTTCCACCACCACATTAAAAAAGAGAAGAATATTAATAATATTTTTTCTGGACTGACATGTCATAAATTGAGGAAACTGGGCAATAGACTACAGTTGCTTTCCCTATTCTAAGTTGTCTGTCTCTCCCAAAATAAACAGTTTTTCTCTCTCTTCAATTTGTTTTGTGGGTCCCAGAAGTATTTGTCCAGCAGCTGTTGGATGGCTCAGATGGAACTCTTTTTCCCTCACCAGCATTTCTGCAGACTCCTCCTGTGGCAAATTAATTTTCCCCTTGAACCTCTATCCAGCAAAATTTTGTTTCTACCTTCAAAAAGGTTTGCTTCTCAAAAGAATCAGTAATTTCAGAATGAGAAAATTCCCTCCTCCTACTTTCACGCTGTTGATGAGAGTTCTAGCAGCACAGGGTTTTTTTTTAATATAAACAAATGTAAATGAAAAATGATTTTGAGTATTATTCACCAATGGTGTTGTGTAAACCAAGTGACCGATGGAAACAAATCACGTGATAAGAGATCATGTAGGAACTGTGCACTGATGTCTCAGGATAAGAGATCAATAGAAAGTCTCATCAGGCTGTCAGTGTAGAGGTCTGGTGACTACACAGCCTTCTTTTCCGCAGCCATCTGGAAGTTCATAGGCTCCATTAACTTGGAAGAGTAGATCATCAAAACAGGTGCATTGCGCTGGCAAGAAGGAAATACCCTGAGCAGGAACTGAAAAATACTGTGGGCATCCATGAGGATTCCTTTATCCTCCAACCTCCAGTCCTATCAGAAATACTAGATTAGGTGATGCTCTGACATGTTAGGTGGGGCAAAATCTATGCAGAACAAACTTGCTGTTGCTATTATGAAAGCCAGAAATTCTGAAATAAACTGGAAATATTATTAGCTGTATGACTGTGATAGCAATGGGCAAAAGTAATTTAAACGATATCATTAGCTTACAAAGGGCCTTAATATTAATATAGAACACAAAGTCCTGAACTTCCAAACTCCCCTGCAAAGCCTTGGTTTGGAAATAGCTGGGAAAGCTGAAGATAGTAAATTGTACTTATACAGAAAAGTATATCATATGAACAAATAAAATACTAAAGTAACTGTAAGTTATAATTTTTACCATTTCTATAGCTGTTATATTTGTCTATTTACATTTCAATAAATGAAAGTAGCTCTTTTTGTTACCTTTGTTTTTTACACAGCAAATTTTAACGTAGAAAAGCCCGTCTACAACTGTATATCAGAATCCACAGCACCTGTAGAGCGTCCCTTTAAAATCTAAATATGGATATGGGAGAGCAAGTCAAAGTCTGTTGGAGGAAGAGCAATATGACTTCATTGCCCTCTGTTGCCATTCTTTTTTTTGGCTGCCTTGCAGTGAATAATCAGCTGAACTTGGACGGCATAGAGAAGTTGCTATATAGGCTGCGGAGGTCTACAGCTAGCAGGCCTGCCAAGTCTTAAACACTGAGAAAGAGACATTTGTCTGACTTCTCTCACACTGTCCCATGTATTTTCAGAAAACAAGTCATGCACTTGCAGCTTTACTTTTGGACCCCACAACTTCTGTTCTGCTTCATGATCCCTTGTGCCAGACAGACCTAAGGAGCCTGATCTGTTATCTGTCAGTCAGCTCTAGTCTGGGCCATGGGAAATCATGGAGTGGGAGAGAAACTGCTGTACTGGGCTGCTCTTCAGAAGTGTAAATCCAGCAATCAAAAGGGCCCTGACAGAAACATATCTGAAACATGGACTTTCTGCCATTATGTGAGAGGATATGTGCCTCCCACACAACTCTTCCCCTTTTTCTTGTTCTGCAGTGACCTGACATGTAAGGTCACATGCACTGGGGCCTTGAAAAGCTGAAAGGTCTACAAAGCTGCTCTATAGCTGGGAAGAGTATGTTCCTTATATAACTAATATGACCACAGGTATAGGATTCATTCTTATGCTTTCAAAAAGCACTAAACCCGACCTCAAGTAAGTGTAAATAGATTGCAGACAACCTTCTGCAGCTACAAGCATGTCCCGAGAGTTAGCTTTGAGACTTCATTTAATTTTCTTGTAATCAGAGTAATAGTCTCCTTTGCCATGGTCTAGAGGGGAAATAGTCTTTCTAGGTTAAGTTTCTGGGAGCTCTGACGGATGCTGCTATCCATCACAATCCTCTGTCATCTCCCCAGCACAGACCATAAGCAGTGGACATAGCACTGAAAATAGTAGAAATAAATTATCAAGCAGCTAATACGGTCATCTCATTTTTTTTGAGTCTGTCTTTATGTCCTTCATTCATGTCCTCTTTTGTGGCATCCAATGAATCTTCTAACCTAAAATGAATGTTAGCAAAGACAAAACACAGAGAAATTGCCCATCTGTGAAAAATTAGCATAATGGTACAGCTGTGCAAAAAATTTGGAAATAATTTTACACCTACCCAATCACAAGTACTAGAAAAATCTGTGAAGACCAATGCTACAAATATTTTTTTGCTAGTGTGGTATATTGAGCCTAGTCAATAGAGATCCTTTACTGAACTTTCCACGCTTTTCTTTAGACACTACATTGGAGACAACATTGCAAGGGCCCATTCTCTCTTTCGAAAGCATGAGAGATGGTGAAAAAATGACAGTACCTAACACATTTTGATGTGTGTTTCCTGGAATACATTTTGAGCTGTCTTTCTGGGACATACTGGAGAGAGTCCAATGAAGGGCCACAAACGTGATTAAGGGACTGGAACATCTCACAGACAAGGAAAGGGTAAGACAGCTGGGACTGTTTAGCCTGGAGAAGAAAAGATCTTGGGGGGGAACTCAACAATGTATATAAATATCTGAATGGAGGGTGCAAAAAAGGACAAGAGCCAGGCTCTTCTCAGTGGTGCCCAGTGACAGGACCAGAGGCAATGGGCACAAACTGAAACACAAGAGGGTCCATCTTAACATCAGGAAATACTTTTTCACTGTGAGGATGACTGAGCATGGGCACATGTTTCCTAGGGAGGTTGTAGAGTCTCCGTCCTTGGAGATATTCAGAAGCCATCTGGACACAGTCCTGGGTAACCTGCTCGAGGTGGCCCTGCTTGAGGAGGCGGTTTGGACCAGATGACCTCCAGAGGTCCCTTCCAGCCTCAAACATTCTGTGATTTTGTGAATTATAATAGCTTTTTTTTTTCCCCCCTTCATTTCATTTGTTATTTTATCTTTCATTATGTTTTAATTTGGCAAGGGGGGAGGTGTCGGTGATTTTTGTTTTTTGAAACTGTGCTAGAACTATTTAATTTCATTTCAGAAAGGGAGCTCCATAGCTCTTTTTAGAGGACATCTCACTGTTGCGTGTTCTACAGGCTTAGAAGAGATCAACAGATTCTTCAGGAAGGTGCACTGCCTCTCTTTAATGTTATTACATTGCTTTCAAGAAATCAAGAGATGGTCTGCCTCCCATCACAACAACATGAGCTAAGCTCTAAACGCAAAAGTAACATGGAATTTGGGATCTCATCAGCAACAGTTCAGGTATTCAGGGGCATTCCAGTGAATGCAGAGGTACTGGGGAAAATGAGAATTTGGGGTTCAGTGGATGGCAAGCCAGAGAGAATTATTGGGGAGGTAGTTAGAGAGAAATACCAGAGTTTCCTTCCTCTGGTAGAAAGGATGGATTTCTGAAAGGTCTGTTTACTGCCAAACCTCTACCTGGCAGCTTTCTGAAAAGAGAGGGGCACAGCTTTGGGCATGGGAGATGTGGAGGAAAGCAGCTATTGAAAAATCACCTGGTTCAAAGATGAGGAGGTTGAAGTTTGTGCACATGTTGTGCACAGAGGTACGTGCTATCTGGTCATCAAGATCAAGGGATTGCAAAGAAGAATAATATAGTATTTTCTTCTCTACAGCTTGCATCTTAAATTAACCTAAATGTTAGGGCAAATCAGCAAAGACTGATAGAACCAGTCAGTGCCCGAAGAGCTTTCCCTCATTCAATCTGTATAGCACACAGGAAAATCCATCAGGGTTAAGTCTTATCCAGTCCTATTTAAAAGTTCCAGATTTTTCCATCCAGACGTTTCATTGCTTTGCTCTCATAGACTTCCAAAGAATTTATCCTGAGGGGCTATTTCTTCTTGCATTGCAGTTACAAGGCATTAGTTCATGCACTGCCGGTATGTCAAAACGTGTAGCTGATAACTTGGTTACATCATTAGTTATTCCTACCTCAGGTGGAAAAAAAATAGCTGTCTTAAAGTGCTTCTCAATGTGCGTGTTCTGCAGATTCTCACTGAGGGACCTGTGGTTACCTCAGCCTGATGATTGCTCTGCATTCTTCTGATGTAGACACCAGGAGATGTTGAAAATAATTGAGATGCTTGTCAACAGAGTGGGAGACTGGACTTCATCAGAGACTGTTTTAGTCTCTGGGACTGATGACCTTTTGATGGAGTTTGTTTTAGTCAGGAATTAAGTGCACAATCCTGTATAGTGTGAAGCGCCTTCTTTGAGGTGCCGAGTATCCCTATTTTGTCTTGCAGTTGCTCTGGTGCTAAGCATCTCTGTCAAGGCACTGAGCACTTTGCAGAATAGGGCTTCAAACTGCTCTTGAAAGGAGAAACAAGGTTTCTACTTCTCTTTTATTTTTTGCTACAATGAATTTAAATTTGAAATACAGAATTATTATGAGTAATCCTCTGTTCATCCAGAATGCAAGCTATAAAGGAAACTCATTTAGCAGATCCGAAACAAAATCACTTTGTTAGCTAGAACTGGGTTATAAAGGCAGGTACTTAAATGCAGGGAAAACACGTGCATATCATTTTGCAGACAAGAAATTCCAAAAAGAGTGCAATTCCTTGATTGTCCTCTGCTATTAATATTAGTATTATAATAACGATCATAATGCACTAAGAAAAATATAAAGTTTCTGAGTCGTTCTATGCTTCCAATTTTTTTTTTTTTATTGCTGTAAACTGAGCCAGATGATGAACAGCCTCTAGGGAGGAGACAGGATCACCCTTGTTTCCTGTTCAGCCTTGCTCCAGCAAAAAGCTAATGAAAGAAAAGAACATAATGGCCTTGCAACCCAGGTAAAAGGTTCAGGAGAGTTCACAGGTCAATTGATTTCTAATCTTACTTTATGTTCTATTTCAATAAAAGAAAAAACCAACCCAAACCAAAACCACTCCAGTGTCATAATGCAAAGGTATGTTTGGCAACAACACCCGGTTTTTCTATTGCCTTTGAAAAGTAAGTGTAAAACCTCTCACAGCAGAGGGACACTATATTTATGTAAAGTGCAGCAGCGAGAGCTCTAAACCATTTGAAAAATTCTTCTCTTTGGTTATGTGAATATGTATGGTGATATATCAGTGTATATACGTACACACAAATATTTCAAGGTGGAAATATTTAATTAACCTGTCTGTAAGCATAAACAGCAAATCTGCACTGAATATGTTAACAATTAATTTACTCAATATTGCACCATTGACCATTTCTTTATTGCACCTATCTCAGCATGGAGAAAGGAGAGAATATTAGTTGCATCACTGTAGAGCAATGAGATTTCTGTAAGTCGTGATCTGCTGGCATGTAATAACTCGATCTGCCTTCATGCAGACAAAATATATTAAAAGTATGGACGAGTGAAGTTTGTGCCCCAGGGAGAAGGCAAGATAATGCATTGAAATTGTTCAGGAGGTAGTTAGATGCCTAATGGTCTAATATGTGAGCTATGTGAGGTCTGGGGTCTGGTTCTCATAAATTCTGGCTAGACTGATCCTGTAATTTCAAGCAAAGGATAAAAGCGTTAACCAGAGTCATCAGTGTTCAAGGTCCGTGATGCTGGATATTATTCATGTAAAGATTCAAGAAAAACACTAAAAGGAAAGCTCTGGAGCATATGTGTTTGTAAGTGACAATATACATATATATAAAAATATGTGCTATATTATTTTTGTGTGTGTGTAGGTATACACACAGAAACATGCACACAGTGTAATGCGTACATTAGCATATGTACAGTTACACAGAAATCATGCTAACAACTGAATAGCAAAATAACAGCTTTTTGTTGTGTTTTTTTCATTTTTTCAATCTAGTTGGCAAGTTCATCTATGGGAAGACAAAATGCTAGATCTCATTTTACTACTGCTGCTTTGTAATATACATTTTATGTCATCAACATTTTTACACTTGGCATCTACAATTTTTTTAAGATGACTTGTGTTAATATATATTAGCAAAGCTTGCTTATGATTACAGCAAAACATTGTTAATGCAGTGCTGATACACTTGTTTTCTCACTTTATACGGCAACTCTGAGCATATTAAACCAGTGAGGTCACTCCAGTGGCTGAATAGAATTGTGTATTATGATTCCTGATAAGTGCATGAATGTAGCACAATGTTGCCTTAATTCACACTTATAATTTTGCATCGTCACTGCACACTGATCAAGAATTTGCTGTCTCAAAAACAGTATAGCTGTAGAATAGCAGCAAAATGGCCAGAACAAATCAGAAAAAGCTATCCCTTATACACAACTTACATGACACAGCATAGATAGTACAAATATGCTGGACTCCATAGATTTTATTTAACCTTATTGTTTCCTTAATCAGTATTTAAGTTATATTATTCTAATAACTTTCTAGTATTATAAAATGTAGGCATTCTATGGCTGTAAGGTGATCACCTGGATGTTACTATGGATTTCCCTAAATCTTTGAATGGGAATGGAAAGAATCTCACGTGCACCTCCCTACCTTCATATGGAATGAGGTCTCACCAGCCCCATGGGCTCTAACCACTTTCTTCTGTGGACTCCAGAGTCAGACCTTGTGATGGAAAAGATCATATGTTGGTAGAGGGATTCTTATCTTTTTTTGATAATATGGTCATCCTCTCTTTCTTCCAAGTACATCCTGATTTAAGAACTCCTGAGTTTTTGTCTTTCTGAGTGTGCATGATGTACAAATGTTTTTAGCAACTGAGCTGAATATCCTTTTGTCTTTTAAATTTAAATGGAGGACAAGATAGTAAAGCAAATCAACAAAGTAAGTTGTTATGTTACCTTCAAAATCTTTTATTTCTCAGTGATATGTCCCTGTTTGACCCTTCCTGTTCTCTAACAAAATATTCCCTTGGTCAACTCATATAGCTACCTCCATATTCTTTGACTCCAGATGTTTATCTGCATAGTGCAAGACATTCTTAGATGCACAAAAGACTGAAGGGGACTTGAAAGGGGCTAGAGGATGAGTACTGCATGTTACAGTGCCCTGTCAGAATTTAATTAGGTGCATTCAGAGGGTATGATCTGTTTCTGCAGTGTTGTCACGTGTGTGCCAGATTTACAGAAAAAAGTACTGAGACAGCAGGTCCAGTGGAGAGGGAGCTGGAGCTGTTCTGGTTCTGTGCAACTCCTTTCTCCATCTTGGGATTGTGGGAGAGAGACAATTTAAAGAGTCCTGTTAGAACTACTGCTTCTGAGCTGGTGTTCTCCAGGGGTTCCTGAACAGAGTTATGCACTATTTTGAGCTCAAAATGCTACATTTGTAGAAAAAAAATGCTGGCTCTCCTGGAGATTTACTCTGGTTCAGAATCTGTACTTCTTTTTGAAAAGAGCGCTGCTTCTATCATTGCTAAATATAGCTTTCTATATAACATTTCCACATATGTTTTCAATTATTATTTTGAAAATTACAGATTTTTGTCAACCCCTAATTACAGGGCAATAACACACCCAATGTCCTATTTGACTGACTCATTTGGATGACTGTTCTGACAAAAGCAGAGCTCATCTGGCAGGTTTATAAAGCTGAACTATCCAAAACTGCCTCTAATTTTGAGCTCCTCATCAAAAGTGGGATTGTGAACTGGCTGAGGAAAGAAGCCAGAGAGTGGTGGTCAATGGGACAGAGTCCAGTTGGAGGCCTGTGTCTAGCGGAGTCCCTCAAGGGTCGGTACTGGGACCAGTACTATTCAATATATTCATTAATGACTTGGATGAGGGAATAGAGTGCACTGTCAGCAAGTTCTCTGATGACACAAAACTGGGAGGAGTGGCTGACACACCAGAAGGCTGCGCTGCCATTCAGAGGGACCTAGACAGGCTGGAGAGTTGGGCGGGGAGAAATTTAATGAAATATAACAAGGGCAAGTGTAGAGTCCTGCATCTGGGCAAGAACAACCCCATGTACCAGTACAAGTTGGGGGCAGAGCTGTTGGAGACCAGCGTAGGGGAAAGGGACGTGGGGGTCCTAGTGGACAACAGGATGACCATGAGCCAGCAGTGTGCCCTTGTGGCCAAGAAGGCCAATGGCATCCTGGGGTGTATTAGAAGGGGTGTGGTTAGCAGGTCAAGAGAGGTTCTCCTCCCCCTCTACTCTGCCCTGGTGAGGCCGCATCTGGAATATTGTGTCCAGTTCTGGGCCTCCCAGTTCAAGAAGGACAGGGAACTGCTAGAGAGAGTCCAGCGCAGAGCCACGAAGATGATTAAGGGAGTGGAACATCTCCCTTATGAGGAGAGGCTGAGGGAGCTGGGTCTCTTTAGCTTAGAGAAGAGGAGACTGAGGGGTGACCTCATTGATGTTATAAATATGTAAAGGGGCAAGTGTCTGAGGATGGAGCCAGGCTCTTCTCAGTGACATCCCTTGACAGGACAAGGGGCAATGGGTGCAAGCTGGAACACAGGAGGTTCCACATGAATATGAGGAAAACTTCTTTACGGTGAGGGTGACCGAAACACTGGAACAGGCTGCCAGAGAGGTTGTGGAGTCTCCTTCTCTGGAGACATTCAAAACCCGCCTGGACGCGTTCCTGTGTGATATGGTCTAGGTAATCCTGCTCCAGCAGGGGGATTGGACTAGATGATCTTTCGAGGTCCCTTCCAATCCCTAATATTCTGTGATTCTGTGATTCTGTGAAAACTCTGATTTGTGCATGAAAAGATCATAAACACAAGCAAACTATGCAGTTATATGAGTGACTACTTGACCTGTGAAAAAAAATTAGTTAGGATTGTACTACCTGAAAATTAGAGGTCAGATTAATGCCTCTTGGATAAACTGGTATATAAACTTTATGAACTATAAAGGGCAGGAAGGTATGGTTTCCACTCATCGGGGCCCTAAGACCCTTGCAGGTGCCAGAAAAGACATGGCAACCCAAACGGACCTGCTGCGGAAGCATGCGGAGGTGCAGGTGTCAGGCTGCAGGGAGTGCCAGAGCCTGGCCCTGGCACTCGAGGGTAACGGAGACCTCACCTGTGTGAGGTGTGAACAGGTCGATGACCTGATCTCCTTGGTGGCCCAACTCAAGGAGGAGGTGGAAAGGTTAAGGAGCACAGGAGCATCCCAGGAAGAGGTTGGCAGGCAGTGCTGTTCCCTGCTTGCCCTGGGGGAAACGGACGGGCCTAGTGCTCCCCGGGTAGTGGAGGATCCTCTTCCTCCTCCACAAGGAGCAGGAGGAGACCTAAGGGATGGGGGGGAATGGAGGCAGGTCCCTGCTCGGGGTGGCAGGCGCATCCCATCCCGACCTTCCTCCCCTTCCCACATCCCCCTGAAAAATAGGTTTGAGGTGCTGGAGCCTGAGCGTCTTCCTGAGTGTCAGGAAGACATGAGTAGGTGAAAGACCTTCTACGGGGCTACGTAAACAGAAGCAACCAAGTAAGAGGGTTGCAACCAGCTCCAAAAAGGAGAAAAGAAAAATAATTGTTATAGGCGACTCCCTGCTAAGGGGAACGGAGGGCCCCATATGCAGGCCAGACCCGACTCACAGGAAAGTCTGCTGCCTCCCTGGGGCTCGGGTAAGGGATGTTGCCAGGAGGGTTCCCGAACTGGTGAGGCCCTCTGACTACTACCCACTATTAGTATTCCAGGTGGGTAGGGATGAGATCGAAGAGAGAAGTCCCAGGCCTATCAAAAGGGACTTCAGGGCCCTGGGGCTTTGGTGAAGGGGGTAGGTGCGCAGGTGATATTCTCTTCAATTCCTTTGGTGTTTGGTGAAAATAGGGAAAAGACTATGAAAGTCCAACAGATTAATATGTGGCTAAGAGACTGGTGCCGTAGGTGGGATTTTGGGTTCTTTGACCACGGGGCGGCTTTCATGGCACCGGGCCTGCTTATACCAGATGGGGAACAGCTGAATCAGAAGGGGAAAAGGGTTATGGCCCAGAAGTTGGCAGGGGTGGTTAAGAGGTCTTTAAACTAGGTTCGATGGGGGAGGGGGATAAGACCAGGGCAACTGCAAAATGAACCTAGAGGCGACAGGCCTGCGTCGGGGGCAAGGCCGCTAGCCCAGCTGAAGTGTGGTTTACACCAATGCACGCAGTATGGGCAACAAACAGGAAGAGCTAGAAGCCACTGTACAGCAGGAAGGTTATGATGTGGTTGCCATCACAGAAATGTGGTGGGATGACTCTCATGACTGGAGTGCAGCTATGGATGGCTATAAGCTCTTTAAGAGGGACAGGCAAAGCAGGAGAGGCGGTGGGGTAGTGCTGTATGTTAGGGAGTGCTTAGACTGTGTCGAAATTGAGGAAGATGGTGAGGATGACAAGGTTGAATGCCTATGGGTGAAGATCAGGGGGAAGGTCGGCAGGGCAGACATTACGGTGGGAGTCTGTTATAGACCACCCAACCAGGATGAGCAGGCGGACGAGGCGTTTTACAAGCGGCTGTCAGAAGCTGCCCGGTCGCCGGCCCTTGTACTCGTGGGCGACTTCAACTTGCCGGATGTCTGCTGGAAATACAACATGGCAGAGAGGAAGCAATCTAGGAGGTTCCTCGAATGTGTGGAGGACAACTTCCTCATGCAAGTGGTAAATGAGCCCACTAGAGGAGGGGCCCTGCTTGACCTGTTGTTTGTGAACAGAGAAGGACTAGTGGAAGATGTGAGGGTCGGTGGCCGTCTTGGGAATAGCGACCATAAAATGTTAAGAGTTTTTGACAGTGGGGGAAGTAAGGAGGGGCAAGAGCAGAACTTCTGCCTTAGATTTCCGGCAGGCAGACTTTAGCCTGTTTAAGAGGTTGGTGGACTGAGTCCCTTGGGAGTCGGTCCTGAAGGGCAAAGGAGTCCAGGAAGGCTGGACATGCTTCAAAAGGGAATTGCTAAATATTCAGGAGCAGGCTGTGCCGGTGTGTAGGAAGACAAGCCGTCAGGGAAAAAGACCGGCCTGGTTAAACAGAGAACTTAGGCTACAACTTAAGGAAAAAAAGAGAACCTACTTGCTCTGGAAGAAGGGTCGGGTAACTTGGGAGGTCTATAGGGACATTGCCAGGTCATGTAGGGAGAAGATTAGAAGGGCCAAAGCTCAGTTGGAGCTTGATTTGGCTGCTAAGGTCAAAGATAACAAAAAAAGCTTTTACAAATACATCAACAGCAAAAGGAGGGTCAAGGAGAGCCTCCACGACTTGCTGAATGAGGAGGGTAGTGTAGTGTCAGGGGATGAGGAAAAGGCAGAGGTGCTCAATGCCTTCTTTGCCTCGGTCTTTAATGTCAAGACCGGTTGTCCTCAGGAGACTCGGCCCCCAGAGCCTGAAGTTACGGATGGGGGGCTGTGTGAACCCCCTGTAATCCAGGAGGAGATGGTTAGTGACCTGCTGTGCCAGTTGGACACCCACAAGGCTATGGGCCCGGATGGGATTCACCCCAGAGTAATGAAGGAACTGGCAGATGAACTTGCCAAACCAGTCTCTATTATCTACTGGCAGTCCTGCTTAACTGGAGAAGCTCCATCTGACTGGAAATTAGCAAATGTAACGCCCATCTACAAGAAGGGCTGGAAGGATGATCCAGGGAACTATAGGCCTGTCAGCCTGACCTCGGTGCCAGGCAAGGTGATGGAACACATCATCCTGAGTGCCATTACACGGCACATGCAGGACAATGGGGGCATTGGGGCCAGCCAACATGGATTCATGAAAGGCAGGTCCTGCTTGACCAAGCTGGTCTCCTTCTATGACCAAGTGACCCGCTTAGTAGATGAGGGCAGGGCTGTGGATGTAGTCTATCTAGACTTCAGTAAAGCATTCGACACTGTCTCCCACAGCATCCTCCTAGACAAACTAGCTGCCTGGGGCTTGGATGGGTGGACTCTTCGATGGGTTAAAAACTGGCTGGATGGCCGAGCCCAGACAGTGGTGGTGAATGGGGCAAAGTCCAACTGGCGGTCGGTCACTAGTGGTGTTCCCCAGGGCTCAGTTCTGGGGCCGGTGCTGTTCAATATCTTTATAGATGATCTAGACGTAGGGATTGAGTGCACCCTCAGTAAATTTGCAGATGACACGAAGCTGGGTGAGAGTGTCAATCTGCTGGAGGGTAGGAAGGCCCTACAGAGGGATCTGGACAGGTTAGATAGATGGGCCGAGACCAACGGCATGAGGTTCAACAAGAACAAGTGCCGGGTCTTACACTTCGGCCACAACAACCCCATGCAGCTCTACAGGCTGGGGGAAGAGTGGTTAGAAAGCGGCCCGGTGGAAAGAGACCTGGGGGTGCTGATCGACAGCTGGCTAAACATGAGCCAGCAGTGTGCCCAGGTGGCCAAGAAGGCCAATGGCATCCTGGCCTCTATTAGGAATAGTGTAGCCAGCCGGTCTAGGGAAGTGATCGTCCCACTGTACTTGGCACTGGTGAGGCCGCACCTTGAGTACTGTGTCCAGTTCTGGGGCCCGCACTTCAAGAAAGATGTTGAGGTGTTGGAACGAGTCCAGAGGAGGGCGACCAAGCTGGTGAAGGGTCTGGAGGGTCTGACCTACGAGGAACGGCTGAGGGAGCTGGGGCTGTTTAGCTTGGAGAAGAGGAGGCTCAGGGGTGACCTTATTGCAGTCGACAACTACCTGAAGGGAGGTTGCAGTGGAGTGGGAGTCGGCCTCTTCTCCCAGGCAACTAGCGATAGGACAAGAGGACACAGCCTCAAGCTTTGCCAGGGGAGGTTCAGGTTGGACATTAGGAAGAATTTCTTTACAGAAAGGGTTATTAGACATTGGAATGGGCTGCCCAGGGAGGTGGTGGAGTCACCATCTCTGGATGTGTTTAAGAAAAGACTGGACATGGCACTTAGTGCCATGGTCTAGTTGACAGGGTGTCAGGGCAATGGTTGGACTCGATGATCCCTGAGGTCTCTTCCAACCTGGCTGATTCTGTGATTCTGTGATTCTGTGATTCTGTGAACTGCCCCTCGAAATTTTAGTAGTAAGTTTTACAGAGCAGTTGAAAACTATCCAGAGTTGTTTTTCAGTAATTAAATGAGTTATTAGGTGGAAAACTGGCAGACTAATTAGTAATTTCAGACACTAAAACCTCATCTTGCATTGGCAGCATTATGGAAGGTTTACATATTTTCAGAAGATGTTGTAAAAGCTCACAGAGTTGACCTAAAATCAAATATGCTTGAGTATATGAATATATTTTTTCCTCTGTGACCTTTTAAAACCTATTCGTTACCCAAAATGCAAGATGAAACACGGACTCTAAATGTAAAATAACAAACCCAGAGCCCTGTGCCATTTCCAAGATCAGAGGTATTTGTGTATTGTCTTCTTTCTGTCTGTCTAATTTACTCTGAGGAGAGCAGAGACTGTACTGCAATGTATATGGGGTATCACAATTCCTTTACGTTCCAGTGTTTTGCCTTCTCCAGAGAATGGATCAGACAGGCAGCGCATAGGGACAGCATGACCTGTGAATACTCACAAACCAAAACACAGCTGGCAGGTCTAATTTTAGGTTCTTTAGCCTTGATCATGTCCCTTTAATGTATTGAGCGGAAAAAGAAAGGCGTTTAAAGTACAGGAAACGTCACAGAAGTCCAGTTCCAAATTCCTCTTTAAATAGAGCCGCTACATTGATGTGTTTTTCCTAGGCTCTGGTTTTGTTTAATTTTTGTGCGATTCTTTTTTTTTTAATGCTTGTGAAATTTGCCAGGTCGACAGCCCTGGAGACAGAAGTTCCCTAACCACAGAAAGGTTACGGCAATGAAAAGTGGCAACGTGCATTTCCTACAATGACTTGCTGGTGTGCCATAGCCCTAACCTAAAGGGACTACCTTCAAGCTTGAGAATGTAGTTTAGTTTCCACACCTCATTCACAACCTGGTCTTAGACAAATAGACAAACAATAGGATTTATTTTTATTTTCTATTGAATCTAATGGGAGGAAGATGGGGCCTCAGACCTTGACTTTTCGTAGTATCATTTTGTATGGCATTTTGTAATTTTTTTCCAAGATGCTAAAACAGCTGGAGATTTCCATGCAGACATGGAATGGAGAGATTGCAGGAATTACCAAACTGCACTTTTAAAAGCGACATTTTGTTACTTCTCCTACAGTGTTCAATATTCAAAACATTTTCTACAGCAGCGAGTTTTTATCCACCAAATGTCAAAAAGATTATGTTTCTAAGCAAAAAGGCCATATATTTCAATGAAGGTGGCTTCCTGTCTTAAAAACACAATATTGAGGGAATGTCATGCCTAAAAAGTTAATTCAGTGTTTTACCAGAATATGGTAGTGCTTTGGTACTTTTATTTACAAAGACTGTATAAAAAAACACTTTTACAAAAGCTTTCTTCAAAAACAGAACTTCTGATAGAACTATTGTTCCATTTGTGATGATTTTTCTTCCTTACTTTCCTCTTCTTCATGAAGTTTGAGAGATCTGCTTGCTGATTTGTTGTTGTTTTGCTTTTTGTTTTCTTTAAATCTTAATCTCTCAGTTAAGTGCTTTGTTTTCTTGTTTTATGTTTCTTTCATTTTTCTGGAATTCCTCAAAATATAGGTATATGAAAAGCAGAGTAGTCAGAGTGGACTTGTAAGCATACCAGCCCTGGAGAGAAAGAAAATCTAAACAGCCACTTAGCTGTCAGCTTGTATAGCCCACTAGATCTGAAACTTGAGAACATTTTGCTGTGCCTTACTGGGTTACTCTGTCCTACTTACAACCCAAAAGTTGATCCTGCAGCAAACTCTTCTGTTTTGTCAAACTTTTCATTCCTATTGTAACGGGTTCTTTCTTATGATCAGATGACACCCAGCCTTCCAGTATGGAAGTCAGAAAGACTTTTCCAAAATCCATATTATGAGCTCTAACCCAGAACCCAGAAAAATGGGAGATGAGATGCTGTGTGACTTTACTCATGGGTCCAGCCAGTCCAATCCACCGAAACTAAAAGTTATTACACATTTTCCTTGACATTTTCGGATCAGTTGAGCCATTTCAGGTGATGTTAACCTTTGAGCATTTGTTGGTTCATACAGATAGAAGACAGAGAGGCCAGAAACTTTGCAGGCTTGTGGAGTGGGTAGATAGAGAAAGCTCAGCTTTCAAACTCTCCAAGTTGTCATGAACTGCAAAAAGGGAATATTGTAATTTTGCAAAACGTGTTTGTATTGTTCTTTTCATCTCCATTTTCTCTTCCCCTCAATAGAAAACCCCAGTTTGTGCATAGTCCTCCTATGGTCAGATTGAAGGAATGGGACTTCAATTAATGCTGCTTAGTGATCTATGAAATGCAGTGCAATGGAAACAATACCTCTGAGACAAAGTATTGTGTTAGGCTTTTAAAGTAACAATATTCTTCTTACTGGCAGAAAATTATCCAACAATCAAGAAGTATCTTAACTGCTTTGACTACTTACGTTAATTGGCATTTGCTCTGCCCTGTAGAGCCAGGCTCCTATTAGAGATCATGGGTTAACAAACTCTTGTGCAGAGTCAACCCTAGTGAGTAGCTGATGGAAGAACTGGGAAAGTAAATAGAGAAAACTGTATCGGTTCACACACTAAACTGTGAAAGTGTGGTCTGGATGATTGGGTAGTGAGGTGGATTGTGAACTGGCTGAAGGAAAGAAGCCAGAGAGTGGTGGTCAATGGGACAGAGTCCAGTTGAAGGCCTGTGTCTAGTGGAGTCCCTCAAGGGCTGGTACTGGGACCAGTTCTATTCAATATATTCATTAATGACTTGGATGAGGGAATAGAGTGCACTGTCAGCAAGTTCTCTGATGACACAAAACTGGGAGGAGTGGCTGACACACTGGAAGGCTGCGCAGCCATTCAGAGGGACCTAGACAGGCTGGAGAGTTGGGCAGGGAGAAATTTAATGAAATATAACAAGGGCAAGTGTAGAGTCCTGCATCTGGGCAAGAACAACCCCATGTACCAGTACAAGTTGGGGGCAGACCTGTTGGAGACCAGCGTAGGGGAAAGGGACGTGGGGGTCCTAGTGGACAGCAGGATGACCATGAGCCAGCAGTGTGCCCTTGTGGCCAAGAAGGCCAATGGCATCCTGGGGTGTATTAGAAGGGGTGTGGTTAGCAGGTCAAGAGAGGTTCTCCTCCCCCTCTACTCTGCCCTGGTGAGGCCGCATCTGGAATATTGTGTCCAGTTCTGGGCCCCTCAGTTCAAGAAGGACAGGGAACTGCTAGAGAGAGTCCAGCGCAGAGCCACGAAGATGATTAAGGGAGTGGAACATCTCCCTTATGAGGAGAGGCTGAGGGAGCTGGGTCTCTTTAGCTTAGAGAAGAGGAGACTGAGGGGTGACCTCATTGATGTTTATAAATATGTAAAGGGCAAGTGTCATGAGGATGGAGCCAGGCTCTTCTCAGTGACATCCCTTGACAGGACAAGGGGCAATGGGTGCAAGCTGGAACACAGGAGGTTCCACATGAATATGAGGAAAAACTTCTTTACGGTGAGGGTGACCGAACACTGGAACAGGCTGCCCAGAGAGGTTGTGGAGTCTCCTTCTCTGGAGACATTCAAAACCCGCCTGGACGTGTTCCTGTGTGATATGGTCTAGGTAATCCTGCTCCAGCAGGGGGATTGGACTAGATGATCTTTCGAGGTCCCTTCCAATCCCTAACATTCTGTGATTCTGTGAAATTATACCATGTTAGACAAACAAGCTGAACTTTTCAGACAGCTTAGAAGTGCTATAAAGATATACACAACAGAAAATACCTGATCTTAGTAGATGAGGGCAGGGCTGTGGATGTAGTCTCTCTAGACTTCAGTAAGGCATTCGACACTGTCTCCCATAGCATCCTCCTAGACAAACTGGCTGCCCGGGGCTTGGATGGGTGGACTCTTCGATGGGTTAAAAACTGGCTGGATGGCCGAGCCCAGACAGTGGTGGTGAATGGGGCAAAGTTCAACTGGCAGCCGGTCACTAGCGACGTTCCCCAGGGCTCAGTTCTGGGGCCGGTGCTGTTCAATATCTTTATAGATGATCTAGACATAGGGATTGAGTGCACCCTCAGTAAATTTGCAGATGACACCAGGCTGGGTGGGAGTGTCGATCTGCTGGAGGGTAGGAAGGCCCTACAGAGGGATCTGGACAGGTTAGATAGATGGGCCGAGACCAACGGCATGAGGTTCAACAAGAACAAGTGCCGGGTCTTACACTTCGGCCACAACAACCCCATGCAGCTCTACAGGCTGGGGGAAGAGTGGTTAGAAAGTAGCCCGGTGGAAAGAGACCTGGGGGTGCTGATAGACAGCCGGCTAAACATGAGCCAGCAGTGTGCCCAGGTGGCCAAGAAGGCCAATGGCATCCTGGCCTCTATTAGGAATAGTGTAGCCAGCCGGTCTAGGGAAGTGATCGTCCCTCTGTACTCGGCACTGGTGAGGCCACACCTTGAGTACTGTGTCCAGTTCTGGGCCCCACACTTCAAGAAAGATGTTGAGGTGTTGGAGCAAGTCCAGAGGAGGGCGACCAAGCTGGTGAAGGGTCTGGAGGGTCTGACCTACGAGGAATGGCTGAGGGAGCTGGGGTTGTTTAGCCTGGAGAAGAGGAGGCTCAGAGGTGACCTTATTGCAGTCGACAACTACCTGAAGGGAGGTTGTAGTGAGGTGGGAGTCGGCCTCTTCTCCCAGGCAACTAGCAATAGGACAAGAGGACATAGCCTCAAGCTTTGCCAGGGGAGGTTCAGGTTGGACATTAGGAAGAATTTCTTTACAGAAAGGGTTATTAGACATTGGAATGGGCTGCCCAGGGAGGTGGTGGAGTCACCATCTCTGGATGTGTTTAAGAAAAGACTGGACATGGCACTTAGTGCCATGGTCTAGTTGACAGGGTGTGTCAGGGCAATGGTTGGACTCGATGATCCCTGAGGTCTCTTCCAACCTGTTTGATTCTGTGATTCTGTGATTCTGTGATCCAATTAAAAGGTCCTACAAGTATGTAACTCATTACATATTTACATTACATTTATAGTGAGCTCTATTTTAAAATAATTTTCTTAAAATAAAAAGCCAAGATCTATAGAAAATGCCAATCTTGGGATTTTAAACATTTAGTTTCTGATCCTGAGATACAGTGTGTACCAATAACTGCAGAATAGCAGCATAGGCTCAGTCTCAGTGTCCTGTTCAGGACCTTTAAAAGACAGCTAAAATCTCAAGAAAAATTTCAGACAAAATAGATCAGCAAAAAAAAAGGCAGCATGGTGCACATTATTTAACAGTGTTAAATAATTCTGGAGACCTTTTCTTTAAACAGCTTTAGTGCTCCCATTTGTGAGAGGGGAGATTTGAAATTTGGCAGGTGAATGTTAGGAGTGTGCTTTTGCTACCCTTATGAAAATGTAACAATTTGGCCACGGTTTAAGTCTTAGCAAAAATCACAGTTCACAGATGCTTATTGAAGACTTCCTGTGTTTTGATAGCTAAACCTCCAGAAATTCTGTCTTAAATAGCCACACTCATGAATCCCACACCACCTCGTTCTGGTGAGACTGCACTCGTGCTGTAGAGGGACTGCGCATACTATTGCAAGGATGGTTCAACGTGCCTGAGATGAGAGTCATAGCCAGGCATCAAAACAACGAAATGTTATCCCATATCTACTATTCCTTCTGATACCCAGGACTGTGGTGGAGGAAGCTGCCAGAGCTAAATGGAGAAGGAACAAAAGCTGTCCAAGAGAGAAAGATGTAGTTTGTGTCACACTGACTGAGATGATACAACGAAACAAAGGAGGAGAAGAATGGGGGCTGGCTGAGTAAGGAGGCTGGCACTACACTGGGAATTAAGGAGACTCTGACTGTAAAGAAACGGAGCTGGAGCACTGGGAAAAGATGACTGAGAATTAATTGTTCTAGGAGTGGACTGGAAGGAGGCAGCTGCTGGGACCTGGACCTTGGGACCTTGGGACCTTGGGAGCGAGGGAAATGATGAGGGAAGAAGAAACATCGGGGCCAGCGAGGTGGATGATGGAGATTAGATGAAGAGCTGGGACCTGACTTAGTTGCCATTTTGCTGCAAAAGAGGAGCCTCACACTGCTTCATGCTTTTGAAGCCTTTTTGTAATGACAGACATTGGAGGCACACATTAAAAGAAAAATGCCAGCCGGCTTTACATTGCTCCCCTGTGGTCCTTCTTTTTGCCATATAGGTGTGGGATGTGGAGGATACAGGGGACAGCACCCTGTGCTCAGTCCCTGACCTAGGAAGGTCCACAGCAATGGAGAAGGACTGTTTCAGAGGAAGTCCTGCTCGGAGCTGGAGCAGCGCATGCTCCCTTGTTCTGTGGGGGGGTGCTGCAGATGCCAGCATGTACAGGCTGGAGCATGTTCAGTACAGATGGAGTCTTTGAAGAATTTAGCTGACAAACTCTTAAATGTCTTTACTGAACTAGTGCTAATTGAAAATTTTCAAAGGTTTATAGCTTGGCCAAATGTGGGTGGATTTTCAAAGAGATGGCAAAAGGCACATCCCCGAGAGCAGGGCCATCCCTTCTCCAAATGTTATGCTTCTGTTCCAAAGCACGCTCTCCTCAATTAAATATAGCGAGAAACAACATACCAATATTTTTCTTTAATTTCATTTTCAGAAATGGCTGAATCATTTTTGCTAAAACTTTCCAAAACAGTTGAGACTTGGGCAAACATTCTGCAGACTAAATATCAGTTTGGAAAGTGAAGTTTAGCAAATGGAAATACTGTCTTACAAGACGAATACCTGTTCTGCCTACAATAAACTGAAAAGCCAAATTTTAGGAGTCCTTTCCCAGAAACTAGGAAGAGAGGAACTGGTAGTAAGTTACTGCAGATTTGTAGCAGTGCTCATGAGGCCAGAATTTGTCTTAAATGCACACTTCATATCGATCTAAACGCTTACACAAATTCATTCAGTACAGATATTATTAGTCAGTGATTTGCCTGTACGGAAAGGTTACTTTGATGTTGCCAAATATAGTGAGTCTTTGGCAGTTACATAGTGATAGCAAATCACCCAGTCACGTAAACTAAAGTTGCCTCAGGGCAGCTTTAATTTGTATACCTAACTTGCTCAAAATATTTCTAAACTTTGCATTGTAAAGTCGGCATGGTTTAGTCTTTCAAAGTATGTCCCATCCCCTCTCTCTTCACTCTTGAATGTGTTACTAACTTCTGTTTTCTCATAACATACTGACCAAGTGCCCCTCCACATTGTCAAAACGTCCAGTAGGTGAATACTGGCTTTGCATCCATGTTTACAAAAGAGCTACACATTATCATTTTTCTGTCGCAGCCAGACAAATCTAACTAATGCAAATTCTAACCAGCTTTATTAAAGCAATGATGTTGAGGCAGCTGGAGAAACATTGCTTTTTGACCTATGGCTAGAATACTTACCTTTACGTACCATCCCCTACTCCTTTTTTACAGAAATGGTGGATAATACACTTCCCTTAGGGAGGATTTAAAAGCATTTTATATTGTGATGGCTAACATATAGGCTCCTATCACTGTGGAGGTGAATAAATTAAAGTCTGCTTTCACCAAAGCAAAACTTACTTTCCTCTGGGTAGTGAGTTCCAGATTAGAATAGGCATCAATGTGACTGTGAATTCACACAGTAACTTCTGCATTACTCACCTAATTCAGGTGGTGGGGAGCAAAGGACACTTCTGCATGCTGGATGCCATAGACATAAAACCAAGATCCTTGAATTACAGTCTGGACCTCCAAAGGTGTGCCTGAAATTGGCAAATGCTCGCTGTGTCCATTGGCATCCTAGCAAACTGGCAAAGCCCTTGACCTCAGAAACTAGAGATATTCAGCTGGGAAGTGACCATAATATAACACGTGGGAAGCAGTTGTCCCAATTTCTGTGCTAACGGATTCTTTCATCTGGCAAACCAGAATGAAAGCGCTCCACCAGCTTCTGTCAGCAGCATGGTACCCTCACCAGTGGAACTGGAAAAGTTATTTGGGAAACTGGTAGAAGCTTAGAAGAGAGATACACAGAAGCAATCATTGAAGAGTAACAGGCGGGTGTGGATTTTGTATGCAATTAATTGAATGGTTCTTTAAATTGTGTCTGTTGTATGTCAGAAAGTAAAAGTGGGGACCTTGAGTGTCGGCTTTACATGGAGAGCTGTACATGGTACAGGTCTTGTCTGGAGTTTAGGGAACATGTTAAGCTTTTGTACATGGACTCCAGGAGCTCTTCCGGTTCCAGTCTGTATTGTTCTAATAGTCCTTAATCCTAACAGAATATTATGCGTTTATTTTGTTAGGGGGAAGGAGCTGTAATTCATTTTGATGTCTGGAGCAGAAAAAATTTGCCCATATAGCCTTAAGTATATTACTAACCTTAAGAAAGGCTATGTGAGGTGTAACTATAAGAAGTCTGTCTCAAAGAAAGGTTCCTTACAGTTGCTCAGAAAGTAGTACAGCTTAAGGTATTTTATACCACCCTATAAGGCACTAGATTTAAATTGGTGTGCAGTGAAACATTTAAATATACTATAGCAAATGAAATATGGTCCAATAGGTTTTTTATGGCCCGGCTATGCTTTTTCTTTTCAATCACTAGCCTGGGGCAAACAAGTTGGCTTTAAAATGTCTATTTTAGCTATGCTTTTATCACCTCTGTCTTTTAGGAAGTTTGATTTCTTTTTACATATCTTCTCTTTGATAAAAAAGAGCTGAGATCTCTGAATGGGTCATTTATCTCTTATGTTTAATCTATTTATCTGTCAATGGACATGAGGCTTTAGAAGTGTTTTATATTACTAATTAATTTAATTTCACATACTGCACTCCATGTTAACACGTTTTCTATTATACACTATAATGTGATACAGGGCCCTCCCTCAGCAACCTTACCTTAAAGCTTTAATTGCTTTCCTCTAAGCCTCAGCTCATGTTTGATTTATCTGATTTCTTTGTATAAAGATTCCCTGGTTTACAACATGTACACAAGTCATTAAATTGGTGTTGATGTTTATCTAGCAAACTTACCAATTGGTGATAGTATACATCCCTTTATGAATTTATGACTGGGCAATAAAGACAAGTGTGAGAAGCCCTGTTGTTGTGTCTGTTGGGTCACTCTGTTAGTTTATGTTCAGAAAGACAACATGAGCACTTCCACTGACTTACACAGTGATTGAAGGATTGATGCTTGCAGTCAAAATCTGTTACGAATTTCTAGCCATGAACTCATTTTTTCTTCCTTTTTTGAGGGGAAAAGGTGAATAGATTGGAGAGAAGGAAAGGGGTAAGACATCTTGAGCATATCTCAAAGGCAGTGTGGACTTCAGCTGAGATACATTGTTGTTTACATAGAGGAAAATCTGAACCTAAATGCCAGATCCCCAAGCTATGTGAAGTTCAGAGTCTGGATCCAAGTATTGCAGCTTGAATTCTCTCTGGCTCTCAAGAACCTAAATGTAGATACCACATATTCAAATGCATGAAAATGAATGATAGTAAATAATCAATGCAGAGTGGGAAATCTGGTCCTTTGATCTGTCAGGTTTCGTCACATAACACAAGCATAAGGACATATGGTATTTTAAAGTTGCATTTGAAGAGATGCCTGTGCTGACTTTTATCCTTATTTACAAATAGTCAGCAATAAAGGCTGTACTCTTGCAGATAACACTACGGATGTGCATTAGTCTTCTTGCACAGAGTTCATTTTAGGATTGAGATGTGATTAATATAGCTAGGAAACATTTGGAAAATGCATGCACACTTTTGAATGCATTAAGTGAGCCCAATATTATAGCTCTTAAGCAAAGAGTAGGTAGATGTATTTATCTCTACAGGTTTGTTTCACATCCAGAAAGCTGTATTGTTTCTGCAAAACCTCTTCATCTGCTGTTTCATTGTTACATTTACTTCCCACTCGTTAAAGCTCCATCCCACTTTCCTTACGTATGGATGACGTCTATTGGCTTCGGTGAGAACTAATTGCACATGAGGCGAAAGGATTCAAATTAGGATTACCAATATATGACCGCATGGAAAAGGAAGCATGAAATATTCTAATTCTTTTTAGATGCAAAGTAACTTATGAACAAAACCCATTGTGGCTGATTCTCACAAGCTTAAAGCATTGTGAAAGAAAAATTAAAATGGGCAAGGCTAATTAATTTGCTAAAATCCATGGTTAATGCGGTGTTTTCAGTTCTCCTGAATGCTGTTCTCATGACATTTGGTGTCTTTCTAAAGAACCATCCCAGCTGTAAACATCTTTTTTTCTTTCCTTTGAGAATCTAAACGTCCATTTAAAGATGGAGTGAATTCCTAGACTTCATGATTAAATAGAAAGTTTGGAAGTGGGACTGACATGCTCCTTAGATATTAAAGGCAAATAAAAATCGACCTGTATTATTTTTAAAGTCCTTTTCTAAAGCTTCATGATTTTTAACTTTTTTTTGAACTCTGACATTGTATTGTTTTGGATGAGGGGAGGGGTAAGAGGGAGAGAGCTTTTTGGCTTTTCAATATTTGGGATTAGCAAGGAATGAGTGGCTGCGTGGCTCTTCTAAAGCCGTTTTAAAAACTGCTTCACATATACCAGAAGAGATAGTATCAGCTGGCAAATTGCTGCTATATGAAATAGTAATCAAACGGTGTGACAAAAGCTACGAGCTCTCCCGACCGACTCTGGCAGGGCTTATGCCATTGTGGGGTTATTGCAAAGCGCTCCTTTAAAGCTCTGCGCAAGGAAGCCGAGCTGCCGAGGACCTCGTCCCACGAGAGCCTGTTGCCAGCAGCGGCATTTGCTGTTGCGAAGGGCTCCGTTGGCTTCGACTGAGACGAGCGCTGCTCCTCGTAGGGCGAGCTCGCAGGATCGGGCCCTTGGATGATACATGTAGGACTCTGGAAGACCAGCTTTTACTGCTCATATGTTTGGCAGGCAGATTTGATAATCAGTGCTGTTCTACCTTACACCATCTCAGTGAATATAAATTGGTGGTGTAAAGCAAATGGGCAACTGGCGGGAAGCCAAACACGGAGGGGAGAGAAGATGGTTTATTGTTGAGGGGGCAGCCCGGTGTTCTACAGCAGAGCTTTCTGTTCACAACAGCTCTGCAGAGCTGCTGAGTTCGAGTGTGGCCTCTGAAGTGTATGAAATAATAACAGTTTTATTTCTCCTGACACAAGCACGGAAGCTGTTTGCTGCCACCTCAGAACTGTTACCCTGCAATGCAAAAGTACCAACAAGGCAGGCTGGATGCAATGTTATTATAAACAGTGCCGCAGTAAACTTCAGGGAAAGCCCATTATACGGTGATAGCCTGTTTGTCAGGAGAAAAGTTCACTAATGTATATGGAAGCAGAGCTCCTCATTCGCTGATACGTCTGCATCTATTTTGTTGCACTTTTACCTTTATTTACTGTGCAGGTGCTGCTGAGAATAACCTTGGAAAACACAGAAATGCAGGAGGCCACGTACTCAGCTAGTTTAAATTGGCAGAGAAATGGTGCCAAATCAAGGCGGTTGATGTTATGGTCCATTGTTTGTTATTGCTTTTTAATATTTTAGGATTTTGGGGATGTATGGAAGGAAGCATGTTTTCTCTGTAGTTGTTCTTATTACTGTAAATAGCTCAATGAAAGGTGCATTTAAAAAAAAGCAATGAATGAATGATGGCAGGAAAAAAATTAACATATGTACACAATAGTATTAAATTCTATTTTAACTCTAATTTGTGCTCATATGCAATTACAGTGGTACGAGCTGAGAATTTCAATGAGCCCCAGGGAGTCTGGCACCCATTTCTTATTTTGTTTTAATGGGATTAGCACCCCTAAACCTAAAACTTCTTTGAAAATCAGCCATAACGTCAGTCCTTCCAAAGTGTCCTAATTCTCTCTGTTTCTTTAATTATTCCAGGAATTATTCTGTGCTCAACAGAAATGCAAGTACTACCTTATGTAGTAGGAAAAAAATCATAATTTATTCATCATACATAGATCTTAAATGCCTGCCTTATAAAACTAGAGGATTTTGACTAGTCTCCCTGTGCTCTTAAAAATCCAGTTGCTGATTGAGGTGTCTTTTCTTGATGCAGAAACCTCCTGCTATTTTCTGTATGCTCATCCCTGGGTTCAGTTGTCAGCTATGCATTTTTCCTCCTGTATGACCTTGGGTCAGGCACTAGGTACCTCTAGGCCTCCATGTCTCCATCCCAAAACTGCTTCTTTTTTTCTTTCTTGCTTTCTTTTTCCAGGGAGTGATATAGGAAGATTTTCATTGATTGTATTCCCTAGTGTTCATGAAGCAATTTGAGATCCCTGTCTGGAAAGTATTCTAAAGACACAAAAATATTATTTTAAGTTTTTGTAATTCTTCATCTTTATTTACTGGCAAGTAGCTCAAGCTATCAGATGAAAATGGCACAAGTCTTTTGTAACACTACAGAGCGTTTTGAAACTTTTCTTCTGAATTCCAACAGAATCCGAAAATTTTAAATCCTATAAAGGAGATCTGCCAACTTCACCATTATGTGCTATCAAAAAGTGGAATAAAAGAAGGAATCAAGCTTGGTTGCTTCCTTTTTTTTAATTAATAAAAAGTAAGCCAACTTGTTAGCATTTTGGTGAAGAAATCACTGTTTGTAAAAAGCAGGTATGTTATGCAAATCAAGTGATTTACTGAGAGTCAGTTCTTTCTTCCAATCACTAGATGAGCCAACTCAACCATGGCTAGTAAGCCAAGAAAACAGCATATAGATTAAGATTACTCAAAACTTTTGTTCCTGCATTATTTAAAAGAAATGCAAATCGCACCATTTTAGCATTCCTTACGAGTAAAGGCCCAAATCTTGCTTCTTCACCCCCATTTAAGATACAGGGCTAAAAAAAATAGAACTATAAAATGAAATAGATATCCCTTGTTATGTAAGTCATGCATCCATTTCCAAAAAAGGAGTGTGGGTAGGAACATAATGCCAATTATTTACCTGCTTACTGTTGAGGTTCATGTCCTATACCCACCTCCAGAATATCTGAGAGCTCACTGGGTGGTACATCTTCTTTGCACTGAAAAAAAGCCTTCTCCTCTTCAGCTGTTTCTCCCTGTTTGGTTTTAGGGAATTAATTATTACACAGTTGCCATCTATTCTGAAAATTACAGGATAATCCCAGTTTTTGAACACCGTGTCTGAATCTCAGTCTCCACTTGGGCAGGACACATGGTGTGAGAGACAGCTGCTAAAAACTGTGCAGCTATTACAGTGTGTCAGTTTATAAGCCGCGAAGTGTATGTACTAGTTCGCAGATTGTTGGTAGGAGTGTGGTACTTCGTTATAAATATATTTTATTGATTTTAAGGAGATTTTATTAAAAGGCTATCCAGAAGAAATGGGCAGTAAAAGATCGAGTAAATTACTTGGCCTTCATTTTAGGTTGCCTAATCTCTCACGGGATTAGGGTGGCTCCACAAGCTCCCAAAACACTGGCACAGGTTAATCTTGCTTAGTGATAGTGGATAGTTGTGCACTGGATGTTCAGCAAGATGGCGGTCTCAGGGGAGGGCATCCAATATACGTGGAAGGGCTCCATTAAGATCAGATTATAAACACATTTAGGTGACTAAAAATGCAGATGAGAACCTTGTCAATTTTTTAAAAGTAATCAAATACATTGTGTGCCTAACTCCCGCTGAACTCAGGTGAATTAACCACATAGCTCCTATTCGGTTGCATCGTACTTACCTGCATCTGTAGGTGCCTAAATGTTTCTGTGGTGGCACCGAATACTTCTTGCTGCTTTTCAGATTAACAGCAGCTCAGGGCACCTACCACATAGCAAAACAGTACACCCTTCTGAGGAAAACACTTTGGATCAAAGCCTTCTAATGTGTAAACATTATACATTCTTTTAACATTTTCCTGGTAAATATTTTAAAAATGTTACTGATCTATGGCAGATGTTGCTATCTGCTGTTTCCTAAGCATGTATGTACTGGGTTGCGTGCATGTATGTGTGTTTTCATGCTTTTTCCTTTTTAAGCCTGTGGAAATGGGCATGTTGTGCTCAATGGTAGTGGTAGGCAGAACATCGACATGTAGTATATATTGTTACACCTAAGACTACTGGCAAGTTGTGGAAATAAAAAGATACATTGGGAAAAGAAAAACAGAAGAAGAGCCAGACAACTGAGATTATAAACTACCTGCATTTATTTCCAGAGGCCTTTTAATCCTTTCTAAAGTTTGGGGCTTATGTATAAATTCATTTAAACTCTACTGAGGAACTCTGAAACAAACCAGAGGTGCTCGGGTGGCAGTCAGACTCCGATGTGTTCTGATAACCCTTCCTTCCCCGGCATTCCCGCCTCAGCCCTGCTGAGAGCCAGCAGCTCAGTCCCTCTGGCCCCAGGGCTCCCTGGTACCCACACCTCCTGCTCTAGAGCCCTTGCCTTCTCCCCAACCACCTTTTACTCATGACCTCCCCCAGATTCACTTTCCTACTCCAAGTTGTCTCCCTGAGGATGAGCTAAATACTTTTCCAAAATACGCCTTATGTCCTGCTGCAGTAGCATCCCCACTTCTCCCAATCCTAAAAGCACCTTGCAGAGCTACTCCCTTTTCCATGTGTTTGCCCTCTCACCCCACATACCTGAGCTGCTCTTGAGAAGCTGATTAAATTTAAATGTAATCATAATCAAAGCACATTAAATAAGAGGCACATGCTGTAACAAATGCTTTCAAATCAGACATAATTCTTTCTCAGAAACCTTCATTCTTTTTGGACCCATGTTCTACTGCCCCTTGTCCAAGAAGACCATTTCAATTCAGAGCCCTCCACCCCACTCTCCCCAAAACCTTAAAACCTCAACACTTCTGCTCTAAACCTCATAACAGTGACCACTAGCTTGATATTTCAATATTGGCTACCAACATTCTCTTCTTACTTCTTATCATCTGTTAAAAGCTGGTCAAATTCAGCTCTTCTCCCCTTAAAGAGACAAGGCTCCAAGTCTTGCTTCTATCAGGAGTTTCAAAATCCTGTACACAGGTTGCCATCATAGAAATAATCAACTTGGGATGCAGAGGCAGAAAAGAGGACTTTTCAGGAAGAAGATAGCATATTTGAGCAACCTGGTCTAGTGGGAAGGTGTCCCTGCCTGTGGCAGAGGGGTTGGAACTAGATGATCTTTAAGGTCCCTTCCAACTGAAACCATTCTATGATTCTGTGATATAGTCTTCTCTTCTGGCCTCACTGGGACAAGAGCAAATCAAAATCCATGCATACTTTGGAAAGAGGATATCCTTTGAAGAACTGAGCTGCAATTTCCCTTTGCAGAATTTTCTTTTGGAAATGTTTGTAAATCTATGTAAATTCGTGGCTTAGAGTTCATTTTGAGGTTTTGAGTTCAGACTTAGTGTGAGACTTAGCCTGAACCACAGCAGTTTCACCTAGTTGCCACATGAAAACATCAATTGCAGCACTGCACCCAAAAGTCTTACAATGTTTGCCAAAACTTGAATGAACTCTTCAACAAACCTGGCCTTAACTATGAATGGTTCAGGGTTTTGTTATTAACATGGTGTCTTTGTACTACAGAAGTTGTCGCATCCAGTGCATTTGCTTTGTAAGTACAGTGTATATACATATATGTGTAACCAGCTAAGTACAAATTAAACTATGTATATTAAAAATTAAAACATAATCCCTTATTTTGTGATGACTACTTTTCTTTCCTTTTAGTAGATCATGAATATTTTCTGGCAAGATATGTCACTAGCTTATAACTTCATTAGGCTGCAGACCATACCTTACCCTTTCACTAGATCCCTGAAAAGAACTTTTGTGTGTGCCAAACAGATATCCACTTGGTCTGTGGCTCTTGAAAGGTAAATTGCCAAGTTCCAGCAAGCAAATTAAGAGGTGCAATGAGAGCTAGCAGTTGCATTCTATCAAATCCTGCTTCTGAATATGTTGAAAAGCTTGCCCAGAGCCATGGCCTCACATATTTATGGTATGAATGGGAGACTCTTGGAGCTATGTATTGCCATAGTACCCATTTCTTTTGTAATAAACTAGCTCAGCAGATGTAGCTTAGGTAAAAAAGGAAATTCAAAGTCTCCTACTTAGAGAATAACCAAAACAAAGTTCTCTCTCCAGTCCTCTGTCTATGAGCCAGACTCAGAGCCAGACCCTACTTGTACTGACTAGTGTTTTATTCTGTGTGTAACCCAATGAAACTCAAAGGGTTCTCACATGGAAGAAAGTGCTTCTCAATAGCACTGTGTAAGTATTACTGCCAGGATATGGCACCAAATATGTTAAAAAAATCTTTTAGTTTCTAACACAATTAAATCATAGCATTAGTTTTCCAAGTCAGTTGCACCATTTTGTTGATTTATAAGTTTTGATGCTGAAGAAATCAGTTGTGAGTAGCTTAGCTTTTCCTTAATGATAGATGTATTGCAGTTTTTGCAGTATCAGTACCTAATTCATATCAAATGCAGAGTAGATTTTAATCTCCACACTTGTGGCTTGACTTGTGCCTATAGTCTACAGGCTTCAGAGTATTCGGCATTGTGATAGGATTGGCCCTGCCTATTCCACTTGTGTATTAAAGTAAGAAAGATAAGATGCGCTATTGAACTTTGTTGATTTTAGTTAGCCTGGTGGGTGCACAATAGCTCTGAATTAAAGCAGAAGCAAAAGATGAGCCTGAGATCCACAAAGCAGCAGAAACTGAAGAATCATGAATTAAACTAAAGACCCCTAACAGAGCTTGTTAAACTATGATCCAGCAAGGTGATGGGGAGGGAGATAATGATAAGTGTTTTTGTGCCTGTTGATACTTTCACTCATGTATGATATCAAGATACTCCGGAAAACATCAATTACATCTTTCTGCACCATTTTTTCACAATTTACATAACAGCATCTGCATCTCAAGAAAAAATGACTTTCTATGTTAATCAGTAAAGGCTAATAAATTTATAATCCAGCTCCCATTGAAATCCACAGAGAACTACTATTGCCTTTGTGGGGTAGTAGGTTGGCACTTTAGCATACCTTTCACGCCTAACAGTGCATGAATCTTTTGTATTTCTAGCTTTATCTGATATTGTTGCCTAACTCAATTACATATAAAAGTAAGAAGAGTCTCCTCACTAGTCAGTTTAACCCACTACTTGTTGTTACTTGTTTATGAGACATTTTTCTACTTTATAGTCTTTAATCTGGAATTATATCAAGTGCTGTAATAAAACTGAAAGAGATAATATCTACGGCATTTCCACTCCTCTGCTCCGGTGATAACATTATTTAACAACACTAGCAAGTTAATTAAGAAAGGCCTTGCTGTCATAAATCCCTCTTGCCTTCCTCATTAAATTAGGCTTTTCAATGGATTGCTGAAGTTCAGAAAACTGTTCTGGACATTCAGCAATGGATACTTCACTAAATATTCCACAATATGTTATGTACTCTTTTACAGGATGGAGAAGTATTTAACACTCATACTTCTGGAGTTTCGTGTGTTTATATCTGATTAATTTTTAATCTTTCTTTTCTTTGAAATCATTAAGAAAATATTTCTATTTCCTGGGTATTTAAGGTATCTGATCTTTTCACAGCCACATTCGTTCTCATCTACATGTTAGAGAATCCCTTTCCTGTGTTTCCTTAAATCTTTGATTTATGCAGTTCTCTACTCCAGCTAACTGAAGTCAGCTACTGAAAGAATATATCAGTTCCTTGTCCATTATCATTCATAGTAGACATAGTTCTTTTTCCCTATCAATTTTGAATCCTGTCTGTAGAGCAGAAAAAGTGAAACTGAGCTTTATCTTTACGGCTTTGTGAACCCTGTATTCTTTCATGATGCATTTGTAAACTATTTTCTGTAAAAATTTGGTTTACGGCAATCAAAAAAGAACCAGCTCTGGTATGTTAGATAGAGGTTCAAATTCAATTAAATCAGCCCTGTAGGAACTGATTGCCTGCGTGTATTGCAAGGCAGGGCACTGGGATTGTTTGGGACCAGATTTGTGAAAATCCTTATGCGGTCCTGAACTTTTCAAACACGTAATCTGAGGTGCTTCATCTTACCCAATCTTGAAAAAAGAATTAGTCAGCAAGATGGCTGAACCTTCAAAGACAGCTATAACTGTACTGTGTGGGTACCACTGTTTAATACTTAATGTTGATTCTATTCCTCAACGTGTCCATATGACTCACAAATTCCTACTCCAAATTGGAAAGGTTAAGTAAAAAGATCTGATATGAAATGATCATCTGCCTCAGTCATAGCCAATAATCTAGGGGAGCCTGAAAAAAACATTGTGGAGATGAATATATTCAAAATTTGAGAACTGTCACATACCTGGATCTGATATTCACAACAACTTTTTTTTTTTGAGTACCTTAACTCAAAACCAGTGAGTGAGTAGGGTCAAGAATGGATATTTGCCTCCAAATTGTGATGGCAGGGCTGATCTTTAGCATAAATAAAGATTTTTTTATAAGCCTACCAAGAGGTAAAGGTTCACATTTTGGGGAAGAAAAATCTAGGGCTCACCAGGCGGTTCCATTCTGTTATGCCATTAAAAGGGACCCAGCTCTGCACCTTGATATTAATGAAAGGGACACTATTTTTAGTAGTGCTGATTATTTTCTTGGCTTGCATTAAGTAAGGTGTTCTCACCCCTCCATCTTTGCTCTCTCTCTCTTAAGGGATTAACAAAGCAGAACTTGATGAGACACTTCATTCTAAATAAGGGAGAGAACTATTTAAAAGTATTGTTTCTGTCTCCTAGCTTAATTCTGTTCTTCACTTTAGGACCTTCTCAATATGATTTTTACTTCAGCATTTACAGAATTTTTTTTTTGCCTTCATTACTTCTGAGACTACTTTACCATACTGGTTGGTTAGTGGTTTGAAAGACTCTCCCTCTGTTGGCTTCATTACAGATTTTGGTCTTCAACTAGTATCTTTAATTTTAGTCCCTGTTGGGGTGTATCAGCTTATTCTACTGATGCATTCCATGTTGTCTTTTCAGTCTTTTTCTTCAGTAGTTGTAAAATATTACAGAAAACTCTTCAATATTTTTCTGTAATACAGATTGTGTATTCCAAAATATTAAAGTAACATTTCTGTATGTTTACTCAAAGGTTAAGTTTCTTAAATTAGGCTCCAAATCAAATTCTAAAGAAGATGATAGCAAAACTCTCACTTACTCAATGGAAATAGGATTTTATATCCAACCATCAAGG
The DNA here is from genome assembly GCF_013368605.1 of Nyctibius grandis. Classification (NCBI taxonomy): domain Eukaryota; kingdom Metazoa; phylum Chordata; class Aves; order Nyctibiiformes; family Nyctibiidae; genus Nyctibius; species Nyctibius grandis. The sequence continues at coordinate 37,928,059 of NC_090661.1, forward strand.
AGTTACCATATAATATCTAGGAGAAGAAAATCGTTGTAATACTGCTTGGTTTTATTACTAGGCATTGTGCTTTATGCCTGGAGACTGACCTGAAAACCATCTTTCCAGTATCACTGCTCCTCTCTCCAGTACTTCCTCGTTATCTAAAATGCATTATTGAAATATTTTCTGTCAATTAATCTTTTCCATAGCTACCAGATTTACCTCTTTTTAATCTATGTGCAAAATTTAAGTCTAACTTAACTCCTTTCTGTAATTCATTCTGTCACACACAACTGCAACAGAACTATTTCCAGTTGTCTCAGCTAACTTTATAGCCCTCTGAGTAACAACCTTAATATTTTCTTATAGAGTACTAATCACTGCATTTTCTTTCTTGTTTTTTTTTTTTTTTATAATTTGTTGCTAGCTACAAAGTACACCATTAAATTTCCTACCATCTCTGTCAGATATTCTTCCGTTTGTAATTTTTTCCACACTCTCTGTTTGCCGTTCCTAGGTCACAGAATCACAGAATCACAGAATCACAGAATGTTAGGGATTGGAAGGGACCTCGAAAGATCATCTAGTCCAATCCCCCTGCCGGGGCAGGATTCCCTAGACCATATCACACAGGAACGCGTCCAGGTGGGTTTTGAATGTCTCCAGAGAAGGAGACTCCACAACCTCTCTGGGCAGCCTGTTCCAGTGTTCAGTCACCCTTACAGTAAAGAAGTTTTTCCTCAAATTTAAGTGGAACCTCCTGTGCTCCAGCTTGCACCCATTGCCCCTTGTCCTGTCAAGGGATGTCACTGAGAAGAGCCTGGCTCCATCCTCTTGACACTTGCCCTTTACATATTTATAAACATTAATGAGGTCACCCCTCAGTCTCCTCTTCTCCAAGCTAAAGAGACCCAGCTCCCTCAGCCTCTCCTCATAAGGGAGATGTTCCACTCCCTTAATCATCTTCGTGGCTCTGCGCTGGACTCTCTCTAGCAGTTCCCTGTCCTTCTTGAACTGAGGGGCCCAGAACTGGACACAATATTCCAGATGCGGCCTCACCAGGGCAGAGTAGAGGGGGAGGAGAACCTCTCTCGACCTGCTGACCACACCCCTTCTAATACACCCCAGGATGTCATTGGCCTTCTTGGCCACAAGGGCACACTGCTGGCTCATGGTCATCCTGCTGTCCACTAGGACCCCCACGTCCCTTTCCCCTACGCTGGTCTCCAACAGCTCTGTCCCCAACTTGTACTGGTACATGGGGTTGTTCTTGCCCAGATGCAGGACTCTACACTTGCCCTTGTTATATTTCATTAAATTTCTCCCCGCCCAACTCTCCAGCCTGTCCAGGTCTCTCTGAATGGCTGCGCAGCCTTCCGGCATCTCAGCCACTCCTCCCAGTTTTGTGTCATCAGCGAACTTGCTGACAGCGCACTCTAATCCCTCATCCAAGTCATTAATGAATATATTGAATAGAACTGGTCCCAGAACCGACCCTTGCGGAACTCCGCTAGACACAGACCTCCAACTGGACTCTGTCCCGCTGACCACTACTCTCTGGCTTCTTTCCTTCAGCCAGTTTACAATCCACCTCACTACCCGATCATCCAGACCACACTTCCCCAGTTTAGCTGCGAGGATGCTGGGGGAGACCGTGTCAAACGCTTTACTGAAATCGAGATAGACCACATCCACAGCTTTACCATCATCTATCCACCGGGTAACATCCTCATAAAAGGCTATCAAGTTGGTTGAGCAAGACTTCCCGTTGGTGAAGCCATGCTGAGTGCCCCTAATGATCCCCCTATCCTTGATGTGCCTAGAGACAGCACCAAGAACAAGTTGCTCCATCACCTTTCCAGGGATGGAGGTGAGGCTGACCGGTCTATAGTTACCCGGGTCCTCCTTCCTGCCCTTTTTGAAGACTGGAGTGACATTCGCTTTCCTCCAGTCCTCAGGCACCTCTCCCGTTGCCCATGACTTAGCAAAGATGATGGAGAGTGGCCTAGCAATGACTTCCGCCAGCTCCCTCAGCACCCGCGGGTGCATCCCATCAGGGCCCATGGATTTATGGACATCCAGGTTGCTTAATTGGTCCCTGACCCAGCCCTCATCAACCAAGACAGATTCCTCCTCTATCCTGACTTCTTCTGGGGCCGCAGGAGTCCAGGGCTCCTCAGGACAGCCTCCAGCAGTATAGACAGAGGCAAAGAAGGCATTCAGTAACTCCTCCTTCTTTTTATCCTCTGTCTCCAGGACCCCCACCTCATTCATCAGTGGGCCTACATTGCCTCTAGTGTTGGCTTTACCTGCAATGTATTTGAAGAAGCCCTTTCTGTTGTCCTTGACCTCTCTTGCAAGGTTTAATTCCAAGGAGGCCTTAGCTTTCCTAGTTGCCTCCCTACATCCTCTGACAACAGACTTATATTCCTCCCAAGTGGCCAGCCCCTCCTTCCACGATCTGTACACCTTCTTCTTCCACTTGAGTTTGCCCAGCAGTTCCCTGTTCAACCATGCAGGTCTCCTGGTACCCTTCCTTGACTTCCTACCTGTTGGGATGCTCTGATCTTGAGCTCGGAAGAAGCAGTCCTTGAACGCTAACCAACTATCTTGGGCCCCCTTACCCTCTAGTACCCTGTCCCATGGGATTTCCCCTAGCAATTGCTTGAAAAGGCCAAAGTTGGCCCTCCTGAAGTTCAGGGTTGTGATTCTGCTAGCTATTCTGTTCCTGCCACATGAGATCCTGAACTCTACCATCTCATGGTCGCTACAACCAAGGCTGCCCTCAACCTTCAGCTCTTCAACCAGACCCTCCTTGTTAGTGAGGATCAGATCCAGCAGCGCTCCTCTCCTAGTTGGCTCATCCACCATTTGCATCAGAAAGTTATCATCAATGCACTGGAGGAACCTCCTGGACTGAGGATGGCTGGCTGAGTAGGCCTCCCAGGTCAGGCCATCCCATTATTTATTCTACTTTCAGGGAACTCACTACCTGAAAATTATTAATTGAAAGACTAGAGCCAAAGTGTCCATTTATTCTTACGTATCAAAACCCTGAAATGTTTGATAGCTTTGCTGGAAATTGGGACAACAGTAATATATTAACATTTTCACCAAAAACCCCAATTCTTCCCAGAAAATAGAGCCAAATTGTATTTGATGAGTGATAATTCTCATTGTCACCCTTCTTGTCCATGTGAATACTCACCATTTTCAAAATCATTGTACAGGCCACTCATCATGCTTTTAATTTACATGAAAGAAAATTTTCTGGGGGAAAATTTTGTACAAAAGATTACAAAATATTTTTCTTCTTACGGCACTGGAGAATATGGTTCTCTGTCATTGTTCTGTTTCAGATGCGATGGGAATTTTTTTAGAAGAATACTGCATGTTATTACTTTATTAATCATCCTTCTTTTCTTCCTTAGAACACCTTTTTTTTTTTTTTCTGTAAATGTGCTTCACAAGCTTTCATTCTGCAGTCCACACAGCTGGTCATCTTTCTTTTTTGTTTTGTCTAAAAGCAGCCATATGTCATCAGCAACGCTCTCATGTATATTGAACTTCCTTAGCACATCAGCTTGTCTGTTTGAACGTGTTACCTGATGGCTTTATAGTGGCAAAACACGGAAGATTGGGTCCTCCTGGTCTTTTGTTCATCAGACCAGCAAGTCAGGAATATTGTAGAGATGGGGTGTTTAGGCCCTTGGGCCATATCTATTCTAGCTTTGCTTTTTAATTTCTCCTTGCTTCAGCTCAACTAGTAGAATATAGCTCAAACCTACTCTACACTATCCAGTAGTAAGTAAGGCTATCCTTTATCGATAGGGAGGCCAAAGGGTTACTGAGCGCTGGTGTGTTTGGTGTTAGATCGTCCATGGTAATTCTGATTCTCCAGCTCTGTCTGTCTGCCCAGCTGCTTTATTTGGTTCTTACCATTTTTAATATGGGTGGTCTTCTCTGGGAATTAAGAGAGGCACAATAACAGTCTTTCTGTTCAAAATGTTAGCATCAGTGCTTGAGAACAATTGCAACATGTCTGGAAGGAAGTATACACATAACAGAGAAGGACATTTATTCCAGGAGAGCTAGACTGAAGAAGTAAGCTTTAACGGAAGTTTGAAAAGCTTTTCATTCAGGAGACATCCTTAATGTTTTCTAAAAGCATACTTGGTAATCTTGGTTCTGTGGTTCTGTATGTGAAGGCCCCTCTTCTTCACCATTTTGGATGGCATTATATAGTTGTGATGTGATGAGATGATAGGCGATATCTTAGGTAGCTAGGACCACGATTTAAATGGAGCCCCTACCAATGCATAGTCTGTCAGGGGAATATGCTCATAGCACTTTCTGTTGCTGTTGAATATTGAAACTTCTGGAATGTAAGTGGTTTCTCCCCTTCCTAAATGAGTTGCCATCATCACATAGAATCAGAAGTGCATTTGTTTTGGAGCTCAGTCCTGTGTCTGAAGCATGGACTTATCATCTGCAGATAGAGAACTAGGGGTTTTGTGGCACTGGTATTTGACAATCCAGTAACACTGAAGAGTTCATGAGGTGATACTCATGGTTACCTTGGCAATAAAGTGATGAGATATGCTCAGTAGAATGGGAATTTTTAGAGGTGGTGAGATTTTCAAAGCTCTTTCTTTTTTTTATGAGCATTAACTCATTTGTTACTGAGATTCATTTTTAAACAGACAGTTAAGGAATGTTTTAAATAGGCTGAGAATTGTTAAAGGATGTCAGTGTATTCTTTAATCCTGCCATTTGTAACAATCCATAGCATTTTGAACTCGTTATGCTTTTTAACGGTAATTTAGATTCTTTCACCTCCTGATCAGAAACTCTTTCTGTGTTCTTTCCTCTGAATTCAACTTTCTAAATAAGAAAATAAACTAATCATCTTACCTGAAATTTTATAACCTGTACCTCAGCCTGAGTAAAATTATTACCTACATATACGTGAACTCCCAAGTCTAAAACCAAACCCAATTATGCTGGGCATAGATGTCACTTAAATATCACTTTTTATTATAATTTAATTTATTGGAAGCAAATCAACAACATTTATACAGAAAATACACTTTAAAATCACACAGGACAACACTGAAGAGCCATCATTAAACAGCTTGTAAACTTGCCTTCACATTTGCAATGCATTTGGCAGGGTTTTTCATCATGAAATCACAAACCTTAGATGTTCAGAGAAAAAGGATCTCTGTGGATCCCTTCTCCAGTAAATATCTGTGTATTTAAGGCTGTAATGACACTAGCCTGCAAGAGATTCAGAAAGCAGGGAAAGCTGTGACCTGTACCTTTAATTCATCTCAGCTAGTTCCATGCTGATGAAGTGATCTATCATCATTGCTCCCATACTAGAGCATGTATTCCTACAAGAAAGTTTAGCCACTGCAAGGGTGACTGGACTAACATCGCCTGGAATCCAGCAGTGTACAGACTAAACTATAGTTTTTAGTTAGAGAATATGGAAACTGACAACAAATTATTACTTGTGGTCTTTTTCCAGTTTTCAAGTGCAAACACACCAAAGTTTATTTTAAATCTGAGCCAGTCAGACATTTAGTAATATAGATCAAAGAAGAAATGAAGACCTTCCATGCTTATTATTTCAATATGATATCTGTTCTAATAAAGTGTAAGAATGCCTGTGATAGACTAACTAGTAGGAATTTTCTGGTTCTGTAGTTTAGCCTTAAATATATACATATATTTGTAAATTAATCAGAAACATATTGTCATGGTTTCAGTTCCTTGGAAAGATGATTGTTTTCAATCCTTTCTTTAATCTTAGAAATATGGTGGCAGTCTGCCAGCACACTTTCAGATAAACAGTCCACTTCACATTTAAAAGACGTAGAATCACTGATATTGAAGGGGGGGAAAAATCAACAGAAGAAAACACCAGTTCTCTCTCTCTCTTCCCCCAAATGTGGAACATTATTTAAATAAGTTAGAGTTGTTGTGCTATTGTCCCTCACTCTTAATTAGATATAATAAAAGCCATCTGTGCAAGGTGAATTTTGATAAGATCTCAGCTTTTAAGTGTTTGTTGATCTTGTGTGTACCAATTTTCAAATGTCTTAATAGCTCCAGGACGGCTATCACACTGAGTAGGCTCGCTGCTTTCCATCACGCTCTGTGCTGTTGAATGCAATTTGCTTTATGTGTGGTTATATTTCGACTGAAGTTTTTAAAACATACTATTCCTTGCAGTACAATAAGTATTTAACTGGATGGAACTGTTTCCATTTGGAGAGGGTTTTTTTTTCATAACACCAGCTCCTTGCAGTTCGGGATTAAACACAATTAAAGTGAGGGGTTGTTTTACATGAATTGCATACTGGACAGCATTTCTGTGGCTGCTTTCCAACGACAGGATTTTCTACAGTCTCATTTTACCCGTTTTGGGGGGCCCACATTCAAGATAAAGAACCTGCCCCCCGAACCAAAAGGGGAACACTCAGCAGTGATTGTCTCGAAGCCTGGAAATGGAAGACAGGATTTCTTTTCTTTCAACCTGTGTTTTCAGTCAATTAAAATTTGTACTCCAGGCTTTTCGGTTGGAAGCCACCCCTGTGCCTGTGATGAGCAATCCTTCTTGTTTGTGCAGTCATTCATTATCTCCATTACCAAGAGGAGAATAGAGGACAATTACATTGTTTGGACGAATCAGAGTGTTAGGAGGAGTATTTATCATGGTGGCAGAGTGCAGCACCTGACAGTGCACGATTGATGGCCGGGAATGAGTGTGAGTGGCCAAGGCAGCCTCATATGATGCAAATTACTGACTGTGGATTCCAATTTATCCTGTTCATTTTTCTTGCCTTTGCTGAAGACTATTAGTGGTTTTTGAAGCAGTGAAGGGGTCATTACTAATGTGGGCTAGAAGCAGGAGGGGGAAGGAGGGGAAAAGCCTTCTGTAATTACACAGCCTTCAAGAAAAGGCTGCGGGCCCAGCCAAAAAAGTGTCAACACTTAGCAATCTGAAAAATTTATTTTCATTTTATCCTTAACCCATATTAACTCAACATTATCATCTTTCTTTGTTAATATTTGCAGAATATTAAAAGCTTGACTTCTATATTAATACGGATCTCTTTAACCCTTTTTGCTGTGAAGTGATGTTGCTTTGCTAAATGTCGGTTCGTCAATGGCATTAAACAATGCCTGCTTTTAAAAGCGTAGATAATGGAAAATTAAATATTCAGCCTTCTTAAAAATCTAATTCCAGATCACTGATTATTTGTGTCTTTTACAGAATGTTAGATAAGGCATTGGAAACATATGAGAAAAAATTTATTGAAGCAGAGGTATGAGAGGTTTCTGTGTTAAAATGTGATGACAGGAGAAAATCAGATTGATTTGGGGTGTTTAGGTGTTGTGATCTGTAAGCAGCATCAAAAAACCTTTAAAGTTTCATTTTGCTGTATAATGAATGATGTGCATTTAAAACGTATGCATATTTAATTTAATGCCTATTCAAACCCTACTTAGGCAGCTCTCTGGGGGTTATACGTGAATTAATGATCTCCAAAAGCCTTTTCTGCCTATCACAATCGAGCATATTGATTATGTGCATAGTAGGTGTACAAGCTTTCCCAAAAAAGCTCTTTGTGAAGGAAAGGGAGAGGAAAACAGGCAGGCAGGAAATAAGTTTAATTCTGTTTATTTTTTCATCTGAAAGTTAAACTGGAAGCCATGAACTATGATTTTCCCCCCCTTAGTCATAGGTAAGCACCAAGTAATCCACTCCTTGCCCCATAAAATCTTCAACACATATATTGGCAATAAACGGTAGAGTAATTGAATTGGTTGTCATGACTCCTAAGAACCAGTCCTGAACATATTGTTCCTACAAGTTTAAAATCTATATATTCAGTATCTTCTGTTCAGCTAAATATGTACTGGCACAACTCTGTCCTTGATTGCAGAGGAAGATAAAAGTGCTAAAGAACAAGGGCAATTTTTTTTCCCAGGTATAATTTTTCTGGTTTCTGTGTAAAAACACCATAGACAAATTTGAACCACATAGTGGTTCTCTGAGTTTTCTACCTCACTCTTTTTAAAATCTGACATGTGAGTTCAAGACATAAGAAATCTTTAGTGACACATTTACATATAAGGGATACTGTTTAATGACGTAACTTTTTTACATACACCTCTTGTTTGTGTGTGCCAGCTTCAAAATTAATTGCAGAAGGATCTAGGTAGCTAGAATCACTCAGTCAGATAAGATTTTGTTCAGCATTCACTGTGAGCTTTTTTTTTTTTTTAAATTCTCCTAGCTTTAAGACAGGAAATAATAGCAAACCTTACGGATACAAACACACAAAAGATGGTATCATTCTGCTAGTGCATCTTTCTTAACTTCTGATTTATCTTTTAAAACATTTCTTTTTATTAGCATCCATATCCTTCAGAGGAGCAGAAGAAACAGTTAGCCCAAGACACAGGACTTACAATTCTACAAGTAAACAACTGGTAAGTGACCCTACAATCAATATCTTTACTCCCAGGGCTAAAATGCAATTTCTAAATAATTGTTTTCTTTTTCATTTCTGAACCAAATGCAATTGACAAGGAAAATTCCTGTGTTTGTTCTTTTTAGGTATGAAAGTAGCACTTAGGGAATGGTAAAGCTAACCTACGTAAATTGTTTTTCAAGATCATTCTCTTTCCACTTGCAAAGTGTCCAGCCGAGCCTTGGATTCTGTTCAGGTCTTTCCCATTGAAAACACCTGAAAAGCCTCATAGTTTTGCACAGTCTTAGTATGTAGGTTATCAGTGCAGTAATGGTTGGCTTTGTTTAGGTTTTGAGTGGTGATTTAGATACCAGCAGTTTAATATCTCTTAATAGAAATTTATTCACTTTGATACTTTGCATGGTGGGGAGACTTCCCCATTTTCCACTTTTTGATATGGTAGATTATTGTTATGGTGGTGTGTGAACCATCCATCCTTTGTACATGGCTTAGCACAGAACTGAAGAAAAGCGGGGGGAGCGGATTAAATAAAATGATCACAGTGGCCAAGAAATGATATAGGAATTACTTATCAAAATACTGGCCCAGGTTTTATCAGGAGCTTAATTTTGTTCAGTACATTCTCGGGGTGATGTTCAGATTAATTGAACTGACAGTTCTCTTTCAAAAATCAGGGAAAGTATTTGCACGGATTTCAGGCCTTATACAAACTTAATTACATGGAACTCCATTTTATCATTCTAATTCCATGTAGCAGAGGTTGTATTTACAAATGAGAAGTCTCTGCCTTTATTCACAGCTTTCCTTAATATATTTATCAAAGCAGGTTCATTTACAAAGTGCTCTATCTGTGGGATACAGGCAGGCAGACATTAACAAAGCTTTTAGGTTTATCAGGCTCGCTGCCTGATGAGCTACCCGAGGGTCAATTGATTTTGTGGTTCTGTGATTCATTTTTTTCTCATTTTTCTAGGATCACAATGAGAGACATGCTTGGAGAATTAGCCAGTTTGTCTGCCTTATCTGTCAGGCAATTTTTTTTTTTCCCAGGGAAGTCAAGCTACTTAAATTGGACACAGGAACTGCCGTTATCTGACTTTAATGCACCCTATAGTGTGGATAGCATTTCAATTACACCAGTAACCAAAGCTTAGCTGCAGCCCTTTTCATGCCTAGTGCTGTACAGAAAGTGATGTGCCTACCTACAGAAGCAGAAAATTGAGTTGCCTTGCTTCTGTCAGGGTGATTAATGCAGAAATAAACTGCTAACCTGAAAAGAAAGGCAGAAAGGAAGGATATACAATACAGAGACTTGAATTCACTTTAATTCTCTTCTGAAGATTGGAACCAAGTACATTTAAAGATACCCTTTGGACTGCAAATGTGGAGTCTAGGCTTTAATCTCAGGAGGAGGGGAGAGGTGTGTTTTTGTTTTGACTTGTGCTGTATTTTATAAACATACATATGCAAATCTTCATTACTGCAAGCGCAAATAATGTAGGTACCCACAGGTATTGCAAATATTCATTGCTAGTTTCACAACGTACACTTTGTTACCAATAATTTTCCGGGTAAATAGTTAATATGTTGTTTTTCTTGGTATAACATAGTAAATTACAGAGCAACTATTTTTTACTTCCTGAAAATGATCCATTTAAAATCCATTTTAAATAATATAAATACGCTAATGATGTATCTGTATTGCATTGGGTGCAGATGTGTATGTTCAGTCACGGTAGTAAGAAGGCAGGGTAGCTGGAAAGCTGGAACTACTGCTGTATAGATTTCATCATTTCAGTTTATGTCTTCATTGTAAAAAATGCCCACTTTTCTCCTCCCTATTCCTTTGATTTTGAAAGCCTGTCCTATCACCTATGTGTTTGATGTAGACATCAGACATAAAAGATGTGGAACTTCTTTAACATCTCCTGAGATATTGCCAGGCAAAAGAGTGGTCTCTTCTCAATAGCAGATAACTTTATATATTAGGCAATTCCTAGTAAGGGGTAATAAACACATCTGAGTGAGTGAAGCTGCTTCTGTTACCTTATAGCCCTGCCTTAAAACAATTACAAGCTATTTCTTGATGATGAGAAATTTTTGGTCTTGGCCTCTTGTTTTATTATTATTAGCTCTAACCTAACTATTACTGATGTCCATCGTTAAAGCTTTTTGCTCACCAGTTTAGCATTGTGTCTTCCCAAAATTTCAGGCAACATGTCATCACATGGTGTAAAAAATAAACACAAGATTGCAACCACAACATTAAAAAAAGTATCACGGTTTTTCAAGTGCAGTGCTTATGAATAATAGGTACCCAGACTGCTTTGATATCTTTTTCCTCAGTGTATTAGCGAATACTCTATAGCATTGAGCTCAATGGGATGACACACAAATAACTAAGGAAATACCATCCATTGTGGTCGTCATAGTGAATTGTAAAGGTAATAATAATGACACACAAAAAGCTATGGGTTACTCTAGGCAGAATTTCTACTAGCATCCAGCACTGACTTAGCTCTACTTCCCATGAATGACGGTGACCCCAGCGCTCTACCTTCCTTCTCCCAGTGTCTCAAGGGCATAGAGATCTCTCTGGGACTTTGAAACCTTATCTTCGTTAACCATAGTTTAGGATTTTGTACCGAGGAGATGTTACTCAGTAGGAATTCAGTGAATATCACATCTGTAGCCTTGTTATTTTATACTCTTCTAGAAAATGGAGGCTTAAAGGGTTCAAAGCCTCCTATATTACATTTTGAATAGCCCAGCACCTTTGTTCTAAAAATAAATACACGACTTAAAAATAAATAATTAAGTGGGTTCAAACCAGAGGCTTACATTGTTTTTGAGGATATTCACATATGATCAGCTGTTGAAGAGTTGTAGTTCAGCTGCGCTGAGCTAAGATTTAGTGACAGGGGCTCCCAGGGATCAGACTCAAAGGGAGAACCTTAGTGTTTTTCTTAGTGAAGAAGAAACGGGTATGGAGACATCAGACTAGATGACATGGAGAGATAACACACAGTACCAAAAGCCTTGAATGCTTTCCAGCAGCGTGGAAGACTGGTATGGCCAATCTTTAGGCCAACATTCGATGAAGAACATTAAGAACAACTGTAAGTTCATTCTTACTTGGCAAAGCATGTCAGTTTATGCTTATCTTTAACCTGTGATTATTGAAGATAATAAAATTTATGTGTGTACTTAAAATTAAGCAAGAGCTTTATTGTTTTGTTGAATGGAATCCATAGTACGCTGAGGAGAAAGTGGCCTGGCCTGCCATGGCCAAGAGAGGCTGTTTTTATATAAGGCTGCATGACAAGGTAAAAAACAGGGAAAACTTTTTGAAGAAGATTTCCTTATCCTCACTTCCGACTCCTCATCCTCCCACCTTCCTAAATTATCCTTTTTACATCTCAGTTGATGGAAAGACAAAGAAACCACTGTAACTGAGTAGAGCTGCAGAGCGTAGCAAAAATTGCAAGGGGCAAGACTGATAAAGCAAGTCTGGTCCAGCTTGAATATATGAGGTGAAATAAGCAGAAGAAAGCTAAAAATGTACATTGACAATGAAAGACAAAGAGTATTATAAGCATCATTTCTGCAGTCTGTTAAAGCATTTGCAGCAGACAAAAGATACAAGAAGAATTGGCAAGTAGAATTAATAGAAGAGAAAGGATAAAATAGCAAAATTATTAAATTTGTTTTTTCATAATTATTTTAAACAGTGAAGCACATGCTCTAGTATTCTGAGAGTTAGGCACTTGTACACATCTTTCTCATTGTTTTGAATGAAGCTCAAGCATATGATTGAAAGTCTTTCCTAAATAAGGTATTTTTCTGAAATCAGGCTGAAGACAGGAATGGAGAGCTCCTTGAACAGGAATCACATTTCCAGACATAGGTTCAGGTTCAGCCATGTGTATGTGTGATGCTATATTTGAAAATAGTGTATGCATGTATCGCAGAGGGAGTACTTAATGTGCTTGAAGTTGGCAACATGCTTGAGCACCCTGTTAGATTGTGGTGAGAGAGAGAAGGTAAAAGCTGTAAAGGAGAAAGAAAATACTTGTGAAAGGTTTAGGCATTTTTCCAGACTGCTGGTACACTGTAGTGTGCTTACTATTAATGTTGTAACTTGTTATGTACACCCTTCAGAGCAGAATTCTGCTTACATATCTGATATGTCTTTGAAATTCAGACTTTGCCATTTCCAGGTCTAGGTAACATTTAAAAAAGAATAACTGTTTTTAATGAGAAGGGATAGAATTATTTTTATTTATTTTTATGAGGGAAGGGAGATGGGGGATAGAAGGATAGTTTGACAGCAGGTAAGAAGCCCTACACTCTAGGTTTCTAGGGAACTAAAACCTAAGCTTTGGGGAAAAAAGCTTGATTTAAAAAATAACTCATTACTAACTGATTCACTGTTTTTAAGAAATACAGTGAGAATATGTTTGGTTTTAGTAAATGAACATCTTGAAGGAGTAACCATTTTGGAGACAGAAAATATTAACTTATGGAGGTCTCGCTGTACGGATTAAATGCAATACTTTGACTATTGCCATGGTCCTATAGAAAATAATGAGAAAATGAGAAAAACATTAGAAGTACGCATTAGAAAGTTTAAGCTGATTCTAAAGTTAACCTTATTTGAAATTGAAGAAGCTCAGCTATATTTTTTACCTCTCTCTTTCCTTGTATTTCTGTAAAGTCAATATCTGCAGAACCTTTTAGACATTATACAGTTTCAGCTTTTAATTTTTTTTTAATTTTCATTTGTTTATAGGCTTTGTATCATTATTCACTCAGTCTAGATATATGACAAACCTCAAATAAAGAAGGTGCTCATGACTATCTTGGTCTTACACTGCCATTTGGACAGTGTTCAAGTTTAGCTGCATATTAAAACCTTAGGAGGATTATCCAAATGATATCTGTAGATCAGTAGTTTTCAACCTGTAGTCTGCCATCTGGGAATCTCTGGATTATTCCTGAGCAGTTCGTAAAAATTGACTAAAATCCCAGCCTACTTCAGTTGCTTAAATTCACTACACATCTTCAATGGAAATGTTTTATGACTTTGAAAATCAGAAAGGTTACAAACCCTTTTTTAGAGATTTACTCATCACTTGCTTAGGATATTATTGATCTCTTCTGAAAAGCAACGGATAACTATGAAGGTTTTGCTTATGTTAAGCAGCAGATGGTTTCTTCTGGATAGCTCCTGACTGGAAAACATTAAAATGCTTTTTCAGAATATTTTCACTGAATTTTCCCTAAAATTCCTTGAGATTTTCATTTTATATGGAAATATTGTTCAGTACATGGAAACCAGGCCTTGGAAAGGGCCTTGCACCAAGCAAATCCACAGAAGATAACTAAAAAAGCAAGCCTCATGTCAGTAGATTAAAGTGTGCTCGGTAGAAAATGATGAAAATGTGCTACAGAAAATTAAGAGTCCATAAACTGAAAAGTTAAAAAATTATTCATCTGTGATGGAGATTTCCAAAGCAATGTTAGTCCTCATGTTTACTATGTAAATGGGGAAAGGATCAGCCCCATGTGTTTGATGAGGAAGCCCCAACAGTAGTTAGATCAGTCACCAAGACCCAGAATTAAATCTTGAGACAGGGTGGAGGCCTGTTGATTTTGGAGGAATAGTGCAAGAGCCAAACCCAAACCCCAGACTCCAGCCCTTGGGCACATTCTTAATGAGATGCTATTTTTTTGTAGACTTTCAGTTGCAGCAACTATTTTGTTTTTAATTACGTGTCTGGTAATGCTATATAAACGCTGCAGGGTTTAGCTTATGAAAGGTTCATGAACTGAACCATGTGGTTTGGTTTGCAGCAATTGGCAACAAAATTCCACCTGAAGTTATATGTAGGTGTCACTCTTTGATGAAAGATAAGCTTCTAAGGAGAATATCACCCCTTCTTACGTGGAGGGGTAATGTGTTCTCCCCACTTTCATCAAGCCTAAGGAACCCTTCCCTTGCTGGGGAAGTTAAGAGGACCTGTAACTTGCATGAGAAATCTCAACTGCGGTTGCAACATCAGACGATATTTGCAGTAGATACCGTATGAGTATAGCAGATAGCAGAAACCATACAGGTAACAGATACTGTACAGGTATTGCAAAGAGTGCTATAATAAAGTGAGAAGTGATCTGAGAGCCTCTGCACTTTCTCTTATATCTCAGCTTTGGTATTGTCTCTGTAAGAAAATATTTATGACAAAAATCCAGAAAGGATAGGTTTATTCTCACTGGCAAAGAAAAAAAAAATGGTAAGTGCCTCTGAGATGAACCTACTAGTTTCAGCGAGGGCCCCTGCCTCAGGGAGTCAACAGAGACCTCTGTGGGGTGAGAGGTTGGAGGGACTCATTGAAAAAAGAAGAGGCTATAAACTCAGGAGGAAAAGAAAGCTAAGGTCCTGGATTTAGCCTTGATCTATCTCTGTTGCTCATAGAAAAGTTGACTACTGACCTAATTGTGGTTTCTAGGGGTACTAAAATTTTCTATATATTTTTAAACAATGCAAAAGATGAACAAATACTTGTTAAAATCAGTAGTACAAGACCTTGGAAACACGTTGCAAATCTAGGAAATCAAGAGTAAACTGGGAAATGAGTAAAATATTTCTGCCTGAAACAGTAGTAAACATATGGAATAATTGGCCAGCGAGGCAAGTAATCTAAATGAGTTTAAGAGGCAGCTGGACGTTTTTATCTCAGGAGAGAAAGGACTGAAGGATATAGTGATAAACCGGGGAGGTGAGGATGAAATATACTGAAAGAAAAGGCTTGACGAACCAAAAAGCCTTTCTCTAGTCAGCAATTTCTTATATTTATAAATGTAATATGAATAGCTGCTGTGTGAATATGCTATTTCTTCATAGTGTCACCATGTCTAAAGAAGAAACATTTTGTTTCGGAAGATGGATTTTACTGATGCAGCCTCCACTGCCAGTAATAAATCTGCTGGATCCACCCACTAAACACAAGCTCAACTGCCCCCACTCTCTCCAAAAAGTGAATTATTTACACTGTACTTCATTGTTTCAACTTTCAAATTACTTCATGTAGTAGTACCTTGCAATCCTTTTCTTAGCAAATCTGTGGCTGGTGAAAGTGTGATGCGGAGCTACAGATTTCCAGTCCAGCTAGCCTTCAGGGAAAATGTCTTTTATTACTGTTCTGTCTCCCAACCACAACATTTTGGACAAGCCATGGTGGAAACATCATCGATATAGATATTAACAAATAAAGTCAAATTCATTCCAAGTAGTGTCTCTAGATAGTTCCATACCTAGCTAGATCTGATATATCTCATAGTTTTCCTCCCTGTCATCACTGTCACACCACCATTTCTTGCAGAAAACAAAAAAACAAAAGAGAGAAAGAGAAGGATAAAATATAGAAAAATGGAAACAGCATTCAATTTTCAATGCTAACCTTTGTATCCAGGCTTAAAGTTCAATTTCAATGGAAGTCCTGTATGTGGTTACCTAACTACCCAACTGCTCCACAAATCAGACATTTGGATGTGTAATTGGCAAGGTTTATGGCTGTAATTAATTGTGGTTTTAACTGATTGCAGATGCAAAATTGCACCTCTAGGAAAGGAGGCCAGGTTGAGGCCCTTTCAAAAATCATGTTCTTCAGGTTGAACCAGAAAGATTGTACAGTAAGTTGAATGAATTTCAAAAAGACTTGATTTTCCACTTACTTGCAGTTTTGCTTTTGCTGGTGAAACCTCACTGGCTTTAGCACAGTTTTCCTGATTAGCACTGGTTCAAGTTTTAAAAAAAAGGTCTCTCTGTGTCTGGAATTAGGGGTGTGGGAGGAAGCTGGATGTATCAGTGCTGAGTGTGCAGCTGCACCAGTTGTGTTTGGAAAGAGAGGCATCGTTGCCAGCTTGCTCTGTTTGGAAGTGTTGGGACCCATTGGTGAAATGCCCATTCTGACGCTAAAATTGCGATTTTGATAGTACCGTAGCCATCGTGCCTCTGTCCCCCACTGTGTCAGATGAGCATTTCTGGAAAGAGTAACCCTTTCTCAAAGCAATGCTGTTTCCAGAAATTTGTTCCAACACTGTGCAAATAACAACCAGGGTCTTTTAAAAATAAACAAAGCAGGGAGGAAAGGGGAAAGGAAAGGACTGCCAGGTCCGAGTAGAGATTTAATAGAAACCCCCTAAGTTCAACTGTATTAGCTCCTTTGTGTCTCATAATTTTACTGTGTGAAGGAAGTCTGAAATAAGGATCTCCACTATATTATCACAGAGTACATATGTCTTTGAAGTGTTGTCATATCTGATTCATATTCCTGATTGCATTTAATGAAGAACAATAAAGCAATGTACCAATTCTGTGTAATTCAAACAAACTCGCACAAAAAATAGGCAGGTAGCCATATCCATTGGGGAGGGGGAGAAATGTGGTCAGCCCCAGAATGTACACTACAGCTCCAATTCAGAAATCACCAATTATTTAATTGTACCATTCCAATATACAATGAAGGTTTCCATTCCTCTTGATAATTGGGATTTTCATTATCCTTCTCCCACTCATCAGGAGAGAGGATAATAAATCCCGCTGTCTACAAATCACGCACTAGGCACAGGTCCTTCTTTCTGCACTTCAGTGTAGAAGTATTTGCAATAGAGACCATATTTGCTCAGTTCTCTTCTGCTTGTCAGGTTTTTCCTTTATGTGAAAACAAACCTACAGAAATTATTCTGTAATCAGGAAACATCATTATCACAGTATATTTTCCATTAGAACCCATGTGTTGGAAACATCTTCTCCCTTCCCCCCCATTAATTTTCTTTTCTGCACTTAATCTAATCTAAAAGGTCCCCTTTCTCTTGCACTAGCACTGCAGGCAATGACTCAGCAGAGACTTGTTCCCCAGTGACAGCAACAAGTCTCACTGGGCTTGCTTGAGAAGACGTTTGCCAAGCCTTTGCTGCTCACCCAAAAGACTTGGGGTAGAAAAGAAAGTGACTGAAAGTTGCTAATATTTTACTATTTATATTTGAAGGTTCGTTTGTGTTAGCTGAGACGGTGCCAAGTTGCAGGGTAGAGAAAGGAGGGAGAACTCCAGAATACAGCCACAAGCCCTCGTTGCTGCCTCACTGTTCTTGGGGAGTTTTTCTTGGAGACTTCCGAGGAAGAGCTAGTTGAGGCAGCGCCTAGAAGACAGGGAGTTTGTTTCTGATTATGAATCTGATTGTGATCGTATGAATCTATTCAGGTCCCTAACACACAATAAAGGTGAATTTTCTTCCTGTCACATCTTTCTTTTTACACCTGAGGCATCTCCTCTATGGTGATTTTTTCTTCATAGTCCATGATACTGGCCTGCTCAGCTCTCTCAGCCCAAACAGGTGCCCTGTGAACTCCAGAACAGTTTCCTCATCTATGCCCCCTCCTCTGGACCCAGCCTGAAACTCAGTGAAGGGAGGGAATTTAGGGATATAACACTGGGTCTGGAGCTTTCACTGAAGAATTTCCAAAAGGTTAAGCTTTTTTACTTCTCCCAGTGTGATGTACTCTAATAGCTCTCCTTGGCTTATCCTTGATATTCAAAACATGTAAGAATTAGTCACTGCTCTGAGAGTTAATTTCTCTCTGATTCAGTTCTCCCCTCTGCAGGAGAAAGGGTCTAGTAACACTTACCTGACACCTCACACTGTAGTGAAATCATATTGTTAATGTAAATAGTTCACAGTTCATAAATGAAAATGTAAGTTTTAGAGATTTATTTTAATTATATTTTCTGCAGGTTCACACGGTTTGGAGAGCTTTGGAAATAGAAAAATGTCAGAATGAGAGAGTTTGCATGACAGGAGGGGATTTCCTAGTCACAGTTCCAGTTCGCTTGCAGGAGATCTCATAGATTACCAGTGAAGAGAGAAATATATCTTCTTTTCAGTGTGAACAATTCCAGATTTCCTCCTTTGCAAAAAAAAAAAAAAAATACAGCAAACTATCAGCCGAGAAAATAGAGAAAGCACGGCTTTAAAATTTCTGTTTCAGAACATTTTTGCTGCACTTGCTTCAAGTTCCATTTCCTGTTTTATTGTTACTGTAGTAGAAAACATATTCCCTTCTTTGTCTGTGACTCATAATTATTGTTGCTGACTGTTCATTCAGTTGAGACTTGCTGCTGTGCCCCAGCCCTTGTCCGAGGCTTGCTTTGTTCTAGTATTTGGTTGGGAACACGAACAGGTTTTATTCCTCTTTTTATACCTTGCAAGGTAAACAAGGGAGAGATATAACATTTTCCATGTGTTTCCAGACATATCTTATCTTTTATATTAGTCACCTCTAAGCTGATGTTTCAGTCTATTTAAAGTTGACTTCTTGTGTTGTGAACTTCCTTGAAAAACATTGATAAGCAAAGAAATTTTAACAGCAATTAGTAAGGGAGTGGTGGTGCCATGTGTTAACATTAGCCTTTTACCTCAAGAAAGCAGAATGCAAATATGGCGAAAGTTCTCAGGTAAAGAAATAAATACATTGGCAAATCAGCGTGGTGGCTTCAGCACAGTACTCGTGAGAGGAAGTGGCCTGTAGTTCAGAAAGAGCATCATTCAAAGGTGCTTGCCAAAAGATGCAGTTTCTCTCTCAAGTCAGTGAAGGAAGGTGTGTTGCTGAAGAGCAACATCAACCACAATGACATTTTCCAGCTTTTCACCATCCTGAAATCCCATGAGGACCCGGACCTATCGAGAGCAGCCCTGCAGAGAAGGACTGTGGGGTACTGGTGGATGAAAAGCTGGGCATGAGCCAGCAATGTGCGCTTGCAGCCCAGAAAGCCAACTGTATCCTGGGCTGCATCAAAAGCAGAGTGGCCAGCAGGTCGAGGGAGGTGATTCTGCCCCTCTACTCCACTCTCGTGAGACCCCACCTGGAGTACTGTGTCCAGCTCTGGAGTCCTCAGTGCAGGAAAGACATGGATCTGTTGGAGCAGGTCCAGAGGAGGGCCACAAAGAAGATCAGGGGGCTGGAGCACCTCCCGTATGAGGACAGGCTGAGAGAGTTGGGTTTGTTTAGCCTAGAGAAGAGAAGGCTCTGAGGACACCTTAGAGCAGTCTTCCAGTACCGAAATGGGGCCTACAGGAAAGATGGGGAGACACTCTTTATCAGGGAGTGTAGTGATAGGACAAAGGGTGACAGTTTTAAACTGAAAGAGGGTAGATTTAGATTAGATATTAGGAAGAAATTCTTTACTGTGAGGGTGGTGAGACACTGGAACAGGTTGCCCAGAGAAGTTGTGGATGCCCCCTCCCTGGCAGTGTTCCAGGCCAGATTGGATGGGGCTTTGAGCAACCTGGTCTAGTGGAAGGTAACACTGCCCAAGGCAAGGGGCTTGGACTAGACGATCCTTAAGGTCTTTTCCAACCCAAACCATTCTATGATTCTGTGATTCAATAGGTGGGATTTGAGCTGTGAAAGGTGAAGGACCAAACCCTGCCACAGTTCCACCTTCCCCTCTTAATATGTACTAGCAATTTGACCATGCAGGGTCAATTATTTCACAATACTGTTTTGGCTTTGCCTAGGAGTTTGTAAGTAATGGAAATACACAGTTAGGGATAGAGTGCAGAAATCTCTTCTTACTGAGTAGTTTATTCAGTCAGGGTTAGGTTTTGTTCCTTTTCATGAATTCGTGAATTACTCAGTAAGTGTTTCATGTAAATAAGTCTAAGCCTGGGACTGCTTGCAAAATCAGTTCCCTGTAAGCATGATTTTTCACATTTTCCATTTTTCCATTGGTCACCTAAGTCACATGGCATGATTTCTGATAGTTGTCTCCATGAAAGTAGCTGTACCAGAGTTTTACTAACAAAAGGAAGGATGTTATCAAGTTTTTATTTTCTCATGGACAGCACGGCAACAACTTACGGAATTAGGAAGAGGCAAGTTGGCAAAACCAGGGAGAATTTTAGGTTTTTTTTTTTCCCAGTTCTTTTGCATCAGGTCTTTCCCTGAAATATCACTGTTAGAAAGCATAATAGAAAAATATGATATGGGCTAAGATAATAAGATTTTTAAAAGTCCATCTTATCTGGAGAACAGTAACTCTGTATGCATATGGGTCTATATTAAGGAACAGCAGAACAATCAGAAATCAGTGGAATACCTAGATCTAGTACATGGGTCTGTGGAAGAACAAGAGAGGGAACCCAGTCCTGTGCTCAAGGAGCAAGTCAGAAAGCTGATGGAGAGACATCCTTGCGTCGATTTTGTGATTATCCCAGAACCTTGCCAGGGCAAAGCAGCTCTTAATTCTAGCTGAGCTCTCTGTGCAGCATGAGCATTAAGCATCACAGTCATATTCTTACCTGTCCCTTGTGGAGCTCAGCGCTCTAACTGCAAAGCCTCTGTGACTGTGGATTCGACAGTGCCTTTTATCTTTTATCGCATTCGACAGTTTTCTATTATTTCTGACACATGCTCAGTGTTATTTTCACAAACACTGAGTATGTTATGGGGATATTTGTTCATTCCTCGCCTGGAAGGCTGCAATTAGAGACTCCTTAAGCCTCCACTCAGGCTGTGGGGGGAAAGGACAGTAGAGGAAATTTGAACTTCTTGCTTATTTCTAAAGCAGTGAATTATTTGTACTTGCCTTCATATATTTTCGGCATAACAAGCAAACCAGCAATGGAATAAAGTAGGGAGCTAAAAGAATATGGGTTTATGCCAGCTCTGATCCAACAATGGCAAAGTCCTAACATGAGTACTTCTAGCATAGCTGCTGCCTAGTCTGCCTCTTCTGCTACTGCTGGAGCATGGCACTTGGTGTAAAGGTAGAAATCTGCCAGCACAAATGGTCAAGGTAAAGCAGGAAGCCATTAGTAACAATTCTGCCCACTCGCTCCATCCCAAAAACCACTGGTTTATTGCTAAGTGGATGGGCTTGGAATGAATTTATCCATATTCATGCAAGAAAAACTAATTTGAGCAAATGCTCATGAGAAAAATGAATGAGCCAGTGTTCAAAATAATAAACTGATCAGACTTACCTTCCTCCAAGAAACGCAAACCACTCCTTCATCCTCCGTTAGGAGGACAAAAAAAATATACTTATTACAGAAGGAGTAGTTAAGGGGGTATGGGTTTGATTAAAACTTTATATTTTATAAAGTTGTGTTAGTGTAGTATTTTACAATGTTGTAAGAGCATGTGCTTTAATTAAAATTCATTTAAAATGTGAGTAAGTGGCACAATTTTTAAAAAGGTTGAAAAACTTGATGGAAAATGCTAACTTTCGGAACCAGGAAAACCATTTTCCGTTAACTAAAGTATTAGATTTGTATTGTTTTCTATACAGATGATGGTTAGGTATTTAGATCCCATTCCTGCAGGGTATTTGTGCATTCCCTTACAGATTAGCAGCGGCTAGCAGGATGAACCCCAGACTGTTTTGGGTCTGACCCCTCTTCAGGTGTGGAAAGGAAATCGGTAAAAGAAAAATCCGTTGAAAATTGCTGATCAAAAATCATCAATAACTCTGCTCACTGACCTTGCTGTCGCTAACATGGCTGGTGGAGACTGGCTGCATCACAAAAGTAATCAAGGTCTAATGTGATGCTGACCCTGTTGTGTCTTTTACGTTTTGGCATGAAAAGGAAATAACAGAATCTCTCCACAGGCTATGCATTTATAATTAATACTGATTGGGTATACTGGTAATTTTATGTGATAAAGATATTAAAATAGTGTCAGTAAACCAGGAACAAGTGATGTGTAAAATAATTAACACTAAAGGGAACATAACAAGTTACTTATTAAAATCCATAGATGGATTATGCGACCCTGTGACTACAAAGACTATGGAGCACATGACTTGGTATACATCTTTTGGTCCAAACACCTCATTGTACTCTGTCAGATTACTGGCTCCTGACATTAAATAAAATTCAGGTATGATTTATGGGGTGGCCTTTTGACAGGAGCTAGAATCAGAAATGGTTTAGGCTTTGCCAGTGTTCAGCACAGTTTTCATTACCTCCTGATATAATGCAAGTATTACATTTAGTCAACCGAATTATGTGTAGTTCTCCGAGATTCTCCCTCACTCCCTGTAGTCATTGTTCCACTCATAATAAAATTATCCTATCAATTTGCCACAAGAGGAAGACTGGAGTTCACTAAATTACAGCCATGTGTGTTTCTGCTCTAGACAAAGTGATACCAATTAAAAAAAAAAAAACAACAAACCCAACTAGATTCTATTTTTAAATTGTTCATGGAGAACAGTGAGATTGGCTCACAGAGGAGGCCACCCCTGAATTTCAAGCACTGGAAATTTCATTTTCCTTAATTAGTAAAACAACATCTATCTAGATCAAGAAGAGAATAAAACAACAAGCGAGATGCTAAATAATATGTCAAAAATGACACCTGGCCTCCCCTATGACTGATTAGTTTGAGAGATTTGCTATGTGAGGTGGAAGCATCATTTTGCACTTCTTTCCCCCTCACTCCCCATGTAATTTTATTTTTTTTAGACAGCCTGAAAATTGTGGTTTTATATGCAGACAGCAAAACACCCCAGTTCTGACAGCTGAAGCGAAGCCATCTCAGTGGTTTAGCAGTACTGCCACG
Organism: Nyctibius grandis; assembly: GCF_013368605.1. Taxonomy (NCBI): domain Eukaryota; kingdom Metazoa; phylum Chordata; class Aves; order Nyctibiiformes; family Nyctibiidae; genus Nyctibius; species Nyctibius grandis. The sequence continues at coordinate 37,951,180 of NC_090661.1, forward strand.
CAGAAGACCTGAATTTGGGAGTGGCCCGGAGGCACTCTCTTTGTGAGCCTTTGATGCTCTGGTGTGTCACAGAGGTGATACTCTTTGACTCCAGGCAGCAGCAGCTGCTGATGGCTCCTGACTCTGTAAGCACCTCCTGATGGCTGAATTATGACGCAGCACTTGTATGGCGTGGTAGGAGATTGCTTAGCCCTATCCTGGCTGGGGAATGAACGAAGTTAATAGCTGTTTCATGTACTATGTGCTGGTACACAAAATGCTCCCCAAATTAATCTGGCTGTGTATCAGAGGAACTATTTACAGAGCTTCTGCAGCAACAGCTAGGCTGCACGCTATGTGCGATGCAGAACGGCTTCCCGGGGTCATCTCAAAACTCTTTCTGCTTACAACTTGTGATTATTCCTCTGAGTTCCAATGAATTATTACGTTGGTTTTTTTTTAACAGTTAGTAGCTGTTGTAACTTCCGTGCCAATAAGCATTCAGCTGAGAACCAGAAATTGTTAGCATATAGTTCAATCTAGAGACATGGCATCCATGCCATTTTCTGCAAATTCTGAAATATTGAAGTACCTCAAGTGTGCTGACTTTTCAGCAAGTCTTCCAATTCATATTTCCTTGAATATTCCTGTTTTCTTCTACTTTGCTGCTGTCTTCATAAAGTTGGTTGGTTTTATGCTGGAGCTCTGTACTGTTTATGTATCTCTTCTCATCAGGTGAAGGTAACTCCAATGGGCAGGTAGCTATGGATCTTCATAAGTCCCCCTTATCCTGGTACTGGCAGGGTGTTCTAGATTATATTTTGTAGTTACGTGTAGTCATTTTAGTACTGTCATGATTCTTTTCAGATACTGTATATGAGCTCTGAGTGACTGTTTCTTTGTTATTGTTTTACATGTTGATTTTATTGTGGGGCTTGCAACTATGCATTATGGCTGTAGGTCCACGCCTTCTTTGCTATGCAGTGTTTCCTGTTTAGCTGATGTTTCTCTTAACTGATCTGTTGCCCATCTATTGTCCTTCTTCTGGATTGCAGCAGGCTAATTCCCAAGGAAATGATTGTGATTTATCCTTCCGTGCTGGGCTCACATTTAGCTCCAGGGTCAGTTTACTGCAGTGGTCCAATACTGCAAAGTGGGGATTAGTTCTTACCTTTCCAGCCTTTGCCATTTGTCTTCTGCCTGTCTCTGAAAACTGTTGACATGGAGGAGATCATGCCTGTCTAATTTTTATTTGCTTATGAGAAGAAGCTCCCAGTTTGACATTGTATTATTAGAATTCTGCTACTCTACGTTAAGCTACGCATAGTATCCCACGTAATACTTTGCAAAATGTGACCTATGCTTCTGTTTCATTTTCATCATTCTAGTCCACATTTATTCAACCTAGCATTAAGCAGCTAAGTGGGTACTTAAATTTGGAGCATAGTTGCCCTTTTCTAATCAACATAGGTGGAGAAGAGCACTTTCAGAGGGCACTTTGGATCACAGGTTAATTTGCTCTGTGGAAGTACCTACTTTTCTTTGCTGCTGGTGGGAGTTACTCTCCAACACTTTATGTTACGCAGGATGAACTTGAGCCTAAGTCTGCTTACCCAAAAACAGAGTAAAGGTTCCCTGTCTCTGCTTAGTTTCTATCGTCAAAAGTTCAGTCCAAACTAAGCTTTGGGTTAGGAGTCCATGAGACTGTAGCATCCTTTGTCAGTAACTATTAAGCACCCCATGCTGCTCCATACACATTCTTCACTTGTCTTTCATGCTTAATGCCTGGTTAGACAGTACATTCCTCAGCTTATCTATCTCTTGTATTTATCCCTCAAGAAGTGGTCTATGCAAACTTATTTTACTATGTAATGAGATCAGACTAGCAGTGTGCCGCCAGTCACTTGCTGAGGTTTAGCTGATGAGTGATCTCTTATTGAGGAACAGTTTGCTTATGATTGTCTACCCATATCCTAAATAGAAATATGATCAAGATCAGAAAAACTCATTCTTAGCACAGCCAGGTGAAATCTTGTTCCTCCCAGAATCTGAAGAATCAAACTAATAAAAAAAAATGAGAAATCCTTTCACCTTTTACTTCATCCACCACTTCCTGACTGCATTTGTATTCCAGACACTGGAGGTGACAATGCCAGCAAAGCAGTCTCAGTCTTACATACAATCTTGTCCATCTTAGGAAATTCACACAACAGATCATGGACACACAACTTACCATAAAGCAAAGTATAAAGTGCACTTGTATTTCGACAGCCACTCTGTGGTAATTGCTTACACAAATGTTCTCTCTTCATGGTAAATGCAGCATTTCTGGAATAATTTACTTCTTGAAGATGGGATAATTTCCTCTTCTGGAGAGCATGCACAGCTCATTACTAAGGAACAGCTGATATCATGTATATTCACACTTCAAGTTATTCCGCCTGAGATTGTCCCTGTGCCCTACCTTCTGGTCCATCGCAGAGTTAATGAACCCAACCTCTGCTTTAAGGAGGGCATAGCAACTTTTGAGACTGGCTGTCACACCATGTGGGTGTTTGTGAGGGAATGTGATGTGAAACAAGTCCTATAGGTACTCTTATAGTTAGTGTTTCCAATTTGCTCCATGAAAACCATGTCAACTGTGGTTGGAAGTGTGAGAAATTTTTCAAAGGTATTACTCAGGTACTTGTTGAATTAAAGAGAATTTAATATGTCAGCTCATGGTCACAGTGCTACATAGCTAGGTCTGAGAATATTTCTGTTATAAGTGCATATTGCTTTGGACTTTTTGGTTGATTGCTTTTTCCTAACCTCTTAGGCCAAAATACTGAACTTGCAATGCCAAAAACCAAGCTGCTCTATGGAGAATTCAGATTTTATTTTCTTATTAGGCTAGATTTGGGTTGGATACGGTCCTTGTCCAAATGCTTTACCTCTCCCTTTCTCAGTGAAATATTTTTTGAGACACCTTACACTTCAGCACAGTCTACAGTAATACTATTTTTGGTGAGCTGGATGAAAAGGCAGTCAGCCCTTTGTGAACTGTTCAAGCATGGAGGTGAGGAGACAAGAATTTTTCTCTTTAGAATTTGTAATTTTTGGATTTGGTTCTCAGCTCCTGTCAAATTTCTCTTTCCTAAAACTACAAAATCTGTATATCATGCAAAAGCATTTGTGTAAAAACTGGTGTTGATTACAATGCTTGGATTAGAGCAAAAGTAGGGGAGAGTTGTGTCCATAATCTTCACAACTGGACATGAAGTCAGGTGCAGCCTTCAAGTGAAGTGGTACATATCCTGCTGTAAAAGTCTTGCCACAGCACCAGGAATAGGGGCAGATTCACCAGGACTTGTATCACCTGTTAGCACCGTGTGTGGTTGCCCATGCCACTAAGTGGCAGGAAAGTTCAGTGATAGTACAACTCCTGCATCACCATGGTGGCTACCTCCATCCCAGAGGAGCTCCTGCCAGGTCTTGCTCAGATCAGAGGAAGCCTGTCTGAGTACAGAATCTCATGAATTGGCTCCATGTTTATTTTCACTAACTATAAGAAGTGAGTCAGTTGAGAATGCAGAGCCAATGCCAGCAGAGCTTCTTCATTGCATGACTTCTCTTATATCCACAAATCAGGCTGTTCACGTTCATGATCAATGACAGAGAATAAGATTCAGAGAAAAGGATAGTCTGGCTGTACAAATCATTAAGACCAAAAAGTCTTAATGGATTTTATACAAGAGGAAAAGATGCTGTCCCCTACAGAATTCGTATTTATGGAAGAATACAGTTCTTGTTCTTTGCAACACACAAACATTTGTATGGTTTTTGTTCTGACTTCTATTGTAAAGTTGTTTATTTTTAAGAGATCAAACTTGTATCAAATAAGGCAATAGCAAATAAATAAGGTGCATCCTAGGATAAACAGGATTTATCCTATTGAAATCCTAGAATTCCAAATGTCAAGATCAAGTAATCTGTAATAGCAGACATCAAAAGTGGCAGTATGGCCAGGTGAATAGTACACTGGGACCCAGCAGACATGGGGCATTTTCTTCATTGTGACTCTGAGATGCTTAGGCAGGTCACTTTACTTCTTTCTGCCTCAGTTATTCCATCTAAAAATGGCAATAATAATAGTGTCATACTTTGTGGTGCTAGGTAGTACTACAATAACCTCTTCTTTACATGGAGGAACTAAGAGATATCAGAAATACAAATGTGTTTTCTGCAATGGGCTGTTCCTTTCAAGGCTCAGAGAAGATTGTTAACAAAGTTGCTAATTTTGGTTGCAAAAATTGTGGTTTCAAGCTTATTACTAGAACGAATTTTCTTCTAATAAAAATAGTATTTCATTTAAAACTTGCTTACTGAAGAATGTATACTGCATTCATCACATCAAATTTCATAATTTTTACTCATTTTTTAATATAATTCTCTTGTTCATTAATTGTTCTTATTACAGCAATCGTGGATGACATTCATTTTAAGCAGCACTTATTTTCAGTGACAAACAACTCTTTGAAATAATTAGATTCTGAGATGAAATTTTCATGCTTATTTTCATCCCAAGAGTGAATATTTTGGATGTTTAATTTTGAAAATCCAAAAACAAGCTGGGTTATTTTTCAGGCTAAGAAATTCAAGAAATGGCAAGTATTATGTGGTTTGGTTTTTATCAATTCTGAAATACACTGCTCAATCTGGTTTCCTTTCATCAATTTGTTGAGAATTGTACTTCATCTTGTACAAGAAAAAGAAGGGAAAAAACAAAAAATATTTTTTTAAAGCATACAGTGACTCAGAAGCTCAAGTTCTATGGAAAAGCAAATAGGCAAATTTGCATAAGTCACTTCAGCTCAAAGTTTCCCCGATATATGTAGCTAGGTCTCATTGAAATAATCACATTTTAGTAGAAATTAGTTACTTGCAATGGTGTAAGGTGCTTTTAAAGTTTTTTCTTGAAAATTCTGCTCAGAACTGAGTGGTTAGCTTAACACTAAAAAGCAACTGATTACAAATGTGCTCCCATTGTAAAGCCCTAGGAACAGCCTCAGTCACTAGTGGTTGCCACCAAGACTCTCTGTCAGTCAGAGAGAACAGCAAAAATAGTCCATGGATATTTTTTAAATTCCTGGAGAAAGGCCGGACTTCCCTCATGAAATGGGCACTAGTTCTGTTCCCTTAGTGTTCCAGTTAGTGACTGGAGAATCAAAGCGAGAAGAACTACAACTTCGTTCGGTTGTATTGGCATCCCCCATCATGTGTGGGGAGATTCTTCTCTGCCAAACATGTAAAGCTAACCTTTATCCTCTTTTAAATCCCTCCTTAAAGCTTGCCTCTACCTGTGTCCACAAATCACTCCCATCTGTCTTTGGTTAGGCAAGTGACTCTTGTTTTTCTGCTAAATTGTTTGGTTTATTGTTATTTAATCCTCCCAAACCACCGCCACCCCCTCACATCTCCCCATGAGCTGTCTGATATGCAGATTGCGAAAGTTCTGGGGTGGGGGCTCTATTATTTTATCAGTACATTTACCCTAGCACAGGGGGCTGATCCTTAACTGACACCCTGGGCATCAGCATAACACAAAATAATAACAGAGGATTTTATAAGCTAGCAAGTATTTACAGAGCAAATGATAAATAATGAAGGGGGGTTGTATTTTGTGTGAGCAAAGAAATATGGTTAAATCTTCTGCAGGAACTTGAGCCTGTTCAGTGCATAAATCATTCCTAGCCTTTCTGCTACGTTAAAACACAATCAGCTCCTCTGAAGACCTAACTCCATTGCTTTCAGGGCTCCGTGGTCCTTACCTGTAACAATAGCCAAGCTCAGCTCAAGTTATATTTAAAATTTTTGCTAATCAGTATGGATTTGAATGTTTTCTAAGAAGTACTTTGTTCATTTTAAGTACCACAATTGGAGCTCTGTCATTAGAAAAGGAACATTTGGGGGTCTGGAAAACAAAACAGGAACGCGAGCAAGGTAATTATTGTAACAGTCGACTCTGGGAGCGCAGGAAGTGGTGCTCTGCGGCGCGAATGCTGCTCCTCACAGCCCCAGTCTGAAATGAGACATTGCCACTAGATAACTCAAAATAAGTTTTAATATTATTTTTAATCATGAAAATGTTTCTAACACTCTCCCGCCTATTCATTACAGCAGGAGTGGTTATTTCGTTTTTTAATAGGAGCACTTACAAACAATGCAAGTGTAATAACCAGTAGCATAAAATTATCAGTGATTTGGCCGATATCGAACTTCTCGTTTGTCAAACAGTGCAGATTGGGTTTTTTTCTCCTTTTTCTTAGCTCTTAGGTAAATTTCACTGCTTGGTAACATCTCACGCCAGACAAAGAGGAAGGAAGGGATGAAAAATCATGAAGCACAAGCATTGCAAGGCCAACACAATTTCTTGTTTGTGAATGAAAGCCGGGGTTGTAAGCTAAGTGGGAAATGCTGTCTGGGAGCTGTCTCAAATCCCTGCAAGTAAAAACATCAGGGATCAGAAAGCCAGTTCCAAAGGCAAGTGAAAGGATGTTGATGAATTACTTTGTGCGTGTTTTAATTACCCTATCAAGCTGAGATTTTTGCGTATTGATCTGAACAGTAGTAATAAAGCGCTTTCCTCCCCTCACTCCCTTCTAAGCATTAGACCATTGTCTATTAGGTATGCCTCTAAGGAGAGAAATTACTCATCTTCCAGACTAACATGGAGAAAAAGGGGAAAAAATACAAATGGGTGGGCATGATCTCTTCTGCTATTCAATATGTTTAAATCTAAATTGTTCATACAATTATTCCAGCATGTATTTTCTTCTAGGCTGCAGCCAGGCAGAAAAATTTAAAACATGAGAAATTGGACAATGCTAATGTGGAGTAAAATGTAGTTAAATGTTACATTCCTTTCAATGTCATTTACCAATAGTTATGTATCATACTAAAATTAAAGGAAAATACTAGCCTGAGAGTCAATGTATTAGTGGGATTTACAATAACTAATATTTGAATAACCCTGAAAAAAAAACAAACTGAAATGAACATCACTAGCATTCGATCAAGAATGGCTCTGGGCAAAGGCGACTGGGAAGGATACCTCAGAATAATTTTGAGAAGGTATTTTTTGTGAGCTCTTCAGGGATCCTCTGTAATTTAAAAGCTAACCATTCACTTTAAGTATTAACCAGTATAAAACATTATAATAAAAGATACGGATAATGACCTTTATTAGGCAATGGCAAAAGAAGAAGAAGAAAAAGAAAAGTAGTTTCACAACAGCACTGAAAGGAAAACATTTTGAACCTCATGTTGCATGCAGGTAAACTTGGACACTCATTTGAGCCTCGGTTCCTTGAGGAATTTACACTGAGAATTTGGCTCAGCTTAAAACTGTAAATTCTCTCATGAAATCACAAAGCAAGACACTAAGAAACTTGGAAATGAAGTCTCTCTGTCCAGCTTTTCACTCAGCCACTGGCACTAGCTGCCTGAAGTTTCCCCATTTCCCTCTGCTTGCAAATGGGGCTGCCAAACTACCACTGAGACTTGTGAGACATGCAGGCAAGCAGAGACCAGTGGGGCCTCCATGAAGCTCTTGCATGAAGGATGGGGCACATGTATGAGCGATGGGATTCCAAATCCCATCTTTACCCAATAATAATTAATAATTAATTAATACTTAACACCCATCTAGTGCTTTACAAGCATTAACTAATTAAGCTAATTCACCCAAGGTCAGTCCTTTGTACTCTCACAATACCCAAGATCTTTTTGAACATACACCCTGAAGAGTAAAAACAGTATATCAGTAATGTTAGTTTTAGCCTAACATTATTTGGCAATTTTGATCATTAGGGATGGAATTAATCAAATATCTACTGTGTCCCATTTTTGCATTTTATCTTCCATTCTGCAGTTACTATTTTTATCTTTATTAATGGCTACTGCTCAGTGGCCTTAAAGAATTTCGCCATTCAACAGAAACTTTTCTTTACAGAGATTTTTGCTAATTAGTACCTTGTTTGTGGCTTCAATGTGATTTATGAGCTACTCTGAGCCCTGAATAACAAAATATCAGGCTATCTCCATAACTGTCTATTAATTTGTTTATCTTTCTATCTGTCTACCTATCTGTCGAAATTTAAACAGTGCAATAACTTTGAGAACAGTGACACTAATGCAGTGCTAAATTAAAAGAATGTTACTTTATACAGGCGTAAATGTAATTTAGAGGCACTTAGAGGAAGCTATATGCTTAACATGATTCTCGGCCAGCGAAGACAGGTTGATCCCACTCATTTTGGGATTGCTAATTTGCAGTTAATTAGAAAGATTGATTCTGTTCTCTGATGCATAGGCCCAATCCTAAATGCATTTTTCCGGTTTCCGCGGCACCATGCTAGTTATCATTGTCATGGTGCAAGTATAACTGAGTGAGAGAGTCCTTCATAAAACATAATACTTGGGGAGTTTGGGAAAGTAAATCTAGTAACCATTAACGAACATTTTTCTGGTTTACTCTGTAGACCAAAATCTAGTGCCATCTGCATTTAAAACAACTTTCAAATTACATTCCTTTGAGAAGGTTATTTGCAATTAGCAAATAAACCCAGAGAGTTGATTTAATCCTCAACCAAAATAACACAATTTCAGAGTCTGAGGGAAATAAAATATTGACATTTTGCTTGAAGGAACTTGTATCCTTAAATAAATGCAGTGGGCATGGCATACTTAAGCTTGTACCTTTTATAGAAGCTAACATTTATTTTCAATGTGTTATCTTTTGAGGAGATTCTTCCCCTGTACTCTCAAAATACAAGCTGGTATGAACGGATTTGGGGGAAGAGTGAAGACGTTGGAATAATCTGCATCTAGTGTGGGCTAGCAGTAAATTGCTGCTCCCTTAAAGTGGGGGAAAGCAGGGGGAGAGCTGTGCTTCGGAAGGGGGTCTCAGGGCATGGTGTCTTGTGGGACTGTGCCTAGCCTGGTGCAGGTTGCACCACACACATATAAAGACAGAAACTCTTCTCCTCATCGTGTGCGATTTATTGAATGAATGGAGGTTCAAAAAGAGTATTTTGGGTGTGTCTATATTCTTGTGCTTGAAAACAATTCACAAAAAGTACATCGAGTAAGTTGAGCTTTTTTTACACCTTACCCGATTTCAAACTGGTCATTTTTCCAAGGTTTGGGGTTCGATACGGCTGTAGGCATCAGACCTCGGGGGCTGTGAACTTTTGCAAATCCAAACCAGGACAAGTCTTGCTGTGCCTTTGTCACACCAGATTGTGTCTGGCAGCAGTGGTCTGCCCAGCTAGTCATCTTTCTCTGCATCAGTACTGTCCCTTGTCATTGCATGTAGCTGTTACATGCACACATCATCCCATCTCTATCTTACCAAAGTTATAGTTACACGGGTATTATTCTAGAGTCAGAAATTTTTTCTGGCCAGATTGTTTTAATAAAAGCACACTTTCTAAAAATTTTGCACCAGAATATCTGCCACAGGTTATCTGCCACGGTAGTACTACACTAATGATTCACAAATAAAAAAATTCCTTCATTTATCACTTTACAGACAACGAGGAAACTTTTCAAAACAAGTCTACAGAAAAATCCTAGGTACTGTTCTCAAACAGCAAAATGAGGTGTGTTGAGTCAGTCTGGAAAAGCACAGATATATTAAACCTCAGAACCTATAGAGGGCCAGAGGCATTCCGTTATCCATTTGGGGAAAGAAAGAGATAAGGAGGATTGCGATATTTGCTACAGAATAGTTCCCAGACTCAGTAATTTTCCTTTCAAAATTTCAGTGTCACTGTGTTCACCATCTTTTCGTAATCCCTTAACCTTTCAATTTTGCAGTCCTCAGTGCTCACAATCATCTTGTAAGCCACCAGTTGCAAATAAAATGAAAAATATCAAATATCAAAATATCCACCTGATGTAACCATGCAGGGTAGAAAAAGCAGGCAGTGGACACACCTCTCAGTCATCCCCAGCAGCTCCTTCAATATACATGTGGTTTGTTATCAGTACTTGTGGTTGCAGCCCAAAAGGATCAGGATCAAAGCAAGTGCTTTCCTAGTTCAAAGCCAAATTTGTGTTTTTGCTGGCTCATTTGAATTTTTCATCCAGACTTTCATGGCTTCCTTGTGTGTTTGCAATTACCACATCTTTAAAACCTGACAATCCCTTCTATGGGCCAAATTCTTTTCTCAAGATTGTGCTTGTGCTCTACACAGGGGTCCAAGAAAAGATATACATATGCTCTGTAAAGCACAAACTTTGGGCCTAAATTTGATCCATAAAAATGTGAATAGAAAAATAGGCAAGTCATGAGTGTATACTTCACAGATGGGAAAATAAAGTAATTCAGAAGCTTCTGACTAGTATCCTTGGGGCCTGATACATACTTCTAGGATCTCCAGTAGGTGTTAGGATAAGTAGATAGTTGAATATTTTCCCTTTGAACAGTAGGTCAGCCCAAATCTGCCTAGCAGAAGAATTAAGCAGAAGCTTAATTAATCTTGTATTAGTATTTCCAGTGGATGCATTGCAGGTTTTCTCCTGGTTTGAATACCAAATCTCTGATCTCCACATGTGCACTCCTTATTCGTGCTTAGGGCTTAGCTCCCATTGATTTCCATGACCAAGATGATGAGCACCTTTGCAACTTTCAAGCAACACAAAAGGAGCATGAACTGGTGGCTCAAGTTTCCTCTGGAGTGAGGAAATCCCCTGTAAGTGCAGTGTCAGTAAATCCAAGACTCACACCACCGCACCCACACCCACATATTGTGGCTACACGTAGCTTGTGGGTGACTCCTTGGTAGCAAAGATCAGATAGCAGAGTTTAGAACAGGCAGTAGGAAGTTTTAAACCTGGTGTGGAGAAAAAAAGACCTGACCTAAAGATTATGGGGCCGTAGTCAACCTTTGCTTGCTTTCTACACTCTTAGTGGACTCAGAAACAGACCATAGGGAAGCAGAAAACTGGAAAATACTATAGAAGGCACCAAAAGGATCTGCTTCTGATTTGGACCTTCTGTGACGTGTGTTTTTTAACCTCATCGTTGACTCCTCCTCAACCACGCAATCAACAGGATAATTGCCAGCCTTTCTCAGCTTTTCCATTCCCATGCTTCTGGAGGTCCTGTCCACCTCTTAGCAGCTGGTTAAATTCTCTTAAACAGCAGCTTATTCTTTTCCTCTGACTCATGGTTTCCTCTTTCCTCCATTTTATTTCCCTTTTCCTCCCAGATCTCCCAACATAATTCATGACCACCTCTGTCAGCAGCCCAACTCAGCCATAGTGACTCCCATTATCCCTCACTTCCCTCTGTGTGTTTTTAAATCCTTTCCTGACCTCCGGTAGGCCTTCCTACCTTGAATAATCCCACTGAGGGGTGCTAGCTAGTCTGGAAGTCTCTCCTGGGTTTGCATCAGCCTGCTACATTCAAATCTCATGCTCTGAGGCTTCCTCAGGTCAGACACATTCTGCAATGAATCTGACCTGGGGAAGCCCTGAAGCACAAGATATTTGAAAAGAGGATCAGTCTGAGGTTTGAAGCGGAGAAGGGGGGCAGCGGGGGGGTGTGTGAGATTCATGTTCAGACCAGGTCTTATTGTTTCTGAACCAGTTTTTCCACTGCTAGCTAACCATCACAGGTACCCAAACCACATTTCCTAAGCTATTCAGCAGGTCAAATTACTTGTTATAGAGGTGGAAATAAGAAATAGGGTTTTTTTCCCATCATTTTCCCTAAAAAGTAATTTATAAAGGTGTGTGTGGACATACGTGTGTAAGTGCAGTGAAGCATTTAGAGATCACAATCATTCTCTGAATGAAAATGGATAAATATAAATGTTTAGCATATTTGTTTAAAATGTGAAAGAAAGTAGTATTGATTAGGGCTGTGTGTTTGTTTACATCATTTTGGTAGTGTTAAGATGTCTGACTGTAATTGCCAGGACCTGTCCACCTGTCAAAGAGCAACTGGATTGTTTCACCATTGTCTGCCAGCAGTAAATCTCTGGGTCTGTACTGGCCTCACACAAATGAAAAAAAAAAAAACCCAAACTTTCTAAAACATGCAGTTCGTTATGAAAAACACGTGTTTCCTAAAGCTTTTTTGTTGTCATTAGTCTGCCATATTTTATTATTCATAGAGCTTGGGTATGAAAAGTAACCAGGTATGATATAATTATTTTCATGTTTAAAACAAAAACCAACAAAAATGCTTTAGCCTTAAAATTCTGACAGAAAATAGTTGCATTGCACAAATCAGTACTTTAAAAAAGGAAACTCATTCTATAAATAGCTTTCTTATCCAGCTATGCCTAAAATAGGACTAACTCTATCCAGTATCCCAATTACATAATATGGTATATTAAAATAAGTCTCCCTTAATGTTACATTGCAGAGGGTTTGGAGTCCAGGAACAACCTTGCAATAGGGACAGACTGACCTTTTAAAAAGAAAAATGAAATGAAATACACTTTCATTTTCCAGAAATATGCATGAAAGTAAAAACTTGACAGCATGGAAGAACATAAGCAAATATATCTTTTTATTTGAAGATAAAAAGAAGCAGGGGCTAGATAGGGAAAGGAAAAAACCTGTGAAAAAAATGGATGATGCAGTTTTTACGAATAAGCAGCTTAATGTATCTTGGCACCCACAGTAAGCCTTGTAGGAGCTCAAAGTGCCTCAGGCAATCTGTGAGCAGAATAGCAATTTTATTACTTTGTCATTAAACCAATTTCACAGCAGTATTGTTTGTTAATGAGCAGCGGCAAACGAGCGAAGATGTCACACACTGGAATAGCAGTGAGATTTGTGACCCAAGCTCAGAGCACTAAGATGGAAAGACCATGGCTATAAAAAAGGAAATACTTTGGGATGAAATGCAAAGTCTATACAGCAGAGCTTGTGTTTATGAGCTACCATTTTGCTAAGAGCTGTGAGAGAAATAAAGGTCTGGAAATATGCAGTTAAAACAGGGCCTATAAAATTAAAACCAAATTAAAGTATAGCAGAGGATTACTGCACAGGCTGTACTCTACAAAATATATTTTAAGTGATGAGGTGAAATCTATATCAGATTTGTTTGAATTTAGTTGGTATTTATAAAATTAAATAAAGCGATGCCAAATTCAAAACCAAAGCAGCAGCCCCAGACCTGTGGTCTCTGATCTATAAGCTTCACTTTGAAGAAATTCAACTAACGAATACTTAATTAGCGACTTGCCCTCTCTTTATGAGCAAAGATGATATATAGGTTTATATAGGAATATAAATACTGAACAAGCATAATCAGTCTGCCTGCACACATGCACACATACACACACACGCATGCACGGACGCACCCTGAATCTGTACTAAACAGTGAATCAGAATCACCTAGCAAAGATAGATTACATGAAGCTGAACTGCATCATTTGATGGGACTCTTTTTTTTTTTTTTTTTTTTTTGAGCCAGGGCTGATCTTACAAAGAGATTGGGAGACAGCCTTGAGGGATACAAGAAACAGTGCCAAGCAGGCACATTACTGAATCCCTGCAAGGCATCCCGAGGTGAGTTTGCTGCCTGAGCTGTCTTTCCATGTTTACACACAGGGAAAACTAGTTCAAGCAATGCAATAAGTGGATCAGCATGACTGACTTAAAGGAAGAGGGGAAAATTAACCCACCATTTTGCTCCATTTGCACTAGAGATGGGGAAATAGTTTTGCTGTCAGGACTTGCTTCTGAGCCACCTCCTTTCTTTCCTGTAATAAAGCCCCACCCCATTTGTTTCTATTACAATCACATTATTTAGCATAATTATCCTTTTAAAAATATCTAGATGACTATAAACGCTTCCGTTCTCTGGGCTGTTTGCTACCCCACACATGAGGATTTCGGCACTGTGACTACCGTACATTTGTAGAATGCTTTAAGGGCTCTGGCGAAAGAATAAATTTAGCGTATTTGTGTGTGTCTGTGTGGATCTCACTCCCAGTTTCTCACTCTCTGTGTGCGTAGTCAATTTGAACAATATATTTCACTTCAGTTCACAAGCACGCTGACCTCTCTATCCAGTGATTAATATTTTTAGATGCTTGGTTTCATAGCTCGGTAACTCGTGCATGTTTTCTGCTATTTAACGAAGTGGGTAAAGGGGACGCTGCAGGAGAGGCTGATTGCTGAGCAGTAGGCGGTGCTCACAGTTCTGGGAGCTCAGCTTAAGACTGTTTTCTGCCTGACAGGGCAAGACCCCTAGACAAATCGCTGGCTGGGTCTATGGTAGTTGGCAGCCATTCAAAACTGGTTCTCTGCCAGCAGTACTACTAGATAGCCAGACAGATCAATTCACTTTTACATTCCCGCCATTATTTATAGCACACTGTATATCTGCTCTTGCTTATGAACTAATGATTAGCAAATACAGTACACATAAAACATAAGCATTTGTTCTGTGGAAGGCTTTCTGTTGATGATATTGCAGATAGTTTTACAGGTCACAGAGCCTTAAAAAGGATTTAAAGGGCATGTCTTGTGTAACATTTGTTCCTTTGAAAATGACGCTCTCTTCCTATTTTTGTGTAATTGAAGAGGATAAAAAGGTTTACTTGCTGCTTATGTTTCATTGAATTCTTGCATTTCTCCCTTCTCCAACAGACTTCTAAGGAAAACATGTAGGAAGAGAGGCTTATACAGTACTATTTGTTATTTAAGAACTGTAATTCTCTGTACCACTTAGGCTTTTCTTTTCAAAAAGATCTACAAGATTGGTAAAAACAAAACAAAAACCCCACTCATTAACCCTGCTTGTATTTTAGAAGAAGTCAGGGCAACTGTAATTTTGTAAATTGTAGGGAAAGTCAGATTATTTGAAAATTTGTGTGAGAGTACCATACCTTTTCCAGACTCTTACAGAATCATAGAATGGTTTCGGTTGGAAGAGACCTTAAAGAACATCTAGTTCCAACCCCCCTGCCACAGGCAGGGACACCTTCCCACTAGACCAGGTTGCTCAAAGCCTCATCCAATCTGGCCTTAAACACTGCCATGGAGGGGGCATCCACAGCTTCTCTGTGTAACCTCTTGTGGCTGTTGAAGTACTAGCTATAGTATTAATTGCTTCAGTTGCTTACATTTCTGAGCTAGAGTAGGAAAGGTCAGCCCAAACCTAAGGCCCCAGCTCCAAAACAACACAGATCTCCTGAATTTTTTAAATCCAGATACAATCCAAATTTACTGGCCAAATTAATCCCCGGCATAAACACAGCAAAGTAAGTGGGTCTGCGCAATTTTAAAGATTTTTAGCTGATCACTGCTGCTGGTCTTACCATAAGATGCTGTGAGGTAACAATGTTTTTGATTATTACACTGAACATTATTTCCCTGGAGAGTTCACAATAAGGAGGCAAACACACTTTCGCTTCTTCTCTGAAATGGAAGTTCAAGCCTACTGAAGCATGCGAGCTTTCGAAAGTTTCAAAAACTGCTCACACTGGACTGCATGAATTCAAGGTGTGCTGCTGGTTGGAGAAATGTCATATAATGAGGAAATCTGGTAACTTGGTTTCCTAAACTGCTAGTTAGCCGGTATGGGATGAGGTGTGGGGAACATAATGCCAATATATTCTTAAGAAGTCGTCCCCTTTCCATTAGCAACAAGCGCACAAAACCAGCCTTCTTTGTAGCCCCAACCCCCTTACTGCCACTCAGGTGCTCAAACTGAGGTACCCTGGGAGCATTGTGCTATGACAGGTGCTTTCCAGGACACTGAGAGTGTTAACAAACAGCAAAAATTAACATTAAAATAGTAATCAGCATAACTAAACCAAGTCGTTTACATCAAGTGAAAATCTGGCCCAATGGAAAAATAAAAGTAGAATTAGCTTTTCCTACCACTTAGCATCAAAAATATGTGAAGAGGAAGAATAGAAGTGCTTGAAGAACGTAAGATCCCTAAAGGACACATGCTCTGGTAAAGTCTTTCTGCTCAGAAAGATGTGACTAAAGTTGATTTGTGAACATTCTGCACCTTGTGTGATCACCTCCTCACGCAATGCATACAAAAGCCCACAATATCTATTAAACAAGGTGTATACCAAGAGTATTTTATACTCCCTTTATATTAAGTGGTGTATGTACCCAAGATGTGGGTCAATGAAGAATCAGGAATGCTGGCTTGGCAAAAATCTTCCTGAGTCAGAATTTTCAAAGAGGCAATCTTGTCTAGTGACTAGTGTACAGAAGTGAATAATCCAGAACGACAGACCTTTCTACAGCTGTCTGAAAGCTCAGCTGTCTTCCTTTTTTTGTTATTTAGAGGATAAAATTGTAATGGTGAGCTCATTAGTTCGATATTACCAATGATGAAAGAGTAATTTCCATGTGAAACTGAGCACAGGGAGAAATTCGAAGATCTAGATTGTACTTTTATGTGATTTTATTCTTATCCATTTAAAACAAATACAATCATAAGAGATTGATGTTAACCTTCTGCTGAGTATGGTTTAATTTAAAGATGGTAGAAACAAGAAAATTCTGTTTCATCTTAAAAACTACTAATGGAAGCAGAAAGAGATTAAAAAATTTGGATCATCATAGAAGGGCATTTATATAGAATCAACATTTATGTAGAATGTGCTTGGTGCCTTAAATAGATTGCAATTGTTCTGTGTTTTCTACTGGCTCTGTAATTTCTTTCTTCTTCTTCTGTATTCCTTACCTAAATTCAATGACTGATGTAAAACGTGGTCCATACAAAGTTTCTCAAGTCAAAATTCCATATTGCACTTGCATAGTAGAAATATCTTCTTGGCCTAGACTATCACTGGGGTAAGCCTCATTAAAAATTAATTTTTAATTGTTGTTTTCAAAACATCGCATTTTGAAGGTTTTTTTGTACACCATCTTTTATCAGATAACATAAAATATGCTGAATTTCACCTACTTGTGTCAACATAAATCAACCCCCAAAGAAGTTTCTACAGTTCTTTACATTGTCTGGCCTTGTTCATTCGTAAGCCTGCAAGTTTAATAAAGACTCTTTTCTCTGTGTAGGAAGAATATGCCATTTTACATGGAGAAAAAAACATTTTAAAAGCAACACTACATTTAAAAAATGTGTATATTTTACATTGATGGACACAGTGTCCTGTAAGCCAGACAGTAAGGGCTTTGGAAGACACTGGGAATATTTCTGTTTTATATATTCAAAAAGAAATCAGGCTTTTTCTGTTAACTTTACAACCACATGGAACTTCCTTAACACTGTACTCTTTTGTGAAGGTCTTGAATGTGCTGAGGTCTATCCATTTATGTTTTCCATTATGTCTGTCTTTCTCCCAAATTTAACTTTTCAGTGCCTACTAAAGCCCAGCAGTTTAGTCAAAGGGAGCTATAAAAGGAGGACAGAAATGAAGGCACAGTAGTTCAGAGTTCATTTCTAAACAAGAGAGCAATATCACTTTCTGGAGGGAAAGATGAATCCTGCTGATCCCTTGAAGGTCTCAGTACTCAGATCTGGGGGGTAAATTAATGAAAAAGCCAGTCAGTCAGTTCTGGATAAGGCCTTTTCTCAGTTGGTTCTTGTACATCTAGCTTTATTTCTGATCCCTCATTTCTCAGACTTTGCTCTCTTTCTGGATGAAAAGTAGATGCCATCTTCCTCACTGATACCTTGAGCATTTTTCCTGAGGTGAATCATTAGTTTATTTTTTTTTTATAAAATTAATTATGCATGCCTACGGCCTTAATTATAATGAGTTAAAATAATTTTATTTAGAATCAAAAATTTGCACTCTTGCTGAGTATCCCATTGCTAAGTTTAATCAAAGGCCACTGATACAAAGGACAAAATGGTTTGATCAGTAAAAAAACTGAGACGACTGTTGGCTGACTTGTTCAGGAACAAACACTCTCAGAACCCATTCTTCACATGAGGCTTAACTCCATTAGGCTATCATAGCACCTGTCTAACTCTCAGTCATGTTAATGAAGTTATCCATGTGCTTATAGACAGGCACACGCTTAAGTAAACTGCTAAATCAGGGAGAGCAAGTCTCAACAGTCTTTGGCACATGGAGGTTCTGGAGGGTTGTGTTTGCATAAAAGCAGTTCTGAGGAGGAGCTTTATTGCTCAGCCACATGACTTATTGTTTATTTTTTTATGTCAGAACTCCCACTTAAATGTAAAATTTTGTTTCTCTCCAAAAAACAGAGACAAACACAGAAGCAGTGCTGTGGTTTGAGCACCAGTTTGGCTATAACATTTCCTTCAGATTTGAAATATGACACAATAGTAACGCTAAATTAGAGTCCAGAATCACTCTATGAACCTGGGCTGAGGTTTATTTTTTCTGCTAAAACCCAGTATTATATTAATTTTATGTGATTATGTTAATTCCTACAACTTTACTCAGAAATTTCTGGTTTTTCTTTTTCTGAGAACTAGTCCAAGACACCTAATTTGCAGACTTCTTAATCATAATACAGCATCTCCTAGAAAATCCAGCTGAGATGCTAAGCTTAGTGTAGACAGTATCTATGGGGGTCGATTTCAAATGGCCCTCACATGCTTTTATAAATACCACAAAGCACATGTCTGTTTTAGGTACATGGATAGCTTTGGAAACCTGTTCCCTAAATTATTCAATCACCTGACAAGGTTATAACAGTCTGCACAGCCTTTCTGACAATAAGTATTAGCAGTGAAGTAAGCAAGTGGATTCACCATGTGAACAGTGTACAGTTACCAGACTGTAACACTGCGATGGAGGTATGTGCTTCCACAGAGGGTTAAAACATTAAGTAATTAAACAGAGAAGTAATAAAGGTAAGCTGGTGAAAAACTGCAAAAGCTATTTTTTGGAATCTCATATATTTTTGCATTATATGGCAGTATATTATAGAGCAAGATAAAAATACATAAAAATAGCATAAAAATATGTTAGGCAGACAAGCATAAAAATAACATAAAGACGTTAAAAAAACCTTTTTCTCCTAAATATAAATGCGCTTTGCTCTTTCATTCTCTGACTTTCCCGGAAAGTCACATTGGGGCACTATGTAGGTAATGTAAGTGAGGCAGTGGTTGGGGGCTGGCAGATTTTCAAAGTAGTTTAATTCCTTGAGTCTCTCCTTCAGATTGTCCATGTTCATGTTTCAAAGCCTGTTGAAGTGAGTTGGAGTTTTTTCACAGGTTTCAATTTTGAATTTTGAATCAGTCCTCGAACAGCTCTTGCAATAAGTTACTCAAATAACATTTGCAGGACAATGCACAGAGATATGGCAGTTTCCTGAAAACTGGGAAGGAAAGGACCCTTGTTGTCAAGTTGAAGGACTGTAGCAATTTCTGTTCATCTCTTTCTTTCTTCATGTGTCATGACATGGAGAGAATAGCAGATGACTGCAGATACCTCTAGTAACACCACAGAGGTGTTACAGTCCTCAATACTCTTCACCAGCATGTGAAATTACAGAGAGACATCTGTAAGCCACACTACAACACATCTACCTGATATAGGTATTTTATGTTGACTTCAGGGCACAGATTTTATGACTGCTTACTCCAGTAAATTCAGGGCATATGAATTGTCTGCAGTGTATTTCGTGACTTTACCACTTACCAATTTAAATTAACTGTGGTACAGTAGTAATGCAGGGTATACCACCATGGAAACGATACTTCTTCCCACAGACTCTCCTCCAGCAATGCCCCTGCCCATGTTTTCTTGATGCTTGGTCCCTAATAGTCTACTCTGACCCTGACTTGGCACAGCAACTTACTTCCAAGAAACAGTCATTTAAGGGGATACAAGCTACCTGAAACATGAATAGTACCAGTGGAAACACAGTACTCTGCTTGCATTGGCATGCTCAGAAAAGAGCACCAAGATTCTTATCTCCATCCACTGTAAAACAAGCAAATAACATCAGTGTCAAATAAATCAGAAAGTGCTCTGGCATACATGCTTCACTTCTGCAATGAATCTCCAGGTTAAGGAAAATGGCAAGGCAATGAAATAATGATTGTTTTAAACAACTTGTTTGCATATAATCTTCAAATATATAAAATAGTCTTCTTTAAAGGAAAAAGAAAATGGATGCATTGATGTTTACTACCTATATATTTCCTCCAGGGCCCAGTAATGACTGGGCTTGCAATTCACATCCTGTAAAATATGATATAAAATTCTGGGAGATGTTGGTCTGATGACACTCCTGCTTGTCCCAAAGCAAACGAAAAGAAACTTTGCAGACATTGAGAGACTTTACATACTGCAAAACCAGGGAAAATTAGACTTACTCTTCCTGTGACAGGCCTAGAACTAGGTCCTTGGAAACAGCTGGATCCTGACACTTCAGCTCACTTCCACGTCTTGTTCTTTTGTTGGCCTTTGGCATGTTGCTTCTTTCACTGGAAGCCAAAGTGGATTGACTTAGCTATTCCACTCCATGGTGTTCACTTCATCAGACAGCTGATGGGATCTGTTTTCATATGAGCCACCTATTATGAAGAATTTCAAGTTTATTTGCTTAATGGGAAATGTATTTAAAAGAAATACATGAAAATAGGCCTGGATTAAAAATAAATAGAGATGATGTGAACCAAAATACACAGAAGCTTACGTATTTTCTCATCATAAGCAGATAAAAATAGTTGTTTTGCCTGCTGCCGCAGTTTCTGAAGCCTACATCAACATTCTTCTCTTTTTTAAACCAGGGGCTCTAATAACTCTGATTCAAACATGATAGTGAAGATACCACATTTTACTGTGCTCTAGATTAAGTTGTGCTTCCTCAACACAAAATGTGGGCAATACATGGCCCACAAATGTATTTAAAAAAGAACTGAACACTTCAGGTGTCCCACTTTTCTGGGCAATGTGTAGAAATACAGTAAGTTCCTCCTTTATCTGTATGTTGTGCTCTCCCACTTTCATTGGTTGATTTTTTTCTCTCCTTTCTGATTGCTGGGTTGGATTTCTTCTTGCTATCTGCAAAGGTAAGAGATTCTTTATTAGGATTTTCTTTTTTTAATCTTTCTCTGTCCTTCCCCTTTTCTGAGGGAGGCATTAACCTAGAGAGTCATGAGGACATAGAAATTTGTCTGTCTGTCACTTTGGTACAGTGTTTATCTTACAGATAAGGAAGTATTTCATATACCAAAACATTTGCAATTTCAGCCCTGAGTCCTAGTCCAGTTCATAACTGTACTTGCCGGAAGTCAATTACAAGCATTTGTTTTGTGGCTTGTGAGAGGTGAATTGGAGTGTCTTGGAATACACATCATGCAGTCAGAATTAACTGGCATCCTCTTTGCTAGTCCCTTAAGAGAGAAAGCTAACTGACTGGCTCTTGAAATTGAAAAAGTCTATTTTTTATTTAGAAATGAAATATATGAAATCAAAAGCACAGTACGAGGACAACATTCTTTTTGTAGATTTTCCAAAAGCAGTAAATCCACACTTACAGGAGAAGAAGGTAAAGATGATAAGAAAAAATACCCTAGACAACAATAATCAATTAAACACTCAAAAATAAAGAAAAAAGAGAAGAAAAAAATTCATCCAATTCAAATGGTGAGGTAAAGTTCTCTTTTATGTTCCATTGCATGTCTTGCAGGAACAATAACATTCTTTTCAGAATCAAAACTGAAATCCAGGCATTTTTAGCTCACAGGAAAATATGTGCTCTGATTGAGCATTTATATGAGATTAGAATTCTTAAATATCAGGCTAATTATCCCACATTAAAAAATAATCTTAGAAAGACTTCTGAAAAGTTACTTGTGAATAACAGTTGCAGAACAAATCGTAAACCAGACTGTAGTAATTGGAGCTAGTGCAATCAGGCCCTCAGCTATCATAAGAATTTCAAACAGAGGAAGGTAAATCCTGTGCACTGTAGAGGCACGGATATATTAGTATCTAGATATTTTTGTGCCCTTCATTGTCAAATTGTCTCAAAAACAATAGAAATGTATCATGACAACATAAGGAAAATGAGAGGTAAGATGGGGAAGAAATAATTATTAATATCATTAACCGATAGGAAACTGAGAGTCAGGTAGACTAAGGGCTTGATTATTAGTAAAACTATAGGAATAGCATGGAATATGTCTCTGAGGCATAGCAAAAGCAGGGTTTCCTACTTGGCCCTTGCTCGTTATGGTGATATGTATTCATTACTGACCACTATCTGCTTTAGATTGCTATCATTTCTGTGCTGGTTGTTTCCCTGGCTTGAAGGAGGTGTGGGTGGAAAAGGAGTCAATTCTAAACTCCACTCACTCCTACTCTTTCTTTACTTACTTGCTTCTGAAAGAGCAAGCCTTATACCCTGTCACTTCTTTTCATAATCAGAGTCATCTGCAATCAATTGGTTTATACATGTTAATAAACAGTTCTGTTTAATGTCTTTATCAATGATCTGGACGAGGGGATCGAGTGCACCCTCAGGAAGTTTGCAGATGACACCAGGTTGGGTGGGATTGTTCATCTGCTTGAGGGTGGGAAGGCTCTGCAGAGCAATCTCAACAGGCTGGATCGATGGGCTGAAGCCAATTGTATGAGGTTCAACAAGGCTCAGTGCCAGGTCCTGCACTTGGGTGACAACAACCCCATGCACCGCTACAGGCTGGGGGAAGCAGCCTGGTGGAAAAGGACCTGGGAATGTCGGTCAACAGCTAGCTGAATATGAGCCAGCAGTGTGCCCAGGTGACCAAGAAGGCCAACAGCATCCTGGCTTTTTTCAGAAATAGTGTGGCCAGCAGGACTGGGGAAGTGATCATCTCCCTGTACTCAGCACTGGTGGGGCTGCACCTTGAATACTGTCTTCACTTTTGGGCCCCTCACTACAAGAAAGACATTGAGGTGCTGGAGCGAGTCCAAAGAAGGGCAATGAAGCTGGTGTTTGTCCAGAGCACAAGTCTTATGAGGAGTGGCTGAGGGAACTGAGGTTGTTTGGTCTGGAGAAAAGGAGGCTGAGAGGAGACCTTATCACTCTCTACAACTACCTGAAAGGAGGTTGTAGCAAGGTGGGTGTCAGTCTCCTTTCCCAAGTAACAAGTGATAGGACGAGAGGAAACGGCCTCAAGTTGTGCCAGGGGAAGTTTAGATTGGCTATTAGGAAAAATTTCTTCACCGAAAGGGTTATCAAGCATTGGAACAGGCTTCCCAGGGAGGTGGTTGAGTCACCATCCCTGGAGGTATTTAAAAGACGTGTAGATGTGGTGCTTAGGGACATGGTTTTGAGGTGGACTTGGCAGTGCTAGGTTAACGGTTGGACTTGATGATCTTAAAGGTCCTTTCCAACCAAAACAATTCTATGATTCTATGATAAAGAGAACATGTGACAGATTCAGAAACCAGACACAATTCACTCGAACTCAAACCCCTACTTCAATCCATAGTCTGTCCCTCCTTTGTATTGCCACCAAAGAAGAGTAAAATAAGCCCCTATCATTTTCTTTCCAGGTTCACCAAGATGAGTCTGAGTTTCTCTCCTAGAGTTTTGCATTTATGTTTGCACTACCCAGTTTGCAAGCTGTTATTTTCATAGCTGGTGGGACCTCCGTTGGTAGATTATCCTCTACTCTTGCTGAGGGATGACAATGATGACGTATTAGGTCTTTCCTCTTTGTAACTATCATGATACTACAAAGAGCAAGTATTCACTTCACACTTCTGTTCCTGATAATCTATTGGTATAGATCTGTGGTTTCTTTTTAATATCTGGTCCTTTAGATGGTATAAATGTGTGTAGCATTTTTAGCTGTGGTTGAGGAAAGCAGGGAATGTCAAGGTTAAGGTTTATTATGACTGTCGTGTTCAGGAATGGAGAGCTATATACTATTTCTCCTCTGAGTCTCTGCACATAACTCCAATTGACACTGGAGTCATGCATTTGCCTGAAAGCTGTTTTTTGCCCTGTGAGTACTCACTGTTTCTATGGGTGATCAGGACAGAATAGATCTGAGTACCAATTATTTTAAACCTCCTTGAAACTTTCTGTGAAGCTGGGTGGAAGAAGTGAAGGAATAATATTTAGGAATGTTAAGCCCAATAGATAATAGCTCTGTCCCCAAAACCACACAGACATTACTTTAAGAATATTCAACAGTGTCATTTATTATGTAGAGGGCACTATACAGTTGCCCTCCCCTGACACTACTGCTTCACGAGGGAATAAACCCCTGAAAGCTTGGTTGCAATTTACATCTTTACTTCCTTCACATAGTAACAATGATAGTTGAATTGAAAAGCATTTTAAAATTCAGAAATATATAAGTAGCCATTATCTAGTGGAACATATATGTCTGACTATAGGACCTGATCCACTGCTCAGTTACTCCAATTTTAAACTAATATAACTCCGTGGTAATCAGTGAGAGTGCTGGTGTGCAACTGAAGCAGCATAAGGCACATAAGGTTCTTAATACATGTAAATACATGTAAGAGTCATTTTGTTTAAAAAGAAGGCCACCATTTTCATTGTGTGTTTATTTTGGGTACCTTAATCCAAATGCCCAGAAAAAAGAGGCACTCAGAATAACTGGATACTTGTAAAATCTGTTTGTATTGTGACTGACAAAAACCTGAGAATATTTAGCTACATATTCCTTTTACAGGGGAAAAAAACGCTGTATGTTTTTTCTTTGTTTTTGTGGGGTAGAAATTTGTTTTTAAAGTAACCAAATTTACCGGCTCAGTGAGTTAATAAGAGTGATTTCAGCTGCAATTTGTTTTGATGGTTAAGACAAAACTTCATAGATTGGTTAATGAAAAGCGAACAGGATGATCTTTATACGTTCTTAAATGCAAACAGTTTAAGACCAGAAGGAAACTGTTAGAGCCTTCAGACTGAGCTATTTTCAATTTCACCCAAACCCTCTCCGCACTGAGCAGACTAAGTTGTTTTTTTTTTTAAAAAAAAGGCATCCCATATCAATTTTTCTGAAAAGTGTTGACTCCTGAAGTGTTAATCATTACACTGTGTATTAGTAAAACAAGTGTGGAAAGCAGAATCAGTAATTCACAATGCTAAGTTTGTATAAAACCAACAATCCTCCCTGTTGCCCGCCCAACTCCTGTACAAGCCTAGCACCACGGCCTATGGGATGAACGTAAGAGTAACACAAGGCTCTGGTGTTATTTGCACCCTTCTGATAGCTAAGCTTTTTGTGCAGGGTTCGCTGTGGAATTTCAAAGACAATAAGCAAATTTGCACCAGACAAACACAAAGTTGCATTCCTTTACATTTTAGATGCGAGAGATAAAACAGATACAGTGCCGTTCAACCCTTTGTCAAGGTGACACAATCCCAAAAAAGCTTTGATGCTGTCTATGGCAAACCTCATGAGGATCTGAGTAGGAAACAAAATCTGGTTAGTTTGTTTGACTCACCTTTCTAACTACAAGCATTCAGAAGGGGTTTCTGTACAATTCTCTTCCCCCCTCTTTATTGTGTGGTTTGCTTTGTTTGCTTGAGTTTAAAACTGCCATTACATGAAACTGTTGCAAGTATAAATAATTTAGAAGATAACTCTGTGGGGATACTAATAATATGTCCCTGCTTTTGTAATAGCAACTCATTACCATTCTGAGAACTAGTATTTCATAGGAACGATTACACAACATCACTGAATCGTGGATATTGTGGACATTAACGATAAAAATATTTTTAC
Source organism: Nyctibius grandis (assembly GCF_013368605.1). NCBI lineage: Eukaryota > Metazoa > Chordata > Aves > Nyctibiiformes > Nyctibiidae > Nyctibius > Nyctibius grandis. The sequence goes on from NC_090661.1 coordinate 37,976,846, forward strand.
ACCTATTTAATTAAGTGTATTTTCCTTCTTAAAAATGCCCCTTTTGTTTATGACCTGCACCACTGCTTTAAATTCTCTAAAAATACCCAAAGGCTTCTTGAGTGGACAGATGGATGGACAGACATATACATTCATCTGGTTTTATCTATCTTAAGTGTTTGGATGTAATACCTTTCCCCAATAAAAAGCCACAACGATACAATTATCTAACTATGCACAATTACTTCTAAGGGAAATCTAATCAGTTAATAGATGTTAAGAAAGACAAATGTACAAAGGTAATAAGTGGGTCAAACTCAGAGAGTCCTACTCTGTTCACTCGCATTTAAAGGGAAGAAAAAGCTTTTAATGGGGCTTCTTTTACTTTTACCCCATCATTTTATAAATTGTTTTGCCAACCCTTCATAGCAAATAGTAATTTTAAGTAGACCAACATCAAGCTCAGGTTGTGTGCACTTGGTGTTAATGATAGTGTAGCTGCCTTTTCAGGAATCAGTAAGTTCAACAGTTGAGGTTTTTTTCTTTTTTTATATTTTTTGTTTGGTCTCCAGTAAATGAATGGGTACTGTCAGTCTGAATGACTGTTGCTTAGAGAAATCAAGCTCTTTATCGTGCTGACCTCATCCTGGGGTCTTTTGGAAAGTCATAGGGCAGGCAGGCACTGTTTAAAGCAGTCATAAGTAAAAGACTGCTCGGTGCTCTGCACAAAACAAACAACAGTGAGGATTAAACAACTCATGAGATGTAATGGCCACCCTCTCACACAGATGCATACTATTTCAGGACTTGGATCTTTGGACTATATTATGGAGAAAGATACTGATTATAGATAATCATAAACTGTTCAAAACTACCTTCTTTTTTTTTATATAAACATTGCAGAGCCTTATCAGAACCACATTCACATCATCTGTTCCAAAGTGTAGCTATGCTGTGATGATTCCCAGGGCAAATTATTTAGATGTTTGAGGATGCATAGTCCATTCAAACAAAATGGCACTCAAGAACTAGGGGGAAAGCATATTTATTGTTTTAAAATACTGTGAAAAGCTTCACACTAATGACTATAAGAGAGTTAAAATTACTGATGAGATGGAACATGCCACAGCTGCAGCTACTGCAGAGATTGTTTAGCTAACAAAGTATTACAATAAACAGAGCATTGTTTAAAAGAAGTTCATGTCTTAGATAGTATCATTTTATATAGATGGGTTTATAACCTGGCGAACAAAACTGACAGCAAACCCAGAGCAACATTACTCTCAGACATTCTTAAATACAAGTCTTACTCCGCTATACTCCTCTAGGACTCCTCAGACGTTTATTCCCACTGCCCCAAATCCACATGCATTTCCTAGTGTTGCTCTTTCTCTCGCATCTCCAGTGTCTGCCTGTCTTCCTATTTCCACTTCAACAGTATGTCTCTTTTGCTTCTGCTTTCACCTCTTCTCACCTTGACTATTGTAGTCCCCTTCTCTCAGGACTCTAAGTCTCAGTTTTTCAACCCCCCCCAGTAATGTGCCAAATGCTGATGCTTCCTTCTTACACACACATCAAAATCTCCTCCTACTTTAGGCAGTTCAGCAGCCTTCCACCATCCTTTTCTGGATCAATTTCAAAATTGTCTTTTTTAAAACAATGTCAAAACCAACTTCAACATAGATGTCTTTTTTTGATATTCTCTTCTCTACTGTCTGTCTAATGCTGCCCTCCCCTCAGTTCTGCAATCTCAGTTGAAAAATCCTTCCTCTCTACCATAGCTGCCATCTAAAGAGCCTTTCTGTATCATTGGCTGTCATATATTTTCTCCTTTGCCTGTACATACCTCTTAATTTCTCTCCATGGAAACTGGTTTGGGACTGAGTTCATGAGGAAGATTAATACTGTATGGCATGCTTAAGCAGTTATTATAGAACTGTGCTATATTGGAAAACCAGAGCATGATCTAGGCAGCACTTGGAATAAATTTGGCAGAAGGATGAAATGTTTTTTTTCAGTCCAGATGAAAAACATGCCCACAAAAAATGTCACTTACCAATTTTTTACCTGGATTTAGTACACCTGAAAATGAAGTGTAGGCACCCATCTTAGCTGCACATCTTTGCATCAAATTTGTCCTAGCAATGGGGTTCTTGGAACTCTGAGATTTTTGTTTCAAATTAGGATGTGGAATATGACATTTTGATGTTTTCATATTTGTTGTTTTGTAGACCCTAATTTCTTGGACCAAAGGAAGACCGGTCCTCTAGGTACAGGATTTTTTTTGACTGTGAACACATGTATCAGGCATCAAAAATTAGGCAGCTAATTGGACCACTCTTCTCAGCAGAACTGATCAGTGGTTAAGGGACATACATAAAATACAGCTGCATTTTTTCAACTCAGGCTTCTGTCAAAACTCATTTAGAGTGCTAAATTTTTCTTTGGTTATTGACCACTATATTTGTTCGTATTTATTTCACTGACTCACAGAGCTCATGTATATCCTGAAATGTCTGCACGATCTCAGGTGAGACACCACAGGCTATGCTCTCTTAGTCTAGAATTTACTAGGATTAAAGCAGATGTGGCATTACTAGGGTCTGCTAAGCCTCATGTGATTTATAAAGATATAAAATATATCTTTTATGATTACGATGATGCTAAAAATTTTGTGGATGATAATATAGGCATATTGGAAAGACTGAATATAACAACTGCAGAAGAATCAAGAAAAGGAAATAGAAACTAACTCTCCTTTACTAGTTCATCTGAATGGGTGTCTGCATTTGTTGCTCCTATTATTCTGTTTTACATGGATGCAAGTTTACGAGTTTACATGTGTAAAGGCATATTTGATTTCTAAAATAGTTAAATATTACAGCATTTTCACTATCAAGCTAGAAATGTGTAATGTTCCTAGGAATGTACATGTCATTGATAATTTTAATAATTCAAAGTGAAAAACAAAGAATAACTTTCCCTCTTCTAACTACTGATTTATCTTCCTATGTTTTCTTCCATTAGGACACTGAATTACAATGAAAAAAATAGGTTTTATTCCATTTATAGTTAATTTCTTATCAAATTTCTTTTTACATTCTTATGCACACAAGCACAATGCTGAACTACTCTGCTTGAAGATGCTGCCTGTGAATTTGGAGCATTTTTTTCTCTTTTCACGGGCTTTTTTTGTTTTACATAGTGTTTCTATTGACCTTAAATTTTGTGTTTCTTTCAAAGGTTGGTTAAAAGTGTTGTAAAACTTGGCTTGAACTTCTTATGAAAGTATTATTATAATATTGGCTTATAAACCAACTAAGACACAATAAAAGATCTGTGTAGCATATTTCACAAAATATTTCCTCATGAATATATATGTATTTGTTAGATATGTATATCATTTGAGTTGCACATGAGTGTCAAGCACAAATCCTGCAATCTTTAGTTTAAGCTAATCTTTATCTTTAGCCTTCACCGAATTCTCCAGCATCATCACCTAGCTGCTGCCCAGTCCTGAGATGCCTACAATCTTTTGGTCCACGTATACTTGTTTCCATTGGTGAACATGCACAAAACTGCTTGGAATGGGATATAATTGCGAAACTTGGAACCATAACCCTGGCAGTACTGAAAAGTGAGATATTGCCCTGCCCATGGTTGTTTCATATAGAAAGGACCTCCAGGATAGAGGAGTAGGAACACAAATACGTATATGGCGATAGATAGACAGTAATGTGTTCCAGAGTGACACACAACTTTCAACACAAAATCAGCCTTGCCTCGGTATATCTTCCCAGGGGATAAATCCAACCGAAGTTCTTGTCATACATCAGCCATACCAAGTTTTACACAAAAGAGGCAAACGGGGTAGAGGGAGTGCTACACTCAATGGCTCATTGGCTAGAAAATTCACTTGTTAAATAGGATATATGTTTGCAGATCTTCTCTTTGTCTTGATTTAAATCAATGTCTTAACTGTTCCAAGTGAGTTGAGTTTCCCAATCAATGGGCTATTGAACATAATGCTCCATCTTTACTCTTCTTCACTATCATGCCTTTCTTGTTCTCCTGGCTGCCAGTTCTGTTGTGTATATAACAACTAGTCAGTAGAACAAAATTAAATAAGAACAAGGGCTTGACTGTACAGCCTTTTGGTTAGGCCTCCAACTTCAGATGTGTGAGAGTTAAGTGCTGGTTAATTATGACTGTATAATTACTTCAGGGGGAACATCTTCAGCATGAGAACTGAAAGGGCTTTGTTCACTGTACTGAATACCTGAGTGTTTCAGATATACTTTTAGGATGCAACGGACCTATGCTCAAGTCTTTGTTCCAAATCAAGCAGGATAGGGAGACAAAACTTGATCTCCTCCTTTCCAGATAAATAGTCAAATAATTATGGTGTCAGCTATAAGGGAAAGAGATCTTTATCTGTGCTGTTATAAGAAAGAACAGACTTGTCCTAAGATGTCTCTCTCACTAAAAGGATTCTTAGGAAACCTGACTGGACATAAGTGTGTTCCGTGGTTCTGGCAGAAAGTAACTCACTGTTAGAATATGCATATACACAGCAGCAAAAATGATGATGGGACGGGGCGTTAAAAAGTAGAAATCTACATGCCTAAAGAATTTAGGCACTTTCAGTGTTAAGTGAGGGCTCTTTTTTTTTTTTTTTGTGTACAGCAAAATGTAGTTAGGTATCTAAGTCCACCTTCTGGTGATTCCTGGAACATCTAACCAGAGACAGGAATTTCCTTGGGAGCAGATCACCTACAATTTAGGCACTAGTGTCAACATCCCTTTGCTAGTACTGCCTTCTAACTCAGAATTTTACTGAACATTAGGATTGGCTTTACAGGGCCTGTGATGATTTTGATAATAAGACTTGGTCATTTTGAAAATATTCCTTACACACCTGAGTTCTTTACTAGACCAGGCTGAAGTGATCACCATTGTTGGATACGGCCATGCAATTAGCAGTTTTGTGGGCTCAAATGCAGGTTTATACACATATTCTTAGATGCCTTCACCCCTACGCAGTGCAGGAACAATCAGTGAAATTCTGAAAATTAAGCCTCAACACCCTACCAGTCAGAACAGTCAGAGTTAATATTGAAATCAATCAGCAACCAGTTATTAAAATTATGTAAGATCACACACAGAGTTTCCAAACTGCTCTCATAAAGAAAGATAAATATTAGATAGGTTGTATAGATTGGGTTTCATTTCATAACAGATATCTTAATTGTATGCAAAATATAGGATAGTGGAACACATTACAGAACTGGCCAGTTTTCATTGAAGAAATATGTGCTCAGTTTCAAGCTTCTTTTTGTGGTATGATTTGATTTGCACATGAGATATGTAAGTGGTAGTGACTGCATTGAAAGAGACTTCACCAGCTACTCATCCTTTAACAGAAGAAAGAAAAATACATTAATAGCCCCCTCTTTAGCTGAGGAAGCCAACAACAACTGAAATGTGGGGCACTTGAGCACAGGCTCCTTCAATGCTCTGTTCTACCCATAAGCCAGCTGAGTACTGAAATCAGGGGAACCCAACCTTTCAAGTGCTTCAGAAAGCACAAATCTTCCCAGTTTCAGTCCTTAGCTTTTTCAGAAGAATGAAAACACTGGAGAGAAAATAAACGGTGTAACATTCACATGTATGTCCTCAATCATAGCATATCTGGCCATCTAGGACCCCTGCAGAGCATCAGCAAGCTTTATCGCTGACTTGCCAGCTGTACTTTGCAATTATCTCTGGTGAGCCAGCAAGATAGACTGGGGAGCAGGAGCTGAGCCCTGGGGGAGATGAAGCACTGGTCAGAAAGTACAGGAGCCTGTGATATGGAGTGATAGGCTGAGGAAACGGCTCCATGGAGGTTTTTAAATTTTTCTATTCCATGATTCCAAACCACTTTGGCTTACAGTAACTAAGACACAAGGATACATGAAACATTCATATACTAACAAACTCTCAAAAATGTTTTTAGAGCATTTTCCCCTGATTCCTGTGGGATACAGAGACCACAAAATGGGATGAGACAGAGTAAAAGATTCACCGGTATGACACTGTGAAGATCTGTATAATTACTTCTTCGTTTTAGCACACTTAAATAATATAGCTGTACCACACTTGTACAAGCTGCTAGTACCTTCAGTCACTGTGGAGCTCATATTCCATAACACGGCAGGCTGCAGTCTCATGATGTCTGTGGTGTTGATACATCTTTAGCTACTAAGCCATTAGACCCTCTGGTTTGATAAAGTCTTGCCACTGGTATTGGAATAATTAAAGGGAAAAAATGAACATGTTTCTGCATCTACAGAAAGAAAGAAGATTAACATAAGCAGAATCTCCAGTAACCAGACAGTGCAAAGAGCAAAACACAAGGGATACCAGCATGTAGGTATGACTTACTGAGAGGTGATTAGGTGTATCTGGATAAGAGCTATGACATGGGAGAGAGGGGGGATGTATTTATACATAGTGTATTATTTATGCCCATTACTTCTAATTGCCTAACTAGTTCTCTTTCCTCTCACGTATACTTTAGTACCCACCAGCCAGAGAAAGATGTCTACAGCTAAATATCTGCCAATTATTATGGACTTTTGCTTAATATTCTATTGTTCCACTGACAGCACAGTTTTTAATATATCATTTTATACTATCCTGTACATCATCATTTTCCTGCCTCCCTTAGGGCCCTGGCTGTAATGGTTCTTATTTATTTCCACAAGCTAACATATATGCAAAAGATCTTGTAGTCATGATGTCAGCCCCACCACCCTCACCTCTTCCCATCTTTGTTTTTGTAGTCCTTTTTTTCTGTTTTTAAAGTTACAGTATAAAGAAGTGTGAACACAGCATGTGTGTAGACACATACCAGGGTCAAATACACAGCTTCTTGTGTGGTTCCCTTCCCCATCTGTAAACGCACAAGACACTCCTCTCCTGCTCAGCAGCGTTATACTGCAGCCTTTTCTTGTGGCCTTTTTTTAGCCAATAAACTTGAAAACAGATCAGGAAATAAAGGAAAACTTCCTTGCTATTCCACTGGGTGAAGCAGGAGTTTAACAGCCCATGTAGTGAACAATCACCTCAGAATCTGCTCAGCACCTTCCAAGTCTAAAAGAACTGAATGGGGCATTGACTCTGTGCTGGCAGTGCCACGGTCTGGTTAGTTGCATCAAATGTTATTTCTGACTGAGTACTTGTTTTGCAAAAATGGTTTTTTTTGAGGAGAATCTGCAACAGTATAAGCTGGCGGTAGCTGTGACTGTATCGCTGACTCTGAAACAGAACAGGCATCTTTAGGATCAGTAGTCCTCAAACTTTCAGCAGTGTGTTTCTATAAATATATTTTGGCTGTGTTTTTTTTAAAGTGAGCACTTCGGATCCAATTTCCTGAGGTCCGCTGGTTGACAGGTAGAAAAATACATATCTTTTTCCTTCAGATTTTAATAACAATGAAAAAGTGTACAAGCTTCATGGACAAGACAGGACAGTGGGTACAAAAAAAATGTTATCTTAAGGCAAAATTTACTGTCAGGGAAAATGGAACATTCCTTCTGAACTCACGAACTGGTAGTGCATGTGCAGGTTGGTTGTAGATGGTTGCTACAATAAGGCTTCTTTCATACAGGTGTGTTTATGCCCCAGGCTTGCTGGCCACAGTCCATTCCATTTACAGAAGCTGAATTAAACAATAACTACTGCATTGCAAAAAGAAGAAGGAAAAAAAAAAAGGTGAGCGTCAAAGGAGATGCCTGAGAGCTTTGTTAGGGCCAAGAAAAACCCTGTTGCAGTTGTCAGAGCTTGTTGATGTTGCAGAGAACGGCACTTTTTTTTTTCTGCTGGATTTTGTGGTTCTGCCTTAGGAAAGAAAGTAAAATAGAACGGAAGAACAAAGTCCTACTCTATAAATCAGCAGCTGCTCCTTGCCAGATCAAAGGAGTGACATTTTTGCTCCTGGACTACTTGTCCACTTTAGGTGCTTGACAGACAGCTAACAGCTGGCCTGTTACATAGTATAGGAGAGTTGGGCTACATCTTCTTCAGCGTAGATGACAAGCTAATCAGAGATATCCATAGCACAGGACATGTGAGTGCACCTTGATCTCTTCAAACATACCCAGTACATAATTGCTAAACACCTTTATACATTTTTGGCAAGTTGTTACTTAGGTAGTTTCCACTGAAAAGTAAGGAGAATTAATGCCTGAATCTAATTTGATCAGGGAAGTTTAACAGATGTTAAATTTGTTGACTACTCTCCCTTTTGAGTCAATTTAGAATTGACTAAAAAATTTAATATGAAACTATTAAAAAGATGCGTAAAATACTTTGATGTGGTATTATTCTAAAACAACGCTATTTTTAAAAAAATAGTTACCTAAAATGAGGCCTCTCAACTGCTATGTAAGAAGCTAGATAAGCTGGTTGTGTTTTCAAGACGGCTAGACCGTCATTAGTTTTGAAAATCTTTTCCTGTGAGTTTAAGATGATAAATTAACACATCTTTAAATGCATGAGTTACTTAAGATTTTATAGGAGATCTGTTATCTACCTTTAACATGGATGTCTACGTGCCAGCAAATGAAAGTGCATGCCAAATTAGCTAAAATTGTAGTTAGCATCTCCACAAAGCGTATGTATACAAACCTGGAATTTTAATACCAGTAGTAAAAATTTCAGAGCAATTCAGTTTCTTGTTGATTCCCAGCTGCAATAAATCAAGTACAGGATGAGGTTATTTACTACAGCTTATGTCTATTGACTTTGCATTTTATCTGTAAGATATGAATAGCTAAGGAAGTGTGTCTGTTTGTCTCCTCCCTTCCTTTCAAGTATCTTTAAAAGATCGTTTTTACAGTGCATGATAAATAACCATATATGCATAATCTTATGGCACTCATGAGAGAGTAACAACCACTGCTGGTGCGTGCTGTGCGGCTTCAGCTGCGGTCGCATGCGCTGCGAGGCCCCTGTTACCCGCCAGAAGCCCAGGGGGAATCGGGGATGACACCTTTCCACCTAACCTGAGGTTTCCCCAGAGCTTGTGAGGACCTTTGTGCCTGCCCGGCGGCGGGGCCGCGCAGCAGGAGCTCCTCGCCGCCTTCACGCCAACAGGCACACGTGCCTCCCGCCCGCTCCTGCTCATCGCGGGCTCTCAGGGCTGCCTGCTGCAGCGCGAACCCGCCTTTGCACTAAGCAAAACCAGAGCACGGCCATAGCCCTACCTGGCTCCCTGGCGCAGAGGAGGCAGCCGTGCCCCCGGGGCGGCGGCCCTCGTGCCCCGGGCCCGGCCCGGCGGCGGCGCTCTTGCCCCATCTCATGGCGCCCAGCTGCACAGCAGGAGGCCTCACCTGGGGCCGCCGGAGGCTGGAACTGGGGGCAAGCCCAGTTTTGCAGCAGGGAGTGGCAGCTCTGCTGTTGCCAGCATTACTGGGTACCAAACCCAAGCGCAGGCTGCCTTTGGCCTCGGTGCCGGGCCCTGGGCCGGCCACGAGGCCGAAGGCAGCAGTGGGGCGCAGGCCGGCGAGGGAGCCAGGTGGCCATGGGGCCTCCTGGTTCGTGGGGAGCACCAGGGAGCCCCGACTGCGACAGAGGCCTCCTGGATGTCTGACGCCTGGACGTTTCTTCATTGTAGGGAAAGGGTCCTGTGCACAAGCCCCTGCCCCAGGAGCAAAGGCAGGGTGGCTCCACAGGGTCTGTGCTGCAGTGCAGGTGCTCCCGGTGACAGGCACCAGGTCCTTCCTTGGCAGAGCCAAATCATCTCCCTGTGCTCCCAAGAGGTAACCTGGTAACCGAGAGTTACATGTTCAACAAGACAGATTTTCTCTGAGGTGAATAGATGCCCGTCTTGCCAATTCTCATGATTTTATCACAAGGCTCAAGTTATTTCATGTTAACTTGAGGTCCCACCTCCAGGAGACAACGGTTACGTGAGAATCTTTTCAAGTAAGTTTCTAGATTTTGTGGCTGAGAAGAGCAGTTTAAAAATGTGGTGCAATGACTGAAAAACTCGCAAAGTAAACACCGAGAAGAGCGCTGTTTAAATTTCTGATTTTTTAGGACAGTCTCACAGTTACAGGACGGGCAAATTCATGATTTCCAACAATTGGCAGCTCCAAGTGGCATAACGTATTTTAAGGAACGTTCCAAGTTATGTTGGAACATAAACATACAAGATGCGGCAAAGGTCTTTGGAATGGTTAGCGCCTGCCTCAGGCTGCCTCAGACACCCAAGCTTAGTTGTTCTTTGTCATCTTCTGGAGCCTTCTCTACACCAAACGTGGATGCTGACTTAGGTCCTCTGAATCACACCTTTGACAGCTGTGAGATGGCTAAATTAGCTTAAGAAAATCAGTTTAAACAGTCCATAACCCCCTTCTCTAACAAGGCTGTCCAAAACTACTTGAAGTTTTGTCAGCGAATGAACCTGCCCGTCCCTCTCTCTTCCTCTCAAAACCAATCATGTAAGTGACTCCATTTCGCAATATTCATGACTTAGGGAAGTCTTGTTTAGATGGCTCATTTCCAGGTGACTAACTTAGCTTTTTTAATTTCCTGCAAGGAATGCTGCAAGTAAGAGTTGGTAACCAGGTGCGTCATAGATTCAGTAAAGCATAAACAAGGGCTTTTTCAACTATTTTTGTACACACACATACAGAAAGACACCTAATTCTGTCAGTTTAGAATACATATTGGAGGGAGAAGTTAAATAAACTAAGATAACTAGATTTTACTTACTCACATAAAAGTTTGGGTGATAGACAAAGACTGCTGTAAAGGTTGGGGGGTGTATATTGATAAACGTGTTTCTGCAGATTAGTCTGTTCAAATGCATTCTTTCAGATTGCTTTGATCTGCTGGAGACTTATGAAATTATTCTTTCAGCCTGGGAAAGAAGTAATTTTCTAGGTTACTTATGAAAACATTTTTTGTGACTTAGATATAATATTTCATTGGTTATTTTCCCTTCCAAATTAGGGCATTCTTGGGCAACAAGGGATCAGTGTAGTATATACTCTTGAGCTAAACACTGACGTGTTTGTAGTCCAAACACTGAAATATCATTTAGTCAAAGATTTCTTTTCCCATCCAAGGTGAAAACATTTGGATTATTTTTTAGAATGCATTCTTAAGCTCTTACTCAGCAAAACATTGAAGCAGGTGCTTAAACCCCATTTATTCATCAAGCTCAACTCCTATTTACCTAGGTTTAATAAGAGCCAAGCTTTTCATATAGGTTTGGCAGGTTTTTGAAAAATCTTGCTAGACTGTTCCTCTGGGTATCTAAATGTTTTGAAAATTAGGCTTTATATTCAGATAACAGAAAATAAACTATATTAACCCTACATTATTGTTGTTATTGTTGTTACTTTTATTTTTATTATTTCTATGACCAAGCCTGTGACAATGTTCATTCAGTATATCTGCTCTTTTTAAGCAAAAGAGCAGAAGTGTCTTCTTGGGCTGAAATCTAAATTGAGGCAAAACTTTCCTTGTTATTAAACCTTTTAGAGAACCGATTGTGAATTTGTCTCACAAATTTGTTTATTTCTCTGTTTTTCACATAAAGAATTGAGAACCCATTTATGCAGTGGCTAGTTTGTTAAATAAATGCAACATTTTAACCCTTCATTTTCTGGGATGGATGTTTTAAGTGGAAATCTAGATTGAAGACTGATACAGAAAAGTTTTGAGTTGTACGTGGTGGCTCCATGTCATTCCTCAGTCTCTCAGAAGGAGCAGTCTACTCTGCTGCAGGGGACTGGTTCAGTTTTGCACCAGTTCATCTCACAGAAGACTTTAGACATGTAGACAAGTGACTGGAGTCAAATACCACTCTCTGCTTGAGAAATTCAGATTAGACCCCAAGTTGGAGCTGAATTGTAGTTTCCTAACCTTTCATGCAATTCATCCTCTTGAAACAAGACATGTTGTGGCTGTACATACTTAAAGTGAATTTCCCGTTATAGCCATAGAGTAAAGCTGGAGACATTTCTAATTCTGATTACCAATCAGTACAGCCACTAACAGTTCAATTCAAGAACTGATCTTACTCAGATTCAGCTACGGATTGGTCACAGTGTTTTGAAATGCATGTACAGTACATATAAAAAGGACAGTGGAAAAAACAACAAAAAAATTATTTTTGAAAGTGACAGACTTGAGCAAGCAGACTAAGAGATCTCTATTTGCTGTTTATTGTCTTTTGCACTTTGCAGAAATATCTCTTTGCGATTTTATCTGAACATTATTTGTTATAATCATAAAATGTATTATGTAAATATGAGTTTAACTCACATTTGATATGACTGGAGATAAAATACGATAAATATATAACGAAGATCAATTACAGGACTTCCTATAAGATTCAGAATACATGTTTATTTTGGACAGAGAAAACCAAAGCTCTATTTGAAGAGATGCAATTAAATGCATATATTTAGATTATATTGTCATGCTAATTAGAAATGGTAGGAACCAATTAGGACTCGGGCTACCAAAGCACCAGACTACACTGCATATTAACCTTTACTGCTGTACTGGTTTTTGCTGGAAGCAGATAAAAATGAAATGTGTTCTTTTGAAAGTCCATGTTGTTGTGCATTTTGAGCCAAATCTTGTTCATTGTGCTTTCACAAATTGTCCCACAAAAGTTACTGGAACTACTTGTGTGAGAAAGACAGACTCTGGCTATAGGAAATATATGTGGCTGCTTTAGGTAGCAATTAAAGAAAAATATAAGATGCAAAAAAACTTCTTTGGATTCAAATGGCTGTTGTTTGAATAGGTGAGTAATCTGTCATTTGCAAAATGCTGGAAGTGAGATTTTCATTAAACTTCCTATGTCAATGACATGTATTTCTCAACATTACACACCTCATTTATCATTCCGGAATGAGGACCAAGTACCACATGAACATAGAGTTGGTGAAGGTATCACCTCACAGCCCTAGAGGCTGCTGACCCTTCCTTATCTACACAGCAGGTAAGGCACAAACAGTGGCAATGTGAGTTCTCTTTGCAGTCCCCTGCCAGTGTGTCTGACTGCTATGCTGGCGGAACAAAGGAAAGATAACATATGGATAGCAGATTGTAGGAGCGCTGAAAGAGGACTGAGGAAATCTATGTTGGGTGTGTGGCTCTGCCAAAGATCTCTTGTATGACTTTGTCCTTGTCACTTAATCTCCTTCTGTCTCCGTTCCCCTTTGCAAATAGGGAGAAAGCGTCTCTCCTTTCCCCCAGGCTTTGCCTGGAAAACTGTTCAGACCCTGAGTTCTCTTGGATGGTGTGCTTGTACAGCATGGGGCAGAGGAAGACTGAGCTTCACTGGGTCCTCTAATTGCTGCTATCTTCCAAATAATAGGAATTACTATTAACAGAAGAGTAACAAAGAAATCCATGTCTTGTGGATAGATTTTACTCATCTTTTCAGGCCATTCAATCTTTGGCCTCTGGGTGAAGGATATGAACAAGGCAGGCAATTAGTGTCAGGAACAGAGCTGTGAATTCTTCTTTTATAGGGTTCCAAATAATGCTGGAAATAGTGGCATTGGTGTTCTTTTTTTTTCACCTGTCTTTTAATGCCTTTTGAAGACATTTGTGCCAAAATAACATCACAGTGTTTCTGCAACCCACGAACTGAAGTGATGTGCAAAAGGCTGTTTTGCTTTACTTTCTCTCTGGAGATGGCTCCCTGAGGGATTCAAAAAAAGCCCTCAAAAGTGTAAAGTCTAGGGCAGGGACGATGGTTTCTACGTCTCTGTTATGCACTGTGCATATTTATGGGGCAGTATAAAGAATAAATAATAATCCACAGACACTGCATTCTGTGCCCTTGTCTACCAACTGTGCTGATGCATTACGTGATGTAGCTACTGTTAATGAAACTAGGACCTGATTTTTAGCTTCACCTGAAATGTATGTCTAGTTTGCACCTGCAATTTTGCAAATATAAATAATTTAATGTGTAATTTTTCAGACATACCCATTGGCGGGTATAACTGATGCTGTTTATGGACAGGATTTTTCAGAGGAACCGTAGAAATAGAATTTCAAAACGATCTGGATGACTAAAGCCTCTGTGCACCTCTGTCTTTCTAAGTATATGACAGTGTATCATCTCTTCAGACAAAGTGTTGCTGCTCTAGAGGACATCATTTGCGCCCACAGTTATGCACATGTGCAAAAAAAAAATGGATAAATAATGAAATCAGAAATCAAACCCAAGCACTACTTTTTGCAAGATTTGCTGGACAAAAGTGATCACTTTTAACGCTATTTTTTTCTGTAGGAAAACAAAGACTGGGGGACTCACTACTAGGGCTTTAACTCCCATTTCCAAAATAGCTAGTGAATTGCCTCTATGTGGAGTTCACACCGAAAGGCTGGCATTATTCATACAAGTGGAATAAAATAAGGCCAAGATCTTTTGGAAGTGAATGGCTGCACAAGATTGGGTTTTCAAAGGTCCCCAAAGGCTTGCTCTGTGGTGGCTGTTGTATGTTTTTAAGGCTGGAGCGGACTATCCCAATCTGCGTGCTCCCGGAGGGAAAGCAGTTGTCACCTGAAACCCTTCAGGACTTAGAATTTTCTTAATGCTCTGCCTTGTTGTGCGAGCCCATTGAAAAAACACTTCAGAGGGCACCCATTTCTTACTAATGTAAACTTTCTGAGGAGTATCCAAAGATATGACCTCTGGGTGAACCTTTAACCTTCCCCTTAATTATTTGTTTGAAGACAGTGTCGAGTTCTCCCGCTGAGAGCCAAGGCCCATAATGCTTTGCAGCCCTGTGTGCCAGGGTGTGTGTGCAGGGAAGTGGAGAGGGGCATAAATAAGGGGACCACCAGATGTAAATAATAAAAGTGGTTGGGGTTTAAATAAAAAACGAAAAAGCAATTTGGTTTCCCTGAAGAGTGGCCTGATTGAAGAAAAGGGGTTAGTAAGACGGAAAGTGTGTGCGTGTGGGGGGTGTTTCTGTTGTCTGTGATTTTTTACAGGCCTAAATAAGTGTTCATTCCATTCTTTAAAACCTTGCCATCTGTATACACCATTAGAAGCTCATAGGAGAAGAGAAAACAGCCTTATCAGGCTTCCCTGTTAATCTGTATTGGCCTTAACTTTAGCTGATAAAAGGCGCGCTGGATGGAGGAGGTTCAGGTCAGGCTCCATTTGGTCAGCGCGGTAATGTTACTGGAAAGTAGCTCAGCAAATGAAGTGCTATCGGGACCTTTGTCTTTGAGGACACAAACATGCCTTGAAATCACAGTGCTGGGGCAAGAGATGCCTTCGCTGTGCCGCAGTCAGAAGGGAATAAACAAGTACATCGACTGTGTCTGAGTTTTTATTTTAATACCTGAAGTCATGACTAATTCTGAGGCAGGATGACATTTCTGACAACTGAATTGTACTTTTCCTAAAGAATAAAGAGTGCCTTTTGGATGTAAACAGCAAGATGCAAAAGAGCCCTTTAGTGTTACTTGTAACATTTATGCATCTGTCTCGTGAAATTTCCACAACTGTGATTACGGAAGAAGAAGTCGAAGGTGTGCCACTGTCTTTTATTATCTGCGGAGGAATTTAACCGGGGGGCGGGAGGGAGGGAAGCGCAACAAAAGGCCTTGCAAAATTGATGCCATGTAAAGGCTAGCAATTTACTAAATGAGCAGATGAACTTAGTTTTCAGTTAACTGACTGAAAGACTTCGCTAGGCATTGGATCGGGCCCAATGGCAATTATTGGAGGCTGCTTTGGATGATGGGCATGTTAGTATTTCTGAAGAGGATTAAACACTAGTATTCGACTTCATTAGCACTCCTTAAGGGTCACCAGCCGAAAGCCTGAGCTGTGAAATAGCACACAAAACCTGCGCGAAGGCTCCAAAGTGTTCTCAAACACAAAGAGGGGGGACAAAAACAAGCGTGGCTCCTGAGTGATAGAAAATTGCCCTGTTTTGAAAGGAACTCTGTGAATAGGCAAGTTTCAAAATTATTTTAGGGACATTGATTTGGCTTCGCTTGTGCCGATGTGGATCGCTGCGCATTAAGCTAATAAGAAATATGCAAGCACTTATTTTTGGATTACCAGCAAAATTAAATCCAGGCTCCACAGCCAACTAACTGCCTTCACCAGCACTCAAAAGCCTCGTCAACTGCCCCGGTTTGATGGGGGGGGGGAAGGTTATTTTGGGCCTAATATTAACCACATGTACCTGCGTAGGGCGGGCAGTGGCCTTGTGTGGGGTGTCCCCGCTTGGCCGCAGAGGCTGTCCCCAGCTGGCACTGACCTCCACATGACCCCCGCCTGTACAGGCGCCGGCTGCGGGAGTTGCAGAAGAGCAAAAGTCTTTCTGGGCCGGCACTTATTGCTGCTGCGCTGGTGATAAAACTTCAGACAGCCTAATTGATGGCTTTGCTGACCTAACGATACCTTGTGAAAGCACGGAGTGGCAAAGCCTGGTCCTCATTTATGGCCAGCTGCAAGGGTAGCTGGATCCCTGGGATGGAAAGGGGAAAAAAAAAGTCTCCCAGCCTGTGAACTTTAACCAGGTTCTGAGCCACTCGAAGAAGTTAAAGAAACGTTTGTCTTTTAACACAAGTTTTTGGTCTCATTTACTTGTTCAAAGCCTTCTGGCAAATCCAGCTTTAGGCTGACTAGTAAAATAAGCGTGTTACTGGTTACAATTTCTGAGCACTTAGAGGAAGATCCTTTAAAGTGAAATTATACTCTCTTAAAAAAGCAACGCGAAGCAAAACATGTTGCCACACCACCTTAAAATCCAGTCAGTTTTAAAGCAGAGGTGTTCTCAAAACACAGAAGCAAGCTGATGAAAGGACTTCTATTCTCTGTATTCTGTTGCAGGTTTATTAATGCCAGAAGAAGAATAGTACAGCCTATGATTGACCAGTCAAATCGAGCAGGCAAGTTCCAAGTAGTATCTGTATTCAAGTCCCACAGGCGCAAATCCTCATCAAGTTATTCTTCAGGAGTCCCATCACCTGGTAAATAAATGCTCCAACCAGGCATTCTGGGAGATTACTTTTTTTTCTTATGTCCCCAGAATTCCGCTGTAGGAAGCAGCTTCACTAATTGGTGCTAATTGGAGATTTCCCACCCTGACTCTACAGAAACTGCTTTTTATTTTCTCTCTGAATTGGTAATTGGGTACAAGTAGTAGCGCCACAAGCAGTTTGTTTGACTGTGAGCTCTTGAATTACTCATTGCTTGTCTTCATCCAATCAGCAGGACAATCCCATTTTCTTGCTACCCACAACTCCTTGGTGCATGCATTGCTTTCACTTCTGGAAGGCGAGCTGTAAAACTCATTGTATCCATTCATTTGCTTTGACTATTCACAATATGCTACTAATGCGACATGGTACCGTACCGCCAGAAAATATTAAAAGATTATTACTTTTGTTTAAGAATGCACCAGATATGTTCCCAGTAAAACATATGATTTTTGTAACAATACCTTTTCTACATTTCTATTAAAGCACTGGGAATACGTAACTCTTTACACAACAACTGGTGCCATG